>NC_141024.2:1665000-2007500 GCF_052040795.2 Danio rerio
TGTGCATTTTTGTCTTGCTTTACAGAACAAATATCTAAACATCTATTCATTTTACTCTGGCTTCCTCCCTTATTTATCAGAGGTTGCCACAGTGGAATGAACCAGCTACTATTCCGGCATATATTTTACGCAGCGGACGCCCTTCTGGACTGGAAAACATCCTAACACCCTCATATCATACACTATGGCCAATTTAGGTAATCAATTCAGCCCCCGGAGGAAACTCACACCAACACAGGGAGAACATGCAAACTACGCACAGAAATGCCCCAGCTGGGACTTAAACCAGCAACCTTCTGGCTGAGAGGCTACAGTGCTAACCACTGAGCCACCATGTCGCTCACATCTAAACATTCGACATTTAAACATTCACATCGAATCAACATCAACTCACCAAAATAGTCACAATAATAATTTGTATAATATTTATGATCTTATTTTATAAAAAATGTACACTTTAAAAAACTTTATTTATTATAACTTTAAAAAAAATTCTTTATTTAACTCAATGGTTGAGTTAAACATATTTGGTGTTTAGTTGGGTTATTTTTTAACCTTCATTAGATTATTTATTAATAACTCAACTTGTTGAGTTCAATATTTGGTGCTTTGTGGGGTTATTTTCAACCCAAGCTCATTCTAAAAACTTAGCCCCATGGATGGCCGCCTTTCGTTTTTTTAAAGTGAACACTACAGGGCGGTGTGACGCAGCTGCTATTCGCACTCGTAGGCTGAGCTGACGGCTCACCTCCTCTGTGTGGAGGGCTTTCCCACCGCAACCAGTTTTTCCGGTTAGCTCGTCATGTTACGTCGGTGTAGTGGAGGCCCTGAGGAGCCAGCCATGTTCGATCACCGGGTTCGAGTCCGGGGAAGAGCGGTTCCAGAAATCAGGTAAGACAAAAACAGAATCTAAAAAATAAAGCGGACGAGTTCGTAATGGGGCGTGAATGCGGTGAAGTCCGAAAACGCGGTCAAAATCGGACGAGGGCTTTTCTTATTCTGCGCGGCTTTTGAAAATCGTCGCTTGGATTTAGGGAAGAAGGAGGAGGAGAAGGGTCGCCGGCCGCCCAGTCAATCGCTCAGTCATTCATTCAGTCAGTCGGTCAGTTGGACAGACAGTCACTCGACATCGGCCTCCGGCGGCTTTTTACACGAGAACAGCGCGGGCGCGGACACAAAATCTACACAATTACGTACCTCCAGGGACATATTTCTCGGTCTCCAGAAACGTCCGCGGGGCTATGTTTCCAGAATGAGCCTGGGTTAGTTATTTTAACCTTTATTTGGTTATCTATTAAATAACTCAACCAGCTGGGTTAAAATTTTGAATCTTTAATATGCGTGTGTAATGTTGTTTTTGCATTATAACGTTTATTTAAGCTATAACGGAATAATATTGTAATTTTTTAAAATGAAATTACCTCTCCATGTTGTGTTTTTATATCCGTTTCACCATCCAAGACCATCTTTTAGAAGCATTTGGATGTGGTTAAACTGTATTGTATATTGTGGACACTGAGTGAAGCCTGCTGCAGCTGCTGGACAGTCTCTACAGTACACAGAGCTCCATATTCTGCTCAGTCAACACATGATGTTCTGCTTGCATAGTTTATATCTGTCTGCAAATTGTTCTGTTTCTTCATTGTTTGTGTTCTTATTTTATTTTACCAAGTGTCTGGAACTAAAATGTAATGGAAAAAAGCATTTTCAATATTTTTGAAAACTGTTTACACAGCCATAGTTATAAAATTAATAGTAGCACTAGTAATAGTAATACCAGAACGGAGAAAAAATATAATTTAATCAAAATAACACAATGCAATGGGTTAAACTGTATAACCTAATGCATTAGGATAAAATAACCCCTAGTTGGGAAGGTGCTATAAAAACCTATTGTTTTGTTATATGTTGGGGTATTTTTAACCCAACTATTTTATATGAGTATATATTTAAATTATTAAAACTTTCATCAACAACAACACAATCAGGGTTCTCTGTGCTGTTAGTTATAAACAATGCTTCTGGATTTTGTGCTGTTGAATTTTTTATTATGATTATAAATGTGGTAGAGTGTCTTTATGACAGTTTTCAAATTTTTTAATTACCTAAATTAAACAAAAATAAACAATTTATTTCCTCACTCCACTGCCAGATGTTTGTGTACTTGTATATTCTGTCATTCGGCTTCTCCAGTAGATTAATCTTGATTTAGGCAAGGCGAGTTTATTTCTATAGCACATTTCATACGCAATGGGAATTAAAAAGTGCTGAGTTACTTTACATAATTGACATACTTAACTGAAAGCTACTTTACATTAACAAGAATATTGTGGTCGCCACAGCAGAATGAACCGCCAACTTTTCCTGATAGGGTTGGGCGATGTCGACTGATTTGGCATTGTACAATGTCTAGTGTGAAACATCGTGATGGACAATGGCATCGACATCATTGGCGGAAGAGAATTAATTAAAATGATTAATTATTTAATTCATAACAAATTAATTATTTGTAGCCTACTTCAACTACCTGACCCGCGTGGTCTTTGTTTTATCCATAAACAAATCATAAATAAATAAAGATAAGTTACACACAAATTACCACCTGTCAATCACTTTTTCCGCAGGAGGATGGTCGGTAAATAAGCTGCAACCAACAGTGTCTGAGGTTTTCCCTAAAATTACTAAGTACAAGTGTGAAAGTGAAAGACTGAAGCAGTGTACTGACGCTGTGACACGCTACCTGATAGATTCAAAAGACCAAAGAGTCGTCAGATATGCAGACTCTAAAATGCAATTTTAATACAAAGATGTAATGCAAAGGGTTTGCGACAATGGCGGGGTGGAGGATCGCCGATGCCAGCTCAGCATCGTGTTGTCTATTGGCCATTAACGATGGACGATGGCATCAACTATCAGCCCAACCCTAATTCCTGAATATGTTTTCCACAGCAGATACCCTTCCAGCCGCAACCCAGTACTGGGAAACACCCGTACACATTTATACACCACAGCCAATATGTTTTCCAAAGCAGATGCCCTTCCAGCCGCAACCCAGTACTGGGTAACATCCATACACACTCCTTCACACACACATACAGATACTCATACACTACAGCCAATTTAGTCCATCAATTCCCCTATAGCGCATGTGTTTGGACTGTGGGGCAGCAATTGGTGGAAACCCATGCCAACATGGGGAGAACTCCACACAGAAATGCCAACTGGCCCAGTCGGGACTCGAACCAGCGACCTTCTTGCAGTGCTAATCACTAAGCCCACATAAAATACACATATAAGAAAAAAATAACAACAAAGACTAAAAATGGTTCAAACATGTTCAGTGTTTAAGAACCTTTAGATGTTGCACTGAAAAACGAGACTAATAATTTAGTTTGCAGCATGCGAGTGATGTGATGTCCTTCCAGCCTGTTCTATCGCAGCACACACACACACACACACACACACACACTGTACAGGTGAGATTTACTGTGTGTGTGTGTTTACCTGTTTACCAGTCTCCGTTCATCCATCTGTGACAGTGGCACCCTCTACCAAACCCCACAATCCTCTCTGCTGACGCTCTTATCACCTCAAACAGACCCAGGCGACGACGCCCATCTCACCCTGTGTGTGTGTGTGTTTCCAGTCTCCATCTGCCGGGACTTTCTATGGAGTTTCTAATCACTGTCCTCTGTTTGTTGGCACAGTGAAAAGGGCACAAATACACATCACCTACAGATATACAACACACATGTGCACACACACACACACACACACACTCCCGCAGTCCAAGTGGAACACTAGTATTGCTCAGAAATTGCTATTTCAAAATTTATAAACATTTAGAGTTATTTGTTTGGAATAATTGTGATTAAAATGTTTTTAGTTTCTTCTGTTCACTAAATGCTGAATTCATTTGGTCAATAAAACAGTAAAAACCATAAATGTATTTACAAAAGTGATTTATTTCTGTCACTGAATGCTGAATTTACAGCCTTTTCTTCCTCATGATCAGTGTCTTGTGACCCTATAATACTTTAATGATCAAGAAGATCAAGGTCTTATTATTATTACTATTAATACATTCACATTTTTGTGGGAAAATATCACTATACTGTACATATTACCATTCCAAAGTTTCAAGTAAGTAATTACTTATTTTAAAAAAGAATTACTACTTTTATTCAGCAGTAATGTATTAAATAGGCGGCACGGTGACTCAGTGGTTAGCACTGTGGCCCCACAGCAAGAAGGTAGCTGGTTTGAGTTCCGGTTGGACCAGTTGCCATTTCTGTATGGAGTTTGCATGTTCTCCCCATGTTGGTGTGGGTTTCCTCCGGGTGCTCCGGTTTCCCCCTGAGTTTTCCCCACAAACACATGAGCTATGGGGAAATTGATGAACTAAAATGGACTGTAGAGCCCTGATGAATAAAGGAACTAAGTCGAAGAAAAATGAATGAATGAAAATCAAAAGTGACAGTTGAGACATTTCAAATTTTTAAATACAAAAGAATTCTATTTCAAATAAGAGCTGCTCCTTTGAAGTTTCCATTCACCAAAGACTCCAGAAAGAAACAATGTATCAAAACTCCAACAAATGACTTCTGAAGGATCATGTGACCCTGAATAGCGGAGTGATGATGCTGTGGGTGAAACAATGGTAAAACATGAATTTAAGTACCAATTGACATTATTGAAGGTGCAGTATGAAAGAATGACACCCAGTTGTTGAGCTAGGTATTGCACTACAAAATCAAAACACTTTTTCTATGAAAATTAAGGTTGCCCGATAAACAACACTAACAGGAATGAACGTGGCTCACCATTAAACCTACACCATATCCTAGCTACAAGCGACTAATCTGAAATTTCTATTTTATTTTTTTCTATTTCTTCCAGATGAACAACAGCATAAACTTCTATGATAATGATCACCTCAGGTGTTGATCATGTGCTTTATTAAGTGTTAAATGCTACAAATGTGAGTTTGAATGTTTATTTTACATGACATTTATTGCCATACTACTGAAAGCAGCAGCATAGAGTTCACCGCAGATCTTGAACATAAAATAAACATCGCCTATAGTTTGAACTGTGCCTCAGCGCAAACCAACAATTATCAGTCACTCAGATTTGCTTTTAATAGCATTAAAGAGATTGAATATGCATTAACTAGATTATAGGCCTTACCATTTCTTTAGAGCGCATTGCAATACTCTGCTTCTTAATGGCTGCTATTTAAATGAACCTGTCGCATTGCATTGCCGCAGTTCTCCTATAGAGCATGTGCTTGGAGAACATGCAAACTCCACAGAGAAACGCCAACTCACCCAGCCAGGACTCGAACCAGCGACCTTCTTGCTGTGAGGTGACAGTGCTAACCATTTTTAATGTTAACATTTGTAATATATATATATATATATATATATATATATATATATATATATATATCTTTTGCTAATTAAAATCCAGCTCATTTAATTCTATGTCTTATTCTATACCTCCAATCCTATCTAAACACGGCAACTATCCTAACAGCTACTAATACAAAGTAAATTGGGTGTTTACTGAGCTCTTATTGGTTAGGGGTTTGTTAATAGTGAGAATTGTACCTTAAAATAATAACACAAATCCTTTCGATGCATCAAAATTCAGCCTTGGTGTGCAGAAAAAACCCACAATATTATTTAAAGTAAATAAAGATTATTAAAGTATGTCTTGGATTAGTGCAGTAGAATGTCATGTTTAATTCAACACAGCGCTTGACATTTCTTTGTAATTATTTGTGAAATGTACTCTGTGCGTAAACAGTTTCAGTGTAAATGTTTAGTCATTCTGCACCACCTGAAGTTTGATGATGGATTCACTCTTTAAACTCAGCAGCAGCTCTTGAGCTCAAGACTAAATCCTGATAAATTAGAGGAGTTTATAAGAGCGTCACATCTATTATAGCCAAATCCATCTCCCTACAGTTCCTCGTCCTTCTGCTCTTTACTTCTTTCTTTTCCTTTTTTCAGCATCCTCTGAGATCTTGACATTCGTTATTGCAGCGCTTTAATGCTGGTTAATAATAACACCAAAATCTGTTCTTGAATGTCAGCTCCGACTGGCATCTTCTCACTGTCCATTTCATCACATGGCAACATAATTAAGCTCTCCAGCAAAAACAAATGCATATGTTTCTCGTCTGTCTTTGCAGCGGGAAATTAAATCTGCAACTTTCAGATTGAAAAACGATGCTGGCAGAAGATTAAGATGAATTTCCTTTGATTAGGCTGAATTGTTGCCAGCGTTTACATTTGCATCTCCTCATTTAGCAGATGCTTTTATCAAAAGCGACTTACAAATGAGGAATATTACAGCGCAAGCGATTCATCACCGGGAGACAGTAGCATTACTGCAGTAACATACATGTCCTGCCAAACTTCTCTACGTATTCACTTCATGACAAAGTGACGCACAACAATGAGCAGATGCAGCCGTCTGTGGCCTTTAGCACCGATTCACTGGAAAAGCACCACATTTATTAAAGTTTAATAGAGTCTTTACAGTCTTCTGCACTTCAGCCCAAGAGAGAGAGACCTTATTGATCAATATTTCAGTGTAACCTTCCCATCTCACTGTCCTGCAGTCTAAACACACTTCTGTTTACTACACACACACTTCACACTTTTGTTCATTTCTACATATATATTGTGATTTGTTTTTTAAATTGGCACCTATATTCTGATTATAACCCCAAACTTAAAAAATAATTTTATTTCCATCTATATTCTGATTAAATACACCAAAAATTATATTTTTATCTATAATCTGATCAATACACCAGTCTTTGGTTTATTTCCTAGCTACTCTATACAATACACGAAGTTTTAATTTAATTCCTTTCCATATTCTGATTAAATAAGCCAACTTTTACATCTTAATTCCTCTCTATATTCTGATTAAATACACCAGATTTTACCGTTTAATTCCTCTCTATATTCTGATCAAATACACCAGATTTTATATCTTAAATCCTCTCTGTATTCTGATTAAACACACTCAAGTTTAATTCTTCTCTATTGACCTTATTCTAAAATGCGGAAGTGCGCCTGTTTTCGCGATTGTCTTAGAACTTCCGATTTAGTCGCCTATGGGAGAAATGACAGGGAATAATAAACGGCAGAAAATGGTCAAACTACTTGCTCTACAAACAAATGTTTGCATGACTATACAGACCAAGTAGAATATTATAATAAGAAAATATCAAATTGCAACATCAAGCAGAGTAATGAGCAGTTTTTAATGTCAAAAAATGAATGGAAGTGAATGAGAGCGGAAGTCTCGAGCCAAAAAGATTCAAATGGCAGCGCCCGCTCGTCTGCGGAGAATAAGGTGAATATTTCAGATTAAATACACCAATTGTTTGTTGAATTCCTACCTATATTTTGATTTAATACACTAGATTTGTATAGTTTAATTCCTCAGAAAATTAATTGCTATTTATTTTCTGATTAAATACACCAAAGATCGGATTAATTCTTATCTATATTTCAAATTAAATGCCTTAAATTTAACAGTTCAATTTCTATTTATTTTCTAAATTAATACAACAAGTTTTACAGTTTAACTCTTACCTTTTTCTGATTATTCACAAAATTTGACAGTTTAATTCCTCTATATATTCTGATTAATATATGCCGATTTCCTGTTTAATCCTAACTATATTTTGATTAAATACACATAATTGTACAGGTTAATTGATATCTATATTTTGATTACACCAGATTAAAATGTTTCCCCTTATCTTTAGCTCAGTTTTATTAAGCTGTTTGTACATCTAACATTTTATTTCTAAAAGCATACAGTTCTGCATATGTACTTTTCTCTCTCTGTTGTGACCAAACAGATGTAAGCTTTAATTGTATAACTTTTATTGTTGTTTTAATGAATTGTACTAATTTTGTTCAGCACTTTGATCATAAATCTTGCTTACTTTACTTACCAATGTTAACAAAATCAAACAATGTTTCTCCAAAGTTCAGATTTCTGTCCTGGAATAGTATGCAAATTAGAGCCTATTTAATTATTTAATGCCTTGCCTGCATATTTAAACAACATTGCCTGAACTTGTAAAACAAAACAACCACCTTAATGCACTGTGATTAATCAACTCTGGAAGTGTGTTGATTAATATTTGCACTGTGTTCACCTGTGGTGTCTTCCCTCATTGTAAAAACAGTTTTATAGCGTAATCACATCAGATGATATTGCTTCTGCTTTATTCAGCCTGAGCACATTGCGTTGTAGGACACAATATGCTGCATCGGTCAGTGTGTCTTTGCATGTATTTACTGGCATGTCAGTTTTTTTTGCCAAGTACGATGCGATCCTGGATTAACATCTATGCAACATAATTTTTGTTGGAAAATGTAATCCATACCTATTCCCTACCCCGAAGCCCAACATTGTAGGTAGAAGTGCATAACCCTAACCGTAAGCCCACACCTAACCTAAACTTATCTCTTAATTCAGATTGGCTGATTGGAATGTTGTTCCAGGATCAACATAGATGTTAATCCAGGAACATGTCCTACTTGGTGAAATCAGGTTGGCATGTTTATTGTATCAACATGTGAATTAACTGGTTCAAAACAGTTGGTCAGCAAAAAATAATGCAAAATTGAGGTTAATTGTGTCTAATTAGGAGATGACTATACATGCATTCATTTCTACTTGCCTTGATTACTGCAACTCTCTTTTCACCAGTCTTAGCAATTCATGCTTAAACAGGGTTTCTGCAGGTTTCAAAAAGCCCTCTAGTAATCGAGTTTGAGACCTATGCTCTAAGCAAACAGACACCAAATATATAAGCAGACATTTTCACGCCATCTCCAGTGACTAAATCACTGAGGAATATCCACAAGATAAATGTAAACATCACTGAATTGTTGCCCTGACAGGGACCAGTTTAAATGATCTATATGTGGAATTAAATGCAGTATATGGATGACAATTTAGTTAGTGATCTCTGTTTTGTTCTGTCGATATGTGCTCCATATAATCATAGAATCATGAAACAGATAGAAATATTAGGGGAATGTGCTACATTTCTATGGAGATCACAGTGTTTTTTGGTCTCCTCACAGGTCATGTGAGTGAAACCTTCTATTTTTTGTTGTACTCGTAATCTATTTTCATTTCTTATTCTCGATTCTACTTTGTTCGTATGCTTAATTTTGATATTTTGTTTGTATTGTAACAAGTAGCGCATATTTTCTCTTAGTCACGTTGTTATTATTTATTTAGTCCAGCGAGGGAAGTAGTGGCCTGTTTTATTATTTTTAGGGGAGTCTAGGTAAGATCTCTCCTTGAGAGCAGGTGTAGTCACGGTATTGTTCTTTAGCTGCCCTACCTGCTTAATGCATTATTTGGTTTGATAAATTTGTTGTTTCTTGTGTTTAATTACAACATTTATTAAAAAATACTGACGAGGACGACAATTTTCAAGCGCCCGGTGTATTTTTTTTCCTGCCTTAATTTGAATGATCCAGATTTGGTTTTTGTGTCATAACTGTGTGTTGTTGTACCTTGCATCTTGGTCTTGGGTTTGCCACAGGGTTTGGTGGCGCTGACTGTGTTTGGACAGTTAGCATCCATCAGCGCTCGCTTTAGCACTCCAGTGCGAGTCTTCATTCCTGTGGTCGAATCACACTCTCCCCATGCCTGGAAATCATACTTACACTCACCTGCGCAAGACAAAACACACAAAAAACCACAAAAGAGCGTTTGGGTTTGGACATAAAAATACACCTCAAATGTATAATCAAAACAAACATGTGCACCTTTCAGAGTCAAAAATAATCTGTACATAATATATTTGATATGACATTAATAAACTGGAAATTATATTAGTAAATTAACCTCTAAAACACGTTTGGCACTGGACATGTTTACATGAATGTACGACTATCGACAAACCCCTGCAGCATGAAACATTGATCAATTCTTCAGATTCAAACAGACCTGAAATGTGAAAAATATGAATCCCATATAAGGGTTAACACAAGTTTTTGTTCTCAGAGTAAATGATTCATCGGAGCATGTAATTTTGAGGAAACAGAAGTATACAGGGAAACTTTCACCATGCAATAACTCCCAAAGTTCAAAACCTCGCTTTTTTCTTATTGAATATCCTGTTTCACTCGGATGTACATCAGATTATAGCAGTAAAACGGGTTGCAAACTTCACAAGGGAAAAGCAAACACAACTCAGACTACATTAAATACAGGTTCACTCACAACGAGGTTTGTTGCAGCGCACGGTTTGCTTTGTGAGGTGAATTATTGGCTGCCGAGAGCATGAGAACATCGAAATGTAATTTCACACGATAAACAATTTAGGTCTTGTGTTGGCTTGGCACTTGACGTGCAATGTAAAATCTGGATCCCAAAGCAAAAACAACTGAGAAGGTCTGATCTACAGTATACTAGGGTTTCTTTATATTATCTCTTTTCCCACAATGCAAAAAGATATTTCTAACGTAGAGTTATTGTCTTGTTTCAAGTCCAGATATTTACTAAATCAAGTAGCCTATTCTAGACATATAAAAAAACTGACAATCTAAAACAAATATTGCATAACAGGGCTAATAATATTAAGCCTTAAAATGGCTTAAAACAACTTAAAACTGCTTTTATTCCAACCGAAATAAAAAAAATAAGACTTTCTCCAGAAAAAAAAAATAGAGGAAATACTGTAAAAAAAATTCCTAAATTTGTTCAACATCATTTGGTAAATATTTAAAACACACACAGGAGGGCGAATAATTTTGACTTTATATCTGGACTAGAAAGAAGACAAAGACTCACAGTAAGAAAAGCATTTCTACAGTGCACTTCATCTTTCATTCATTCCTTCAGTGCATCTCAGAGATTTCTCGTGGTCTCCGCTGGAATGGATGGGGGTTAAACTGCTTCAATCAAGCACAAAATTGTCTCTAATGACATATTTAAAGGCAGAGAGAATGTAATTACATGCAGTAGCCCTCCGGCTGAATGGCCGCTGTCCTGAAACGAGACCCTCAAAAAATGAGGCCGGTGTGAAATAGAGCTCTTATAACTCCGGAGAAGAAATTCTGCAGCGTTTCGACGCTAAACTACACTGACACGGCTGCTGAACTACACAGAAATACAGCGAGGATTCATCACTCAACATTTAGTGTGATCATGTTTTATTAAGTCTGTGATTTTGATGTTCATTCGCAGTCTTACAGGCTCACAGGGAGAGGCTTCTTAGAGAAACACCCCACAGTTTCAGTGTTTGTTGATAGTTTATGTGCATACCTACAAATCCCAAGGGAAGGTGGCATATGCTCACTCACTCACTCACTCACTCACACACACACACACACACACACTTTGGTATATTCTGCCAGCTTGTTTCTGGCTCTCGCTGCAGTCGTGTCATTTCTAAGGACAGAATTCTGTGGGAATATCCATCTTGTTACTCCTCAACACAGGATTATTCACAGTGTGTGTGTGTTAGTGTTGTGATTACCATTTTTCAAGACAAACCACGGCAAACTTTCAGAGAGTAAGATTATCATATCTAACTTTCATTATCATTAGAACCATGATTGATTATCGCGATTTTGAAAACTCACTGTAAATCCTGTAACATTGAAATTAACTAATCATAATAATTAGCTGTGGCCTCTCAGCAAGAAGGTCGCTGGTTGGAATCCCGACAGGGTCAGTTGGCATTTCTGTGTGAAGTTTGCATGTTCCCCCCATGCTAGTGTGGTTTTCCTCAGGGGGCTCCGGTTTCCCCCACAGTCCAAACACATGAGCTATAGGAGAATTGATTCATTAAATTGGCCGTAGTGTATGAGTGTGTGTGAATGAGAGTGTATAGGCATTCCTCATTGCAGGATTGCAGCTGGAAGTGCATCCTCAGTGTAAAACATATGCAGGAACAGTTGATGGTTCATTCTGCTGTGGGGACCGCTGATAAACAAGAGACTAAGCTGAGTGGAAAATTAATAATTGGCTGCAAAGTAAAAGCTTGTTTATATAGATAACTAATACACACACACACAAACATATATATATATATATATATATATATATATATATATATATATATATATATATATATAGTTAAAGTATACTGTATTCTTTATATTTAAAGTGTGTTTTGCACATTATTAACAATATTGAGCTAAAGCTTGACTTAAAATTAAACATAAAATCATATTTTAAAATTGGTAAGAAAAATTGCTACAAGATATTTTCATCAGCTTTAGTGAAAAACAAGGTAAACATGGATCCCTGTGAGGTAGTTTTCAAGTGCAGGCAAAGCAATCAATACATCCAATAAGAAAATCCAATGTACCCATAAAAACACAAAATCCAATGTACACTAAATAACACAAACACACAAAAAAACTAATCTAAAATGCAGGGATCCATGTTCATGTTGTTTTTCCACCAAAGTGCATAAAGTTGAAAACTTTATTTGTGTGTTCATTTCAGATATAAAGATTGGTGGAATACTTTAATCCTCAAGCATACCTTATACTGTAGCCCTTAATCTTTCCCTAGTTTACATTTTTGGGCTCAAATTTATAAATTTTTATAACGAATTTGATATCACTGCCTTTGAAAAAAAAATCTAGCAATTCAGGAGGAAACCCACACCATGACGGGGAGAACATGCAAACTCCACACAGAAATGCCAACTCACGCAGCCTGGGCTTGAACTAGTGACCTTCTTGCTGTGAGGCAACAGTGCTAACCACTGAGCCACCATGCCATCCCTAGCAATTCATGTATTTTTTAATTTTTAGAAATGTGTATTTAAATACCTCTAAAAGTTCCTCTAAATTACCTCTAAACTTTTTAATTCCTTTAAAAAATGCATTTAATTACAAAATCTCCCATTAATTTACGACGGGACAAATTATGGAGTTATAAAGAGGATGTAACATTGCTTGCTCAGATGCTAAACTTATAAAAGGGAGCCATGTCTTAAACCACCCAGATTAAAAAAAGCAAAAAAAGAAAATGATTTTGCCCAATTATTTAAGTTAGATGTTTAAACATTTTATTTTACTTCAGCAAAAACATTACTGCAGTCAGTTCAGACCAACCAATGTAATTTAATGTGTTTATTTTTATAGGGCATTTATGTATGGCGCTAGTCTCAAACTCAATTTTGAGCACAGTTTAGCTCCAACTGCACAGTTTAGCTCCAACCACCTCCAACTCACACCTGCTCAATAGTCTTTAATAGTACTGAACACTTTACTTAGATCAGTTGTTTTTGAATAGGGTTGGAGCAAAACTGTGCAGAGCTGCGGCCCTCCCGGAATTGAGTTTGCAATCTATGGTGTATGAATATACACACAAAGCGGTTCACCATTATGGGGGGGGGGGTCTCTCCACACCACCACCAGTGTGCAGCATCCACCTGGATGATACAACAGCAGCCACAGGACAACAGTGCCAGTGCTTCACCACACACCAGCTATAAGTGGAGAGACAGTCAAAAAGCCAATTCAGTGGATGGGGATGATTGGGAGGCCATGATGGGTAATGGTGGATATAGGGTCGATGAAGAGAATTTGGCCAGGACACAGGGGTTACACCCCTTACTCTTTACGAGAAGTGCCATTGGATTTTTAATGACCACAAAGAGTCAGAACCACAGTTTAACGTCTCATCTGAAAGATGGTGCTCACTGACAGTATAGTGTCCCCTTCGCTATACTGGGGCATTAGGATTCACACGGACCGCAAGTTGAGTGCCCACTGCTGGCCACACAAACACCACTTCCAGTAATAGAATCAAAACCTAAAAACCTGATATAACATTTTAATCTCAATATATCTCTAGTGTGTGTGTGTGTGTGTATCCTGCACTAAAAAAGTCTTCCTGCCTTAAAAGTCAAACTGGCAACAAAATACTTAATTTAAACTTTGCATAACTTACATAAATTAGTTTAAACCTGATTATTATTATATTAAAATAAGTTAAAGCAACATAAAAATATTTGTTGTCTTGACTTTGTGTCATTGATTTTTTTACAGTGTGTGTTTGTCTGACTTCCCACCTCCAAACTGCTTCTTCCAGTTGCATGGGATTTTGCAGCGCTGGGTTTTGATGGTCTGTTTGCAGTCATTGCCGGAGCGTGTGCCCTCTCTGGTTCCCAATCCGCAGTCGCCCTCATTGGCCACACACACACTCCACTGCCACTCTCCACAGTCCGATTTACGCTCTTTCTTACCTGTCAAGAGTCGGAGAACACACACAGATTCATTTCACAGCGCCATGTGCAGAAGAGAGAATGTGTGTGGGCAGCATATTGTGATATAATGCAGAACTGTGGGATAATATAGAGGTGTGTGGGGTAATACTGAGCACTGAGAAGTACTGTAAAGCAGCAGGGTGAAATTTAGATCAATTTATAGCAATATAGAGTAATAAAGATGATGTGTGTCATGATACAGAGTAGGCATGCAGAGTCTATTGTTTCAGCATTGATATTGCAATGTGATACAACAGTTACATCTCAAGGATGTTCAGTGTGGACTCTGGATTATAGATTAATAGATCCGTAGTTCAGAAAACATATGGCTTTTTTTATTGCACGTGTTTTTAAGGTCTGTGAGCATTTCAAGTTTAAAGCATTCGGGCACAAGAAATCGTTAATATAAAAAAGATTAATTACTAATTTATATGATAAAGATTATACAGTGATATCATTATTAAATTCATTATTCAATATCTCTATATTCAGTTGTTGGACTTTCATTTATTTCATTTGTATCTTTGCAATATCATATCTATCTATGCTTATAATTAGTGCTATATTTTACTAGCAGATGCACCAACAAAATCATCTTAATCATTTAAAAATAATAAATACTTTACAAATAGACTAATTTAAGTCATGGTATGCACATTGCAGTCTAAATCTCAAAAATGATACGTTACTTTAGTGATATGTATATATTAATAGAGTACAATTGTACAGGTATATTGTAATAGATTTGTATAGGGTACTGTTAAGCAGTATATAGAGCAGTATATGGTAATATAGAACAGCATAAGGTAACATTAGCCAGTGTATGCTGTAGCAGTGTAAGTGATATAGAGCTGGCTATAACAGTGTGGGGTAATATAGAGCAGTGTGGGGTAATGTATAGCAGAAAGATGTAATATAAAGCAGTAAGTGGTAATATAGAGCAGTAAATGGTAATATAGAGCAGTGTGGAGAAGTACAGAGCAGAGTATGATACAATAAAGAATTATATAGTATATAGAGCAGTGTGGAGTAATATAGAGCGTAGTATGCTACAATAGAACACTGGGGTATTTTAGAGCAGTAAGTGGTAATACAGAGCAATAAATGGTAATATAGAGCAGTGTGGAGTAATGCAGAGGAGAGCATGGTACAATAAAGCAATGTGGGGTAATATAGAGCAGTAAGTGGTAATATAGAGCAGTAAGTGGTAGTATAGAACTGTAAATGGTAATTTAGAGCAGAGTGGAGTAATTTAGAGCAGAGTATGGTACAATAGAGCATTATATGGTAAAATAGAGCACTGTGGTGTAATATAGAACAAATAAGTGGTAATGTAGAGCAGTTAGTTGTAATATAGAGCAGTAAATGGTAATATAGAGCAGCAAATGGTAATATAGAGCAGTAAATGATACTATAGAACAGTAAATGGTAATATATAACAGTAAATGGTAATATAGAGCAGTAAATGGCAATATAGAGCAGTAAATGGTAATACAGAGCAGTAAATGGTAATATAGAGCAGTAAATGGCAATATAGAACAGTAAATAGTAATACAGAGCAGTAAATGGCAATATAGAACAGTAAATAGTAATACAGAGCAGTAAATGGTAATATAGAGCAGTAAATGGTAATACAGAGCAGTAAATGGTAATATAGAGCAGTAAATGGTAATATAGAGCAGTAAATGGTAATACAGAGCAGTAAATGGTAATACAGAGCAGTAAATGGTAATACAGAGCAGTAAATGGTAATATAGAGCAGTAAATGGTAATACAGAGCAGTAAATGGTAATATAGAGCAGTAAATGGTAATATTAAACAGTAAATGGTAATATATAGCAGTAAATGGTAACATGGGGTAGTGTGGCATAATATAAAGTAGTAAATGGTAATATTGAACAGTAAATGGTAATATTGAGCAGTAAATGGTAATATAGAGCAGTAAATGGTAATACAGAGCAGTAAATGGTAATATAGAGCAGTAAATGGTAATATTAAACAGTAAATGGTAATATATAGCAGTAAATGGTAACATGGGGCAGTGTGGCATAATATAAAGTAGTAAATGGTAATATTGAACAGTAAATGGTAATATTGAGCAGTAATCTGTAATATATAGCAGTAAATGGTAATATAGAGCAGTCTGGGGTAATATGAAGCACTGTGGGCAAAAATGGAGCAGCGCACATGATATAAAGCAGTATATGGAGATAAAGACCTGTCTGGTTTATTATGGAGTGTGTGGGTAAATACAGGAGTATGGGGTAATGTTCCGATACCTTGTTTTTCTGTTTTCCCACCATCTGCAAGTGTCGCTGTGACAGTCAAGAGGGCTAATAAAGCCACACACACCCACTGCTGCTGCATGCTGGGAAAAAAATCAAAATATATGCACATTATGAGTATGGCTCATAATACAATAACACACAGCTCACAAATATCAACCTGTAAATGCTTCATCAACATACACCCAGAGACCCTCTCTCTCTCTTTTTCTTTTGGTCTTTCTCTCTCTGTGTCTCAGGAGGAAAAGTAAAGGTGGATTGAATAATTAGAAAGCAATTTTATCCCAAACGCTCGGCTGCACTTCAGTTACAGTAGCGGTGCAGCCCATCGGCGACATCACCTCCATTTCAATTACTTATGAGCCTCCCTCTCTCCTTTTCTCTTCCTATTTCTGGTTGGCTGATTTCCTGCTGTGCCCATAAGCATTGGCTCGCTGGACTCTTTTTTTTCACAGTTCTGCTTCATGTTAAAGCCATTTTCTCTCATCGAGTCTCTAGAAAATGGAAATCTGTCAATAACACGTGTCCCGGTCGAAATTCAGCAAAAAATAGATTACAATGATACATTTGTGTTCACATGTCTCCCAATTTTACATAATCAAACATCATTACTGAGAATGACAATAGAGCAGTGTAGAGTAATAAAGAGCAGCATGGGTAATACAGATGGATTTGGGGTATTATAGAGTAGTATAAGGTACTACAGTATAGCATAGGGTAATATAGATGACAAAATAAGGAATAATGTAAGTGATATAAAGCATTATGGAGTAATACAGATGGTGTTAAAAAACTGGCAGCCAAGACTGCTTTTCAATAATTGCATTAAGATTTAAATAATGCCATTAACAACAATGAACAGCAGATTTACAGTGCTGCTATTATTTTCATGCTCTTTCTTACCTGTCAAGAGTCGGTGCACACACACACACACACACTCATTTTATTTTGTTTAATATTTGCAATAGTGCATAAAAGCTGTCTTACTTTCACATTTGTGGATCCTGTGTATGATCTCGACAAAAACTGCAGTCTGAAATGGCTGGAATAGAGGTATATACTTGATTAATAAAAATAATAGTAAATAATGGGTTTATTATTATGCAATGTGTTTGATTTGTTTGTTCTCATAAACCTCAAACTACATTGACCCCCTCGTAATATAAAATAAAATTAATAAAGAACTTAATTAAGAACTTTACATATGTAGTAGGTATTTGCCATAGAGCTTTTAATATGTGTGACCCTTGCACAGGTACAATACCTTGGATTTTTTTCTCTTTAATGCCAAAAATCATTAGAAAATACATTACATATCAGGTTCCACAAATTACATTTAGTGAATTTCCCACTGTAAATATATGAACCATCAATTTTTGATTAGTAATGTACAAGGGTAAGAACTCCATTTGCACAATTTTAAAAGGTGACAAATTATGTTCAATCCTAACAAAACATACAGGAAAAGCTATTTATTCAACTTCTAGGTGATGTATAAATCTAATAAATAAATAAATAAATAAAACGCTCATGGCCGGTCTTGTGGTTCAGGGTGACAAATATGGAGTTCAATTAAAAAAAAAACTTTTTATAAAAATATATTTTTAGAACAGCTATGACAAATTCAGGACTCCGGCTGTTGTGCTGAACTGTTATGAAAATAGATGCATGTGATGCTTCTAAAAGATTCGTCTCATGATTTCCGTCTCTATCAGAGCTAATCATGGTGAAATCACACTTAAAATTGACTGGTGTTGTGGACCAGGGTGACAAATATATAGAGCTCAGTAACAAAATCTTTTTATAACAGCTACAGTATGAGAAATACAGTAATAATATGAATTACAGTACAGAATGTGCTGAAGTGTTATGAAAATAGATGCATGTGATACTTCTGAGGGATTCGTCTCATGGTTCCAAACAAAACATACATAAAAAAAGCTATTCATTTAGCTTTTAAGTAATGCATACATCTCAACTGTAATAGATACACTTAAAACTGACTGGTTTTGTGATTCAGGGTGACTTATATAGAGTTAAAAATGTATATTATAAAACAGCTATGAGAACTACAGGACTCCATCTGCAAAACACCCAAATGAACAATGAGAATTTCAGTACAGAATGTGCTGAACTGTTATGAAAATAGATGCATGTGATGCTTCTGAGAGATTCGTCTCATGGTTTCTGTCTCTATCACAGCTAATCACGGTGAAATCACACTTGAAACTGACTGGTTTTGTGGGTCAGGTTGACAAAGAGAGTTAAAAAAATAATAATTATAACAGCTATGAAAATACAGGACACCAGCTGCCCATATGAACTACAATAATGAGAATTTCAGTACAGACTGTGCTGAAGTGTTATGAAAATAGATGGATGTGATGTTTCCGAAAGATTCATCTCATGGTTTCTGTCTCTATCAGAGCTAATCAGGATGAAATCACACTTAAAATTGACTGGTTGTGTGGGTCAGGATGACTTACTGTAAATAGAGTTCAATAACAAAATCATTTTATAACAGCTACAGTATGAGAGAAACTCCAGCTGCAAAACACCCATATGAACAATAATGAGAATTTCAGTACAGAATATGCTGAACTGTTATGAAAATAGATGCATGTGATGCTTCTGAGAAATTCGTCTCATGGTTTCTGTCTCTATCAGAGCTAATCACGGTGGACGTGTCTCTGGCGGGCCGGTGTGAGCAGCAGGCGCTCACACACACCTGAGCTGTTCCACTTCAGTCACACTGTGAAATCGCCAGTGCCACATAATAACCGTGATTTCAGTCAGACGGGCAAAAACCTGCCAATCAAAGACTCATGAGTCATGACATATAAAGCAGTTCGGATCGTTAAAACATAATCTGCCCTCCAAACCCTGATTAGCAACACTGCAAGTGAATCTGTGATACGGGATGAGAGAGAGGATTAGCCTTGAGTGAAGTGACAGGAGCAATGAGATTTGAGGACTAGACAGCAGGTTGAGGTGCCATGTAGAGTCTAATTCAATACCCAGTGTCGACCCAACTCCCGCAAATATAACGCATGACTGCATTTCCCTCATATAAATGCAACACTCTCCTATCCTAAATGCACCAACTTTGGAACACTTCAAACAAGCGATTAAGACGTAGCTGGATTTTAATTGGTCTATCTTATATTATTTTTATGTGTTTAATTATAAACCTTTAAACCATAAATGAAACCTGTGAGCTTAAGAATGAATTATTATTATTATTATTATTATACAAGTAAATTAAAATGGAATCAAACTAAAGTAACTAGCTTTGTAAATAACACACGTTAGTACACAACATATGAGCGTTATTAATCAATACTATATAAACTCCTGCAAACATGATGCATGACTGCATTTCCCTTATACAAATTCTACACTCTCATTTTCTAAATGCACAAACTTAGGATCACTTCAATTAATTGATTAAGCCAATTATTATTAAAGAAGTAACATTAAAATGGCATTAATTCAAGCTAACCTGCTTTTTTAATATCACGTTAGTAGATACACAACATATGTACATTAATAATCAATACTATATAAACTCCTGCAAACATGACGCATGACTGCACCAATTTTGGGTCACTTGAAAAAAATATTAAGGTGAATTTATGTAAGCTTGTTTTTTAATTGATGGTGCATTTTGTGCTATTTGTATGTGTCCATTTCCAATGAAGCTTTGGTTTTCAGAAAATGCAATATTATTATTTAATAATATTATTGTTGTAAAAGTAAAAATAAAACGGAATTAATTCTAGCTAGCCTGTTTTTAGAGCCCTGCGTTTGAACACAAGCCTGTCGGGGTCCAACTTTTTAGGCCCCTAGGGCTAGGTTTTGGGCCAATTTTCTTGTCATAGATAGCACGCATATCGGGGTTTCGGGCCTGCTTAAGACAAAACCTTAAAAAAAATAAGATTAATGAGATTTAATGTGTGCAGTACGGAAGTGCTAGTGATGCCTTGCGTATGGAGATTTCCAGCCATGTGCAATGGAGAACATAAAGAGAAAAATGGCCAATAGCGAACTTAAAACAAAAAAATGTGAGAGGAAAGGCAAATTTCTGGTCAACTTTTCAAATAGTGACAACTTTAAATGTTGAGCCAAGTAGTTATGCACAATGCACAACTTTAGTAAATTCACTGTGGATAACATGCTGCTTAGATATCGACTAAAACTTACATTTAGAAAAACAAAAAACACCCATATGAACTACAATAATGAGAATATCAGTACAAAATGTGCTGAACTGTTATGAAAATAAATGCATATGATGCTTCTGAGAGATTCGTCTCATGGTTTCTGTCTCTTTTAGCGCTAATCACAGTGAAATCACATTAAAACTGACTGGTTTTGTGGTTCAGGGTGACACATGGAGAGTTAAAAAATAATAACTATAACAGCTATGAGAAATACAGGACTCCAGCTGAAAAACACCCATATGAACTTCAATATTGAGAGTTTCAGTAAAGATGTGCTGAACTGTTATGAAAATAGATGCATGTGATGCTTCTGAAAGATTCATCTCATGGTTTCTGTCTCTATCAGAGCTAATCACGGTGGATGGTGCAATGGAGAACATAAAGAGAGAAATTGCCAATGGCTAACTGAAAACTGTGAAAAACACCAGAGGAAAGCAAACTTCTGGTCGACTTTTCAAAAAGAAACAACTTTAAATGTTGAGCCAACTGGTGATGCACAACGCACAGCTTGAGTTAACTCACTGTTGGCAGCATGCCGCTTGGATATCGATGTCACTTAAAAAACTAAAACTTACATTAAAAACAAACAAACAAACAAAAAAACTCCAAACATTTCTCTAAATTATTCTAAAAAAAAAAAAAAAAAACATCAGCTTTCTATTAAATTCAAATCTGGTTTAATGGCTGTAACAGTATAAGCTGTTTGGCAGAAAAAACAGGCTTCGGGTCAAAACTTTTGATGAGCTGCTGGACAAGGGCAAGGATACAGCCTGTGCGTCTTGGGCAAGGGCCGGGCTAGAGCTTAGATTTAAGGCCCGTGCAGGGCTCTATATGCTTTTTTAATAATACACATAAGTACATACACAAGATTTGTGCATTAATCAATTCTATTTAAACTTGCTATTAAAGGGGGTTGTTGCTAGATCGGATACGTTTGCGGCCGGAAGTTAACAAGAATCATTTCTATTATTTATGAAATTTCCCATTTATTGTATTTTATTAACGTCTAACCCCACCCCAACCCTAAACCCAACTGTCCCAGTACTGTTAAAACAGTAGATGTACAGAGTATTATTTATGTTAACTAACCCTAACCCTAAACCCAACCGTCACAGTACTGTAAAAATATTAATGATTGTTATACAGCGTCATTAAAAAATGCTGCTATATTAATGTGCATTTCACACTTCCGTCCAGCTGCATATCCAATCTAGACTTTACCATTAAAGGGGCAAAGTGTAGGATTCACACCTAGTGGTTGAACACCTCTTACAACAACTGGGCACAGGTTGCCAGATTGAAGACACAAAAATGAGCAAAGATCAAGCATTACAAATGTAAGCAGTTATTGTTCACTACATGTTCTGGCATTTTTATGCTTTACATGAGTCAAAAACTTAAATACAGGACATTTAATAATACATAACATTATCCAATGGAAGTAAGCTGTTTTTCTGTGGATGTGTGAGACTTCAGATTCATTAGCAGCTACAGGGAGATAATTAGTGGAATAATAAAGTGCAGTAAATGGTAAAACTTTTGGCACCACACTCCACTGTTGGCAAGCAACAGCACTTCGCACTATTAAGAAGCAAAACAAGCTGTTTTGTACAGCTATAGCGAACGACACACACAATAAATGTACAATTGGATGCATGCATTCCAACATGGAAAATAAGGTATATATAGTAGTAATGGTTGCCAGCATGTTATTATATGGTTGCTAAGGAGTGCTAGTTGGTCATTAGCATTTTATTATTTGGTTGCTAAGGAGTTCTAGCTGGTCACTAGGTCATTACTATGTTGTTTTGAAGCAATCCCAGGTGGTTGATGGGGCATTGCCATGTGATTGCTTAAATGTTCTAGGTGGTCACAGGAGCTTTCTACTACAGTATGTTATTGGTAACTTGCTAAAACTGATACAGTAATTATCATGATTAATATTACTTATAACATTTTTTAAAAAGATAATGATGAAGAAAAAGTGAATGAACTAATTTTTCCACTGATAAAAGCTTGCACTGTGAATGCAAGTGCTAATAAAACGTACCAATTCAGCCATTTCAATTGACTCGACTCATCAAAACTGAATTTTTCCCGATGCTGCTAGACAGATATCATGAATATCTTCACGTTTAACCTCTGCAGACCCTAAAGGAAGTCCACTAGTGTCACATGACAAACGACTGGTGCTTTCTTACAAACCCCTCCAGAATGAAGACCTGAGGGGGGTCGTGTGTGTGTGTGTGCATGAGTGTGTGCACTGAGGTAAAGCTGTTATCCCGCTCTAACACTCCATTAGCTCATTGATCAGTGTAAAAGCAGGAGGGGGAGAGTGACAGTGTGATCCATCAGAGCGAAACATGCGCGCACACACACAGAAGAGAGCTGTACTCGTCCTCAATTGACAGATTTCTGTAAGGCTGCTGCATTGGCTCTTAAAGGGACGGCTCACACAGAAAGCCAAACACTGTTATCTTCTACTCAACTACACGTCACACAAAACGAGTGCGATTTTCTTCTGTAAAACATAAGAGCTGCTTTTCTATGGTATGACAGTGAACGGCCAGTGATCAATGGCTGTCAAGATCCAAAGGCTCTCCAAAAAATTTTGGGGGTCTGTTCCCAAATAAATCTTTCGTCTAAAAAATAATAATTAAATGCAACAAAAATGAAAATTACTCCATACTTTACACACTCGTATAATCTACTTGCCTTTAAAAGTTTATCCTCACACTTTCATGCTGTATAATGCTGTTGAGTAGTGACATTAGTTTTGAAACTTCCAAAACTATCTAAATCCATCGTCAAACTTACAACACCACGGGGTTAACATGTGTCTTACGAAGCAGATCCATGTGTTTATCTAAATTTTCTAGACTCAAATGACTTCCGGTGTGCAGCAAATGCAGATTATGTATGACTGACATACAATATTTGACGAATAACACATTCATAATGCAAGCTCCAGGAATAGACGTCTCACAGAAACCACTTACCACACAATTTGTTTACCACAGAGGATGATGACCGGCAAGAAAATTAGTGTTTTAATGTTATACTATAATGATATACAGTTTATCACTCTTTCAATGTCAAGTGCATGTGTCTAGCTGTCTTACATCCTATATGTCAGTTGCACATAACGAGCATTCGCATTGAGCCCAAAGTCATTAATTTTAATAATAATAATATTTTTGTTACAAAAACACATGAATTGGGCTCACAAGACATGCGTTAACCCTCTGGCGGTTTAATTCATACGTTTTAAAGCTTTAAATAATGGCCACTACCAAACACAGCATGGAAATGCCAAGCTAGAGTCAGCATTTTTTGCCGTTGAACAAAAAAACACAGAAGAAAGTAGGGATGTCCAGATCTGATCACGGGATTGGAAATCGGGCCCGATCACGTAGTTTCAGGCTCAATAGGAATCGAACGTTACCTCCTAATCAGGACTCGAATATTTATGTTTGTATATATATTTTCATTATTTCAACACATCTATAGTTTTGCGGTGGCACAGAGTTAGACCTATTTCTTGACTTAACACAGAAACAGCAACGCATGCAACAAGACATCAAATTGTTGCAGAGACGCTATTGGTTAAATGCCGGCAAAGTAGAACAAAGAAGCAGCTTGAAGCTGAAAGCGTGAGCATGTCTGCGGCCTGGAGGTATTATAAAGTTGATGATGACAACATTGCCATAGCAAACTGTGAGATATGTAAACTTGGGATTGCCTGCTGGGTATTTTAAGTTGAGGTGCTGTTTGTTTTTATATTAGATTTGTTTTATATTTAATGCTGCACTTAAGTCCAAAAGAGTTGATGTTATTTATTAACTGATTGTTCAAGCGACCTCACAGAAGTGCTCTGTTTGTTAACAGAGTTGTTGAATGCTAAAATAAGACATCCTGGATCTGTTTCTTCGCTCTTCTTTATTTTTTTTTAATGTATTATAGAAGTATCCGATTGGGTTTTGATATCAGCTGATACTTAAAATCAAATGCCTCGGACTCAAGGGTAAAAAGCCTGATACATCCCCAGTAGAAAGTCACATACACTAAATACAGTTTGAGGGTAAGTAATGGAGTAATGTTTCTTTTTTGGCTTTTATTCTCTAAACTCTTTTATTTACTCATCCTCTAGTCGTTCATCTTCAGAACAAAGTTATTTTAGATAAAATTCACGAGTTTACACTCATTGACTGACTAGAATAATCTGTCAATGATTCTATTTCATTGACTGAAATAGAATTTGGCGTGCTGTCCAGGAAGTGGCCTCTGAGCTTGGGAAGACACCCTGACTCGTGTTATTCCCCTTATCAGGATAGAGAAAGACAGGTTCCGAGCGCAATATCTAGCCCGGCTCCAGAACACTCCCCCCTCAGATTATAGTAGGTATCGGGTTTAAAAGTGTGGAGCTATGGTAGTGGAGGGATACTGAAGTCAAGAGAAAGCGGAGGTATGACGTGTTTGACAATTTATCTGGGTTTGGTCTTGAGCTGATTGGATAATAGAATGATTGTCTGTAATGAATTAAGCAGGTCGCACACCAGAAGCGGCGCTCGGCGGCGCGCCGCGCAGCACCACGCAGCGCCATGTATTTTAGAATTCTAAACATAGGTTTCTATCAGGATACACACACCGCCGCCGCAAGTCGGCGGCTGTCGGCGGCGCCCGGCGACGGCTCAGGACGTAGTTCATTTTTCAGCCGCACCACAGAGCGCCATCTGATTAGTTTCATGTTAAATATCATTCGAATGTGCGCGTCTGGTGTGTGATACTTTAATCTGTCATGTACGCGCCGTGTCGCGGCGCCGAGCGGCGCTTGTGGTGTGCGACCTGCTTTAGCCTCATCAAAGACTGATCGTGCTCCTCCCGAAACCTGTTTATAAAACATTACTATAAGAGCTCCCTCATCTTTAACAAGTGTCCCGAGACACTCAAAGTCCAGAAAATAAACCAAAACACTCCATGAGACTTTAGTGATTTATACAAAGCTCCAAGAACCCTTTCATGCACCAAAACAAACTAAAAAATGACTTGTTTACCTTTGTCTTCCACATCAAGTCAATGTGCGCATTTACTATGGGAAGTACAATGTTTTTGTGTTGCACTGCTTACTCAATACATCGTAAATTGTTGTTTTGAAACGGTCATTTCAACGCCTTCAAAGTTCCTGAACGGTTTGTCATTTTGCGTGACCTTCTGCATCAGACATTGAGCCAGTGATGCTGGAAACGAGCTGAGATTTGACTTCAGAAGGCCTGGAATAGAGTGTAAATCTTACTTGCTGCTCTTCTGAAAGCTCTCTGTATGATGCTGTGTTTTCCTCCGCGCTGTGATTGACAGGGTTTTATCCATGCTGAGTTTGGCTTGGAGAGGGAAAAGCTTCATGCCTGATCCAGCTACTCTGACTCAGACCCAAACCCGGATTTGTTGGGTTCTAGGTGTTTGTTTCAGTGATCAGGAGGTGGAGCTTACTGAACCCTGCTGTGATGCAGAAACCAGCCAAAAAGTCATGCAATGCGATCTCCGGAGGAATGAAGTGGAGTAAACAGAGTCTGCAACAAGCAGAGTCAACTTACAAAAAATTACTACACTGTACTATACTGTGCCTCCAGCTAACAAGCAACGCTCTCAGAACATTTTGGCATGGCTTTTTAAGAAGCATAAATAAACATTATTTGAGTAACTTTCAGACCTGGAGCCTCGTTCCTAAAACATGCAAACACACAGATTTGACTTTAGAGTGTGTGTCCACTAAATTCCAATGCAATTAATAATTAAAGCTGCAAGCAGCGATGAAAAGGAACTTGCACCCTGGCTCACCGCAGTGGACAATAATAATTTAATAATAATTTAAGCTGATTAATATTGAAAATCCTAAAAAAATCATTGATTTATGGCAAATTTCCTTCTATCATAAGATGGCGCAATGACTCAATACTGGCATGCAGATGTCTTCAGGTAAGGAATGTGAATTTTCAGGCAGGTCGGATATTGTTTGGCTGATTTATAAGTACTTCCTCCTCCATGGTGAAACACTGAACTGTTAGTCCACCACGGACACACCCTTCGAGGAAAACTCTAGATCTTCACTGTTTAACATTACATAGGCCTTTGGATTATACTGACAAAACTTGGGTTCAATCTGATAACATTTCTAGGAGAAGTTTGTAACACTGTAAAACATGTCATTTACTGTTGCCAGCAGGTGGCGATATAACTGTAACTGGCATTTAGTTGGAAAACATCAACGTTTGCGAGGCCACCATGGACACGTCCTTAGACAAAACTCTAGATCTTCACAATTTAACATCGCCAAGACCTTTAGATAACAATACCAAATTTTGATGTTGATCTGACAAAATCTCCAGGAGGAGTTTGTTGAAATATAACGGCGGGAATGGCAAAAATTGCATTTGCTGAGGATATTAAAATTATCCAAAATAGGTGGTGCTGTCAAGCCATTTTGCTACACCCACTTCAGAAACTCATATCACTGAAAAAAGTGTTGCATGCAGAACTGTTGCAAACAATTTATTTGTGTTGAATTTAAACAATCAAATTAAATTGTTTAAATTAATAATGTTCAACTTAATTTGTTTGTTTAAATTCAACACAATTAAATTGTTTACAACCACTTAACATAAAAAATTGAGTAAATCCAAGGAATCACCTTTGAATAATTTTTTTCAGTGATCAAACGTAAATGTTTGTAATGTAATTGTTCATAAATAATAATAATAATAATAATAAACAGAGCATTTGCAATAGGGCCTATGGACCATAGGTGCTCGGTCCCTAAAAATGATCTTTTTAACAGGAAATAATTGGATAGATGTGAGTATAGAGATTTAAAAATGAAATAGTTAAATTACAGATTTAAATTTTCCTGAAAATATGAATAAATTTAATCAGCTTTATAAAGAAGTCCTGGTTTTGCTGCTATAAAAATAAAGATCTCAGCATAAATGAGCACACCCACTGTTGAAAATTTATATTTCATACATTTCTCAGTGAATATAGCCAATATCCGCATTTAATGATGCATATAAAGAAAACAGTACTAATAAACAGTTATATCCATTAAAGTAAGAGTTTGATCACCAAATATCTTTAGGAAAAAAATATTTAAATTAAGTTATTGCAAAAATAATGTACAAACAACTAAATTTCATCAAAATTGCATATTTTCTATGCTACTTATAATTTTTCCTGTTTTCCTAATGTATCTAATATTTGTCCTCAACATATCAACACATTATTGGATTGTGATCTTAAGTTTATTTGTTAGATTAGTTTCAGTTTTGCCTGTGGTACTGACTAATCCGATGCTTATGCACAGATATATATTTGTAATGCATCCTGTAGAAAATATTCATTTAAAAGAGAGGTCTGTGAAGGGGTGAACTTAATTCATGCTGAGCTTTGAATATATTTATTTATTTCAACAACAAGGGACAGTGTGCATTAATCATTGTTCCCCAAGAACGCAAATCTACCCAAATTAGCCCAAAGACTTATTTTCATCGATGATCCCTTTGCCATCTGTTAAAGGCCATACCAATAAAAATACAAACTCAACTATAAACAATACTCAAGAGAAGGACCACAACAATAGCAAAAAGCCTAGAGTTCACAATGTTGATAATCGAGAAGCCATTTCTTAAATTATACACAAATGTCTTAAAAGATACACATTGTATCAGATTTCACAGACGGGATGCTCTAAAGGAAAAACAAGACCAAGAGGTTTTTCTAAATGGAATAACGCACCCAGCTCTCAGCATGTCAGTCTGTTTTCTACAGATTTAAATCAGATAGAAAGGAAGGAGCTAAACCATGCATAACCTTGTAAACTACACAACCATTTTTAAACTTCACACACACAGATCATGTTTACTACTGTATCTATATGCATGTTCTGGAACAACGTCAGCCAAAGATCTAAGAACTGTCCTTGTTATGTAGGGTTTTCTGACTGGCGGCTGGTTACAGTGTAGTGATGTTCATGTGCGCTCATCGCATTAAAAAATCATTCAGACATGACTTGAAGGAAGATGTGCAAGAACAGAGGAAATGTGAATCTACAAAGTATACTGGAAAACTTGCCGACACAGAGTTGCTTTTGTTGTTAACACACACAAGACTGTCAACAGGTGGACAAAACCATTGAAGGAACATATCTGAATGTGTGTGTGTGTGTGTGTATAAGTGAGTCTGTGTGTCAATGTGTATGAGTTAGTATGTGCGTGAGTGTGTGTATAAATGAGAGTGAACGTGTGTCTAAGTGTAAGTGAGTGTGTTTTTGTATGTGTGTGAGTAAGTAGGTGTGCGAGTGAGTCTGTCTTAGTGTGTGTAAGTGAGTGTGTTTCTGAGTGAGCATGAGAGAGTGTGTGCAAGTGTGTGTGTGAATTTCTGTTCAATCTGCCGCTTTATTTAGTGATATTTATAGTAAGAGAATCACAGACGGGCTGAGAGCAGCTCTGAGATTTACTGTTCAGGGGCTGAAATTCAGTTTGGTGAGAATCTATAAACACAATATAAATATTAAAGACAGACAGACAGACACACACACACACACACACACACATACAAACACAGAGAAAGACAGACAGGAAAGCTGCTTTGATATGAATCATACAGACAAAAACATGAATTACAAGCCAAATTCATCAATAAATATTCATCATTCTGTGTAAATTACTAGTCTTCCTCATACAACAGATATGATCACATTATACCTATCAGATGAGGCAATAAATAATACATTTATTATTAAATTTACACAAGAAAATCTAACTCACTGCTATGAAGCTAGCATGTAAATCCACAATAATAGCACATCTCTCTTATAGAAACTCCAACTAGGCCTGCAACAAAATGGTCATTTTAGTATTCATTCATTCATTTTGCTTCAGCTTAGTCTCTGATTTATCGGAAGTTGCCACAGCAGAATGAATCGCCAACCATTCCAGCATATGTTTTACGCAGCAAATGTCTGTTCAGCTGCAACCCAATACTGGGAAACACCCAAACACACTCATTTACACACACTCATAATGAAACTAAAGGAGATTCCCCAGTTTGTCTGCACTGTTAATACTTCAGGTCAGAGTAAACACAAATCAAACAATCCGATTGATGAGAGAGAAACCCTGTGTGGTGAAACACACACACGCGCAGTGCGACACTAAGCCTGTAGACTTACACACTCAGACAGATGGAACTGCCCCGGATAAAGCCGCCGGGTCTCCGATAAACCTGCCAGGCACCTGTAATCCCAAATCACTTTCACACATATTTATACACACACACACACACACAGCTCATAGCCAGCAAAACCCTCTCAAATGGAAAATAAATGGGATGTGTGTTGCAAATCGACTTTTTGACATTCGCGTCTTTCCATGAATTTCACTCCACAGAAAAGTTCAGCCCAAGGGACGGAGTATTAGCACGCACACACCCCGAAAACATCTTTCAGAATAATCCAGAAAGCACAGCATCACCAAAGACGATCCACCTCACCTCACACAACCCCTCCAACACACAACTGCACAGCGAACACAAACACGCTACTCAAAAAAGAACACCACAGTAACATACAACATCATGCAGTGCTTTTATCCTTCATAATAACATTAACACAATAAAAAACAACCCCACTTTAAATATATCTTAAAGAATTAGTGTTTAAACAGTCACTTAAAAGGTTATGATCCACACTCATTGAATAAATGCGTTATATTTTTTACACAAATGTTCCTCAGTGTGAAACTATTTTTTCTCCCTCCACCCCGTTTGTCAATTGTCAGTCACATTACGTCTGTTACGTGCCTGGAGGTGTTGCTTTGCTGTTCTCACCTTCCATTTCTGTTCTTATTTGCTATCTGCTATCCTTCTAAAATCTAGGTGTTCCGATTGGCTCGCAGAGTGATCACTAGTGGACCAATAAGAGGATAGGGGTCATTTAAGCGATCCAGTGATGACTCGCACCAGACTGGAAGGAATTCTTCATTTCTTGTCACTGCTGTTTGTCTTTCTGTGTGACTTGTGCGTTTAAAGTGTTCTCCGGTTTACTTCATTATTTTGAGTTGTACATCTATTATGAATGTCTAAACCAGAGATGCCCAAACTAGGACCCGCGGCTCATGGTAAACTTTGATTTAGCCCGCCATCCCATCTGAGGAGAGATAATGATGGAGATGGTTTAGAGATTGTAATTTTTAATTTATTTCTTTGTTTAATTGCTAAGCTTCAAAAAGCTAACTGAAATGAAATGTTTTAATTACATGTTATAAATAAATCTGATTGTTAAAAAATGTACATACTGTCACCTGACAAATAGAGGACAATGCAAAGACCTCTAACCCACGCTCATTCTGCAAACGTAGTCCCGCAGACGTTTCTGGAGACATTCTGTATGTATGGCTGCATTTCATTTTTTTAAGCGAACACTATGGGGCAGTGTGACGCTGCTCTTCTTTGCGCTCGCCGGCTGACAGCTTACCTCCTTGTGGAGGTCTTTCCCGCCGCAACCAGTTTGCCGTGGTTAGCTCGTTGTGTACGTCGGCGGAGTGGAGACGCGGAGAGAAGCTGATTGCGACGATGGCTACGACCAGGTAGCCAGTAGACCAGTTCCAGAAATCAGGTATGACAAAAAAAGAATCCAAAAAATAAAGTGAACGAGATCATAACTGGGTGAGAATGTGGTGATATCCGAAAACGTGATTAAAATCGAACAAGGGCTTTTCTTTTTCTGGACGGGTTTTGTAAATCGTTTCTTGGGTTTAGGGAAGCAATCGGGCGGGCGGGTCAATCAGTAAAACCAGTTGGGTTTAGGGAAGAAGGAGAAGGAGGGTGGGTTGGCCGATTGGCCCAGCCAATCTTTCAATCAGTCAGTCAGACAGACGGTCACTCAAGAGCAGCCTCCGGTGGCTTTACACGAGAACATTGCAGGCGCAAACGTCGCTCGCGAGAGACGTTTGAGATGCGAAAAAGCGCACACAGCGGCCTCTTGCAGATTCGAGAAAACAAAAACTGCACAAATACATACCTCCCGGGACGTATTTCGTGGTCTCCAGAAACGTCCTCGGTACTACGTTTTCAGAATGAGCCTGGGTTGAAGACATCAGTGAGCAAATAAAAGCAAAGGCAGATTCTGCTTCACTAGTGCATTCAGCATTAAACTCCACTGTGTTATAAATTGTTTATGTTTTTATTGTATATAATATGTAAAAAAAGTTATAGTTTAAATTTATATATATATATATATATATATATATATATATATATATATATATATATACATACTGCATAAGTTAATATTATTTAAAGTAATGTTTTCTATTTATTTTTAAATATTAGGAAATAAATTAGAAAATTACCTATGACGACTTAAACTTGCAGCCCACGGCTCTCAATGATACTTAGTTTTTGACCCTTCATACGGTACATAAAAATTTGGGCACCTCGATCTAAACTAAAACTGCATGAATCTACTAAAAGGGAGGTGAAATAAAGTATATCATGTGACATACATCCTACATACACGTACAGTAGATGATTCTGTTAATCCATTAGGTTAGAAGTGGGTGCTACCCTCTGTATGTTTGTTCTAGGGAGTGCAGTTTAGTGAGGTGCATGTGATGCCGAAGAGTTTTTTTTTCTATTTTTAGTTTTGTCTTTAACTATTTAGAGGTTTAGTTAGCAGGTGTTAATATGTTATTGTCTTTGATTTGGCACAGTTTATTTTATTTCCCTTCATCAAGTTTGTTTTAATTTGCTTACTTGTTTCTTTTGCATTTATTGTACGCATTTGGAAATATACTTTGGGTGATTAAATATTCAAATTTTTTCTTTCTAATCTTTATTTATAAATAAAGCAAACCACTTTTTGCCTTGTCCGTTGTCTGTGTCGATTCATAGCAGCTAACGTCTCAGGGGAATTTTAAAAAAATATTGGGTTATCATAATTATGTTCATCCTCTGAGCCACACAGGGAGTAACAATGTCATTAAATAAATTCTCATCATTAAAACAATCCAATCCAATAATGGATTGAAAAACATCCTAAAGGATATCACATCCACCAACTAAAACCTTATCTCCATGATCAAAGAATTTAGAGAGTCGCCATTGATATGCAGTGTTGGGTGTAATTAGTTACTCACTGAAAAAGTAAGGAATCACTTTGTTTTTAGGTTATTTAATTAGAGTTACTTATAGTTTACTCACCTAAAATGCTAAAAATGTAAGTTAAATTAAATAAACAATAATTTGAATAAATAATAATATTAAATAAAATATAGATTTACCAGTTCTGTATAAATCAAGGGTGCTCAAGCCTGTTCCTGGAGATTTCAGTTGCAACTAATATCAAACACACCTGCCTGTAATTACCTAATAAATTGGATCATGTGTGCTTGATCAGGGTTGGAGCTGAACTGTAGGAAGGGAGATCTCCAGGAACAAGGTTGAACACCCCTGATATAAATTAATTCAGACAAGCAAAGTAAATATAACTGCAGAATAATTAAACTAAAGACAATTAATAAGAATTTTAGTTTGAGAAAGTAGTTAATGACAATATAAGATATACATTCAGAGAGGCAGAGTAATTGTGTGTGTGTATTGTGTGTAAATATAAATTTTCATTCAATAATTTTCCTTTGGCTTAGTGGCTTTATTTATCAGGAGTCACCACAGCAGAATGAACCGGCAACTATTCCAGCATATGTTTTACACAGCATCTTTGCCTTAAGCAAGAAGGTCGCTGGTTTAAGTCTCGGTTTGCTCAGTTGGCGTTTCTTTGTGGAGTTTGCATGTTCTCCCCTCATGTTAATGTGTTTCCTCCAGGTGGTTTCCCCCCCACAGTCCAAACACATGCACTAATGGGGAATTGATTAACTAAATTGGCCACAGTGTATGAGTGTGTGTGTGAATGAGAGTGTATGGGTGTTTCCCAGTAATGGGTTGCGGCTGGAAAGGCATCCGCAATGCAAAACATATGCTGGCGGGTCATTCTGCTGTGGCAAATCCTGATGAATAAGGGACTAAGCTGAAGGAAAATGGATGTTGGTTTATTTGGGCACTGCAGTCTGATTGTTCTACATGGTTGGCAGGAGTGTTCTAAGTAGTTATGAGGGCAAGCTGCTACAGTGTTCCACTGATCATAATGCATTGCAATATGGTTGCTAAGGTGGTTTGGATAGTTGCTATGTTTCTTTTAAACATGCTTTTGTAGAGCAATGTAGATTATAATGGTTAATAACATCTATTGTTGCGTAATGCACACTGCTTCGCATACTATATTTAAAAACAGCAGGAAGTACAGTGAGGCACTTTGTTTATATATATATATATATACTGGCAACAACACAATGAAAACTTATTTAAATAACAGCCTTTAGCGGAGACGTCTTTAGCATCTCCGTAGCCCACATCACGATTCCCGGCATCATTATTTAGACGTTACGTGTTGGATTGTCTTGTGAGTTTTTCTCGAGATGATGACAGATGGTGCTTTTGGAAGCAGGTGCGTGAACAAAGCAATTACATCCAAAATAGAGCAACGGCTTCATCATTAACACCCCCACCCACATCCCCTCACCTCTTCATCCTTAAAACACCACCGCGTTCGGGGCTTTTGAAAGTTTTCTCCTGGTTATGTAAAATGATTCACGCCATTCCCTGCAGTGTTTGTGAGTTAACAGAGAACAAAGCGAGAAGTTAACTTGCCAACAAAAGGCCAGTTTAGTGGCGCTGAGAGATCTCACACCAGCTCCAGATCAGTGTTTACACCTGTGTTAGGTCAGCTGTTACACTATATTAGCGGGGGGGACAAAATGTCAATATGCTGATTTATCATAGGCGACGCAGTGGTGCAGTAGGTAGTGCTGTGGCCTCACAGCAAGAAGGTTGCTGGTTCGAGCCTTGGCTGGGTCAGTTGGCATTTCTGTGTGGAGTTTGCATGTTCTCCCAGCGTTTGCGTGGGTTTCCTCCGGGTGCTCCGGTTTCCCACACAGTCCAAAGACATGCGGTACAGGTGAATTGGGTAACCTAAAATTGTCCATAGTGTATGTGTGTGAATGAGAGTCTATGAGTTTCCCAGTGATGGGTTGCAGCTGGAAGGGCATCCGCTGTGTATTACATGTGCTGGATAAGTTGGTGGTTCATTCCGGCGTGGCGACCCCAGATTAATAGAGACAAAGCCAACAACAAAACGAATGAATGAATGTTTCCGTTAACTATAATAAGCATGAAGCTGGCATGGCGCTCTGCTGGTATTGTTAACACAGCACCCCCTGCAGTCAAATTACAAAATAAAGCCAGCAGAAAAAAATAGCCTGTGCATTTAACATACAATATCCATAGCAACGCTGAGGGCGAGGATTTTCAGAGTAAACGCCAAGGGGCTGAGGCCTTTCAGACAGTTTCTTAAATCAAGCAGAAAACAGCCGGCGTAAGACCAACATTCATCACACACACTGCAATCTATGAAGAAAGAAAGCACTAGAGAAATGCAATTTCTGAAATTCAGAGAAAGACGAGAAATACGGCCCTTATTAGTGTTTATTGAGCCTGTCAGGCTCTCTACGCCTCTTGCCCACACACACACACATCCAGGCGTAAGTGCTTGTCTTGCTGGTATTTTTAAGTTTGATTGCACTCAGAAACGTCAGAAGAGTTTTTCTCACAGGCCTGGGTAGTTTTATTTAGCACAATTAGCAATTCAACAATCTCAAACTCTAAAACACACACGCCTGATAGGCACAAGTGTGGCATTACATTTGCATTTATTCATTACAATGTAAATAATACTTGATGAGCGCCATCTGTGCATGTGCATGATACATTTTACCATTGTGTCTAGTTTATTTTACGACACTTTAATTGCTTTTATTATTAGCAGATAGCGATGAATAAATTATAGCAATAACTTTAAAAAAATCTATTAATTAATTAATTTCATATAAAATAGCCAAACGCAGCAAACTGTACAACTATTGGAGCTTCAAACCAGATAACAAATAACAATGTTAAGCAGTATAACAAGCTAAACTAATTAATAAATGCGCATTTGAGTTTTAAATGCCCGCGTTTGCTCAAAAAACAAAATGATTAATCACAATTAACCACATCCAAATTTAAGTATGTATTTACATAGTATACATTTATTATCTCTATATAAATACACACAAAAAATACTATAATATATGCATATACAATTCTACTGTTTTTAAATATTTGATATATGAATAACATGTACAAATTAACAGTAAATATGCACATTATACATGCATATACTATGAAAATACTAACTTTTATTTTGGATTAATCTTTCATTCATTCATTCATTTTCTTGTCGGCTCAGTCCCTTTATTAATCTGGGGTCGCCACAGTGCAATGAACCGCCAACTTATCCAGCACGTTTTTACGCAGCAGATGCCCTTACAGCCGCAACCCATCTCTGGGAAAGAATTAATCTTTTGACAACATTAATAAAAGATAACATTCAAAATTAGGTTAGTTCATACAAATTGCATTCATTGTGGCTTCTGAATACACTGAGCGTATTTTTGGAAAACTTCAATCTTTGTTTACACTGTGTTTAACTTACATGTAAATTATTGTAGTCGGACGATCAACAAGAGTATCTAGCATTTATGATAAATACAGCTGAAGGCATATTTATTCGTGAAATTTCTATTATTTTTTAAATATTCCCTAACAAAACAACATAATTTCTTTATTTTTTTGTTTGACTAAAATAAAAGCAGTTTTTGACTTTTTAATATCATTTTTTAAAGTCATTAGCCACATTTTTTTTTTGATTGGCTTCAGAACAAACCAGTTGTTCAATGATTTTCCTAGTTAAAACTTATTTGTTTTCTGATACTTTTCAATTACTTGTCTTGTAAATTTGCCTCTTTTGTTTCTTCCCTATTGCTTTTTTTCTGTACAGCACTTTGGTTCCACATGTGGTGTTGAAAGTGCTCTATAAATAAATTGAGTTGAGTAATTCACTTAGTTAAGCCCTTAAATTGCTCTTTAAGCCGAATTCTAGCATCTTGCAGAACAACTAATATATTATGCACTGCCATCATGACAAAAACAAAAGAAAAAATAGTTATTAGGAATTCATTCGTTCATTTTCCTTAGTCCCTTACTTATCAGGAGTCACCACAGCAAACATGCCCTTCCATCTGCAACCCAGTACTGGGAAACAGCCATACCCTCTCTCATTCACTACGGCCAATTTAGTTAATCAATTCACCTGTAGAGCATGTGTTTGGACTGGAGCACCTGGAGGATACCCACGCCAACACGGGGAGAACATCCACACAGAAATGCCAACTGATGCAGCCAGGACTCGAGCCAGCGCCCATAGGAATTACTTATTAAATTAATTAATTCTCTCTATTAAACAGCACTTGAGAAACATTTGTAACAGAATCCAAATTTTACAGAAGGGCGAATAATTTTGTCATCAGCTGTATATGACAAACACTGCCCACCAAAGCAAAATAAATAAACAAATAAAAGGATGCATCGCTAAACACCTTGGCAGCATTATGCATGAGCTCCTCTATTTTTTGTGGGCTTCATACCCCGCTGCTGTTTGGGATGCTGGACTCTCAGCCGTATATATAAACGGAGGAGTTGCGTTATTTTTGGTCAGAGTGTGAAGAAGCAGAAGAAAGCAAGCGACACAAAGGCCCAGAAAGAGTGGGTGTCTCTTTAAAGCAGATCCTCTCTGTAGGACAGCGGGCTTTGAAACACACACTCCACTGAAGCCCAGGTCATTGTTTTTATCCCACAGCAGGTTCTGCAACTTCAGCTGCGCGTCTGAACTCTAAAAGCGGAGCGAGGTGTGCAGAAAAGCGGGCGTAACTGTGGGCGGCGCGGCCGACCTGAACCGCTGACCGCTGCCATTCATCTCCTGCGCTTCACAAGCTTTATTTACAGACCTGCGATTGCTGGAGAATCACTACAGACGGGGTTTGTAGGTGGACGCGTCCTCGATTAGCTTTCTTGCTTCTGTTTGGGAAGATTTTAGCTAACACAATTACACTTTAATCCGGACAAGAGGATGAGATCACATAATCTAGCTGATAAGCAATTATTAAGAGGTGTAATTTTGTGCTTATTTTAACCTTTACCAATCTTTTATTTCGGTTTGGATCTTACTAAGAGATGTTAGAAGCCATTTTAGAGATGTAAATCAACTAAAAATATACTTTTTGTCTTTATTTTAACCTTTATGAATCGTTTTATTTTTAATTATACATTATGTTTATTATGTATCAGTGGTTTAGAGCGCATATTAAATTGGAGAGATCATATGACTACAGCAAACGTTGTTTCGTTATGTCACAAGTGATTCAAAATGTTTAGATAATTCAATGTTTCTCCACTGTGGAGCAAATGAATTATGTGTGTTTACAATACTAATGTTTACTCAGATTGCCCCCTTGTGGCGAATCACTAAATGATTTTGATATTTTTTTAGCTTTATTTACAGACCTGCGATTGCTGGAGAACCACTAGAGTTGGGGTTTGTAGGTGTACGCATCCTCGATTAGCTTTCCTGCTTCAGTTTTGGAAGATATCAGGAAACACGGCTACACTTTAATCCAGACGAGAGGATGAGCTCACATAATCTAGCAGATTAGCGATGCCACCCGAGTAGCACTTATTAAATCCACTTATTAAGACCTGTTTAAGAGGCTGTTTAAGTAAATTTGCACACGCTCATATCACTCCAATTGTGGGGGATTTTTAGTGGGACCCAAATGGATTTTTTTTTTTGAACAGCAAAAAGGAAAGCAAAAGATATACACAGTGCTCAGCATATGTGAGTACACCCTGATTCGAAAATATAATATAAAATATAAAAAATATAAAATAATATTTCTCTATTTTTCAGTGAATATAGGCAATGTATTATGGTGCATTTAAGCCAGGGGTGTCCAAACTCGGTCCTGAAGGGCCGGTGTCCTGCAAATTTTAGCTCCAACCCCAATCAGACACACCTGGGCTAGCTAATCAAGCACTTACTAGGCTTTTAGAGACATCAGCTGCGTCTCAAATGGCACACCATACACTATGCACTCATGTACTTATGCACTTACACACTCAACAGCATAGTATATGTATGTAGTGTCGTCCCAAATGGAACACTACTAAGTGGAAATTCAACCCGTTTCCCTGATGATGTTTGACGGTCGCCAAATCAGTGAAATAAATGACCAAACTACCAAATAATACCTGGCGTGAGTATAACCGCATTCACCATCGGGAGGCGCTATAATCACTCTCATAGGAGAATTTCGCTTTCACCATCCAAAATTATTAGTTATTTAATATGTGCGCTCGATAGCTCTGCCCCTCCACTACGTGAGCAAACTTGCGGTCGTTGAGTGCTTGAAGTGTCCATCATTACACACTTCATATTACCAGTTGAATGAGTGCATCATCCGGGTAATTAAAGTGCACTTATTTTTTTTTAAAGTATTCTGTGTGAACGCACTACTTAAACTATTCATACTACAAAATGACGTAGAATAGAGCATAAGTATGTGATTTGCGACGCAGCTATCTTTTCAGGTGTGTTGAGGCAAGTTGAAGCTCCCTCCAGGACCCAGTATGCACACTTCTGATTTATACAGAACAGATTCATTAAACTGATATATTTATTAAAATAATTTAGTCAGCAAACATATTGAGAAATTGAAAAATAATACAATTAAATTCAAGCAAAATATTGCAAAAAATACAAAAAATTACCTACATTTTCATTTTTTTGCTTCTCTTGATTTTTCCTCTTTTTTTAATTTGTATTTAATATTTTTCTATAACATTCAAAGTTCTGTGTACTAGTATTTGGATCGTTATCATAAGATATTTTGTTAGATAAGCTCCAGATTTGGCTTCAGTACTGACTAATAGTAAAGTACATGCACAAATATATTGTAGAGCTTCCTATTATAAATATGAATTTAAAAGAGGTGGGTATACTTATTTATGCTAAGCACTTTTGTAACGTTTATAATATTATATTAATTATTTTATATGTAATATATAATTACAATTAAAATATGTATTTATTATTTAATTATTAACTCATTTATAACTATGAATAAAGATTTTTTAACAACAGATTTTTTTTTACAAAAATACATAAGCATTATTGAACACCTTTCTGAAAACCCCTGAACTCAGTTTTAAGAGATAATTTTTATTCTAATTAAAGCATCTATTTGAGGATTTCCATCGGTTTTGAGCAAGCGAGTAAATCACGACCGAAACTTATGTGACCTCCTCATTTGGCCACTAACAATCAATTATAGCACCTTTACCTGCCGCAGGTATCGATAATAGAAAAGGCCATTAAATCAAAACACAAACTGATTGGGTATAATCCATCATTTCCCAGGAGTGGCGAGCGGATGTTATCTGCTGCTCTCTTTAATTGGGCATCTGATGCTGACAGGAATAATGAATCCACAGATAAAACACACCACAAAAGTGCAGCAGCATCTCTGATATGAGCAGTGTTCAAACAGAGAATCTAAAGTAAAAACCAAACCATGCTATTAAACGCTTATTCTGGCCTACTGAGCTGTCCTATAATGTAGATAAACTTATCCTTAAACCGGAATATATGTATATATACATACATAAATATACAGAGTTTCTGCAGGTTTCATCAAGTCAAATTTAAGTCTTCTAAAGATCACTATGAAGCCAATTTCAGACTTACATAGGGCTAAACACGAAGGATTTGTTCTAATGGCATGGGCCAATGAAAAGACATTTTAAATATCAAAACAAGCAAAATCTAGTTGCACAACAGTCTTTTGAAAATACATGGAGAACTTTTAAACAAATGTTATTGTAAGGAAGGTAATTACACCATATTGTTAAATACAGTTAAATATTTAAAGTAGATAGATTATTGGTGAGTGGTATATATATATATATATATATATACACACTCATACAGATTATTTTTACCACACTAATCTAAATATCTTATTAGAGAGTGATTCTTAGTCTGTCAGCAGCTTTCATAAAACATTCATTCATTTTCTTTTTGGCTTATTTCCCTTTTATTTATCTGGTGTCACCACAGCAGAATGAACCTCCGCTTTCATAAAACAAATGACTCCAAATTATACTGAAAGATAGCAAAACCCTTAAAAAACCTCTATCAGTTTTCAACTTTCCAAACAATGCACAAGAAACACAGAAACACAAACCACAGAAACATATATGACAGTCATAAAAACTATTATTATTACTACTGTATAACTTAAATATCTTTTTTAGAGACTGATTTTCAATGTCGTAAAAAAAATCACTCTAAATTCTACAACTTTAAAAGTGCCAAAATGCTTAAAAACTAAACCAAATGTCCACCTTCTCCAAAAATGCAAGCAATTTAAGAAGACAAGCCTTAGACACCTATATAAAACTCACACAGATTATTTTTACACTATGTTAAATATCTTTCAGAGAGTGATTCTGAATCTGTCGGCAGCTTTCATAAAACACATCACTCCGAATCTAACTACATAAAAGCACCAAAACACAATCAAAATGTTGACTTGCCACAAAACTGTACACAAGAACACAAGCCACAGAAATAAATCTCAAAGTCCAGCAAAACCCGTCCAGCATGTAAACAGAAAATGAAAAGATTGTGTGTGTTATCGAGCACAGATCAATAGCGGTTTCTCTGGTGGGCTTGGGTTGCGTCTCCATCGCTGTGATTAACAACATCACATCATCTTTAATAACTCGTTTTGGAGCAAACTTTCCATCTCTCAGGCCGCTGGTTCACAAGTACTGGCGTCTATCGATCCATCTGTTATTACTGCGGTTTATAAGTGCTGTTTGACTCCCAGCAGAGGCTAAAACACCACACAACGCTTTTAACGTCTCATTTTTTAAAGAGCTTTACTTCAATGACAACGATATTTCTTCGAATAAGCTCTTTTTAAAGATGGCGGCTTGCTAACGAGTGTCTAAATGAGACTGTGACTTTAAAAGTAATAACAGCAAACAGATAAACTTACACTGAAAAAGAAAGTAAACTCATTGGCTTTTAATTATTACACAAACTATATGCATCATTATAAAAGTTGAGTCAGTACTTTTTTATAAAGTAAAATCAACTTGTTGCTTTTAAGGCAACGGGTTTACTCACTTTTAAAGAGTAAAAACTGATTTTCCTTCTGCTTAGTCCCTATTTCAGAGGTCGCCACATTGGAATAAACTGCCAACTATTCTATGCCCAGCTGCAACCCGGTACTGGGAAACACCCTACACACTCTCATTCACACTTACTCTTACACTACATTACAATTAAGCTTACCTAATTCCCCTACAGCACATGTCTTTGGACTGTGGGGGAAACCGGAGCAGCCTGAGGAAACCCACACCAACACGGGGAGATCATGCAAACTCCACACAGAAATACAAACAAGCCCAGTCAGGACTCAAACCAGCGACTCTCTTGCTGTGAGATGACAGTGCTAACCACTGAGTCGCCATGCTGCCCGTCTGCTAAATTAATAAATATCAATATAAAAGAGTGATGTTTAACGCTGTTATATGGATGAGATTGCACTGTGGTTTGCTATATTGTATTGGTGCAAGTCATGGAGATTATCATGAATACAAGGGAGAAATCCTGCTGGGTTTTAATGAGGATTTAGGCGATGGTAAAAATAACTTTAATAATTATTTAATTAATTATTTTTGTTGGTTTGTAATTAAACTTTTGAACTCAATTTTATTTTGATAATTTTTTATATAAAAAAATTGTTTTATAATATTTTTATGTAATTGTATATAATTCATTCATTTTCTTTTCGGCTTAGTCCCTTTATTAATCTGGGGTCGCCACAGCGGAATGAACTGCTAACTTATCCAGCACATATATGACGCAGCGGATGCCCTTCCAGCTGCAACCCATCACTGGGAAACATCCATACACACTCATTCACAATTTAGCATACCCAATTCACCTGTACCACCTTTCTTTGGACTTTTGGGGGAACCTGGTGCACCCAGAGGAAACCCAGGCGGACTCGAAGAGAAGATGCAAACTTCACACAGAAATGCCAACTGAACCAGCCAAGGCTCGAACCAGTGACCTTCTTGCTGTGAAGCACTACCTACTTCGTCACCCCTGTACAAAATTATATATTTTTGTATAAGTTTCAAACATTCATTTATTCTAAAAAACATTAAGTTAAACTATATACACATAAGTAAGTTCTCTGGGCAAACATCTGAAATAAAAACAGTAAAAAAGTGTTTTATTTAAATAACACTTGAATTAACACACTGAATTAAATGTAAAGTTCACAGAACACTCAATTTCATTCTTAAAAAACACAATTTTCTTTTCATTCAGTTTTTTTATCGATCCTATTTTGAAATCTACAAAATAAGCGTAATTTATTCTAATTTATATCTATTTTAAATATGTTTACTTTTTTTATCATTTATTATTCAGTAAATTATATTTATTTTTATTTTATTATGTATTTTTTCATTCATTTTCCTTAGGCTTAGTCCCTTTATTCATCAGAGGTCACCACAGTGGATCCAACCACCAACTTACCCAGCATATGCTTTACACAGCGGATGCCCTTTCAGCTGCAACCCATCACTGGGAAACACCCATACACTCTAATATGCACACTCATACACTATGACCAATTTAGCTCTTCAGTTCCCCTATAGCGCATGTGTTTGGACTATGGTGGAAACCGGAGCACCCGGAGGAAACCCACGACAACACGGGGAGAAAATGCAAACTCCACACAGAAACGCCATCTGGGAATCAAATAAGCGACAATCTTGCTGTGAGGCAACAGTGCTAACCCCTGAGCCACTGTGTCACCTCTATTATGTTTTAATTTTAAAATAATTATTTTCATTATTGATTTAAATCCATCATTATTTATTTTAATTAATTAACTTCTATTTTTAGCAGATATTTATTAAAATGTATATCTTTTAGAACATATACATCGGTTTGTCATCTGTTTTGATCTACAGAATAGGTCTTGAAATATATAAACGCACATATATCTGAATAGTTTTTAGCCGTTTCGATGAGTTTCTTCCCGCTAATGTTCTCCTGGTATCTGTGTTTTGAACAGAACTAATGTGTGTTCATTAACAGCCATTGAGTGACTGGATCTGTCAATCACTGCACTTACTTCACCGCTTCTTTTCTTTCAGTCTCGGGTGACTTCATGCTGAGAGACAATCATCTCACTTCATTAGACAAACACAAACAACACCGCACTCCCACCGGCACTGACAAACCCTAGCAGACACACACAGACAGACAGACAGATAGACAGACAGACAGACAGATGAACAGTCAGCAAAACACACAGACAGACAGGAGAGAGTCAGCAAAACAGACAGATCGACAGTTAGCAGGTTAGACAGAAAGATGGACAGTCAGCAAAACACAGACAAACAACTAGACAGACAGCCAGCAAGACAGACGGTCAAACAGAAATAGAACATGACAGACAGCAAGACAGACTGTCTGTCTGTTCTACTGACTGCCCATCTATCTTTCTGTCTTGCTGACTGCTCGTCTGTGTCTGTCTTGCTGTCTATGTGTCTGCCTTGCTGACTGTCCATGTGTCTATCTGTCTGTCTGTACGTCTATCTGTCCGTCTTGCTGCCTGTCTATCTGTCTGTTTTGCCCACTTTCTGTCAGTCTATCTTTTTTATCTGTTTTACTAACTGTCTGTCTTGCTGGCTGCCTTTCTGCTTTGCTGTCTGTCTTTTTAGCTGTCTGTCTGCTTTACTTACTGTCTGTCAGTCTGTTTTTTCTTACTGTCTCGCTTACTAGACAGACAGTCAGCAAGACAGATAGATGGACAGTCAGTAAAACAGCCAGCCGCCAAGACAGACAGGCAAACAGAAATAGAACATGACAGACAGCAAGACAGACTGTCTGTCTTTCTTCCTGTCTAGCTGACTGTCTGTCTGTGTTTTGACTGTTCAACTGTCAGTCTTGCCGACTCTCTGTTTTACTGACTGCCCGTCTGTGTCTGCCTTGCTGACTGTCCATCTATATTGCTTACTGTCTATCTGTCTGTCTTGCTGCCTGTCTATCTGTCTGTTTGCCCACTTTCTGTCAGTTTGACTATCTTGCTGACTGTCTATCTGTTTAACTGGATGTCTGTCTTGCTGGCTGTCTTTCTCCTTTGCTGTCTATCTCTCTAGCTGACTGCCTGTCTGCTTTACTCACTGTCTATTAATCTGTTTTACTGACTGTCTGTCTGTCTTGCTGACTAGACAGACAGTCAGCCAGACAGACAGACAGACAGACAGGAGAGACAGCCAGCAAAACAGAAATAGAACATAACATACAGCAAGACAGACTATCTATCTGTCTGTCTTGCTGTCGATATGTCAGCCTTGCTGAGTCCATGTCTGTCTGTCTCTGTCCGTTTTACTGACTGCCTATCTATCTGTCTGACTAGCAGACTGTCTTTATTGCTGACTATACAGACAGACAGATGTACAGTCAGTAAGACAGACACCTAGACAGACAGGAGAGACCGAAAGCAAAACAGACAGGCAAAGAGAAAAAGAACATAACAGACAGACTGTCTTTCTGTATGTTTTACTGACTGCCAGTCTATCTGTCTGTCTTGCTGATTGCCCGTCTGTCTGTCTGTCTGTCTGTCTATCTTGCTGATTGCCCGTCTGTCTGTCTATATTGCTTACTGTCTGTCTGTATGTCAGTTTGTCTGTCTGTTTTGCTGTCTGTCTATCTTTCTCTGTGTTCTGCCCACTTTCTGTTGGTCTGACTATCTTGCTGACTGTCTATCTGTTTTACTGCATGTCTGTCTGTCTGTTTTGCTGGCTGCCTATCTCTCTAGCTGACTGTCTGCTTTACTCACTGTTTATCAGTCTGTTTTACTGGCTGACTGTCTGTCTTGCTGACTAGACAGACATACAGTCAGCAAGACAGACAGGCAGACAAAAACCGCAGAACAGACAGACACCAAGACAGATAGACAGAGAAAAAAAAGAGACAGGCTGATCCAGATGAGACGAATGCTGAGCCGCCTCTCGTCTGATCTGGAGAAGATCAATAATCCCCTGCCGCTGACACTCTGCACCTTCCAGCAGGGTGAGCCCATGGCAGGATGCATGCCGGGAAAAGCAGTTTCACGGATTAACTGATCATTATTTCCAAGCAAAAGTGGTCATTCTATCACTCTCATGGGAGAAAACAGCCAATCAGAAGCCGGCAGAGTGAACCAGGCATTTAGACACTATGAAAACACATAATGAGTTTCAGTGCAAGAGTAAATGGGTGTAAATGACCCGCGACCTGCATCAGCATTAGCTCTGCTGGACTTCATCTCTCAATCTGTCAATCTATCAGTCCGAAGCATCACAGAAATCTCAGATAAACTTCACAATGCACAGATACAAGCCTCCAAATCTTCTTTCTGCTTAACAGATATTGGGGAAATAAATATACAGGGGCAGTAATAATTCAGGAGGGCTAATAATTCTGACTTAAACTGTATCTATATATACATATTCCCCATTGAGCAGCAGCTCTGGGAGCAACCGGTGGAAAGGGAACATTGAGTGTGTGTGTGTTTCCATGGAACATCGCACTGAGAATTTAAACTCTGTGTGTGTGTGTGTTCCTTACACAAGCAAGACTGTTATTTTCCTTCGGCCTCCTGCACCTCAGCGACCCAATGTATGAGAAAGCGGCCTCAAGCTGCTTGAATGAAAAGAGGGAATCGAACAGAACAGAGAGAGAAATTCAACAACCCCCCCTGCACCCCTTCCCAGCATGCTTTTGTGCGCCAGTGTGTGTATAACCACCAGTTCCCACATACTAGACCAGACCTAGGGAAGATTAATCTCCACTGACAACCTCGGCTGATCTCAGAGCAGTTTCCCTATGTTTTTCATTAGAGTCTGTCTATGTGCTGTACATAAAGATCTTCAGCATGCTGCACATTGCGGAATAAAGTCGGCAAAAGGCACATACGCATTATATATAATGACTATATAAGCATTTACGTTGATGCATGATGACATTGTTTATCATAAGCACTTTAACAATATATATATTTTCTTTATAACAGTTTTTTTATAAGCGCAAAACAAATAATGTATATATTATATGATACAATTTATAACACTAATAATCAAAAAATAATGTAAAAAATGTATTAGTCATAAATAATAATAAATAAATTAATATATATAAAGTCATCTGCCCCTTTAGCGCTCTTTATAGCAAGATGGATTCTGATTGGCTGCCAGTGTTTATCATTAATTAACAGTGGGAAATAATTACAGCATCATAATTCATACAATGATTTTACTGAACTCTGCAATCCTTTTAAATTTAGACAGATTATTAAAAAGTAAATCATTATAGCTCAAATTATAGTGTGCAAAGAATCCCTAATTGGTTACAGTAAGGCACTAATTAGGGGACATTCACACAGAACATGCCATAGCAGTTAATACAAGGCCTAGAGATGCTATTTCCTTTTTAAGGTTTCAGTTTTCTCAGTATAAGCCAATTACTTTGGCAAATGTTTTACACAGTGGATGCCCTTCCAGCCGCAACCCAGCACTGGGAAAGTCACAATAACTAAAAAAACAAAAACAACAAGAGTAAGTCAAAGACAAAAACAAGTTCAAAAATAAATAATAACAAAAAAATTCAACTTTTACTTTCTCATAAGCAAGTAAAGTATTAAGTAAAACCATGCATGTGTTAAAATACTTGCCAAAAAGCAAAGTATTCAATTTAGAATAAAAAACAGATGTAAATAATTAAACTATTGTGCATCCCTACTTTGCACTTTTATGATGGACCCTTTTCATATTTCAGTGTTTCTCAGCAGCTGAAGTCATCATAGGTGGTTAAACTTAGAGCACAGTGAATGAGAGTACAACAAAAAAAATGAACAATCCTATTTGCTGCAATAATAAAAGAAAAACTCCACAATGGTGTTATCAAGACTTTCAGAATAAGGAAAAAAAGTGTGAGACTGGCGACAGCAGCCAGCAGAGAATCATGTCAAATTTACTGTCCTTCCCGATACACTGCATTAGAAATGTCTCACACAAGCGATAATTCTTTTTTTTAATGCAAAGATTATATTACACATATATAAATACAAATATGAGCGTTAAAATATTTTTAAAAAATCTAAATATTAAAAACTTTCAGGGATTTAAGATGCTGATGACCGTTACACGCGTTATAAGTCTTGTAAAAGGTTCCATTATGCAGCCCCACTTTCCACCTTAACAATGGAGTCACAACTTGATTTAACTTAAGAAAGCAACATCACCTGAGCAGCACTGGTTTTGATAGGTTAACCAAAAACTATGGCAAGATGTAATACAATTAGGTATTGCACAACCCTACTTTTCACATTTAAAATGGAGGCACAACTTGATTTAACTTCAGCACAATATCACAGAGAGATATGCTGCTGATCAGCTGAGCAAGACAGGTATTGATAGGTTAACCAAAAACTATGGCAAAGTGTAAGACAATAAGGCATTGTGCAGTCCTACCTTCATAATGATGTCAACAACTTGATTTAACTTCAGGACAAAATGACGTGGCTGATCAGCTAAGCAGGACTGGTACTGATAGATTAACCGATAACTATGGCGAGATTGGGGAATATTGGGGAATGTTCAGCCCTACTTTCCACCTTAATTATTGAGTCACAACCAGGGCCGGCGCGTCCATAGAGGCGACCTAGGCAGCTGCCTAGGGTGGCAGAATATAGAGGGCGGCGTCCGAAACATCACCCTCACCACCCATGTCATCAGTTATGTCCGCCACACCTCCCTCACCACCTGGTCTTCACTTTGATAACCGGTCACTTTCGGGTTGAGGGCGGCATGATCGGTCTTTGCCTAGAGCGGCAGTTTAGCTTGCTTAACTTGATTTAACTTCAGGAGAATATGACATCAGTTAAGCAGGACTGGTTTGGATGGATTAACCAATAACTATGGCAAGATGTAAGTAATGTAAGAACATTAAGCATTGTGCATCCCTTACTTTCCACCTTTAACAATCAACAACTTGATTAAACTTCAGGGCAAAATCACAAAGAGACATTTAGATTGTCATTTGGCAGACACTTTTGACCAAAGCGACCTACAATTGAGGAGATTCTGCAAATCAACACTAAGAGGCAATACACACAGAAATTGTGTGCTCAGAGAATTAAATGCATGAGGGAGTGTTTTTATTTTCGAGAGGGGAGTTAAGAGTGTTTTTACAGGTGGTTTGTCAAGCCCACTCACCTGTGTGAGGCACACTTCATATTCATTTAGCTTTGACTTAGTCCCTTATTTATCAGGGGTTGCCACAGCGGAATAAACCAACTATTGCATCCTACGTTTTTACGCAGGGGATGACCTTCCAACCGTAACACAGTACTGGGAAACACCCATATACACTCATTAACACACACACTCATAAACTAAGGCCAATTTAGTTTATTCAATCTGCCTATAACATATGTGGTTGGACTGTTAGGGAAACCGGAGCCCCCACACTGACACAGTGAGAACATGCAAACTCCAAAGAAATGCCAACTGGCCCAGTCGGGACCAGTGACCTTCTTGCAGTGAGGCGACAGTGCTAACCACTGAGCCACTGTGTTGCCCTCGCCCTCACGCTTCATAAATGCATAATGAATTTGTGTGTGTGTGTAAGAACATGCCTGGTGCAAATGTGCAAAAACTGGAGCAGTATCAGTTAAACCAGCAGACATGTGGCTGATCGGTTGAGCAGGACTGGTTCTGATAGGTTAACCGATAACTATGGCAACAGCAAAGGCGTTGAGGCCCGATGCTTAGAGCTCACAGGGTCGCACGGCACCCCGCTTATTCTCATTCCAGTCAGGAACGACCCACTTCACACACACCACCCTGGGAAAAACGGCCTCTCTAAAACACACACATCCCCAAACACATGCCCTATATGTGTATGTCTGAATGTAGACAACACACCCCCATGCACAAGATGCTTTCAAAAGAAGCAGCAGAAAACAGCAGACGTAAGCCGCAGAGATTTCCAGAAAGGTTTTCACCTGTCACTGCGAGGAAGGGAGGAGCATGAGATGTATGCTGATAAGGTGAAAGGTAAAACACTCTGCGTTCAGCTCTTTTACTTGATCTCTCTCTCTCTCCGTCGCCCCAGAGGGGATGTTCACACACAGATGTGGGCCGGACTGATAAAAGCTGGACCACAGCAAACCTGTTTAAATGCTTTTACAAGGAAGCGCTTTGAAGTTTGTACAGGAAGTGCACGCTTTCCTGAATAACAATGTCATTTACATCATCCCATCCGAGAGGTAAAGAAAAAACACCAAGAAATATTAGAGTGAATCTCATGGAAATTGGTTGGAACATATGAAATTTCACTCTTAAAATCAAAAGAAAACAAAAAAGATTTTAAATTACACATATCTGTTGTGAAATATCTGTTAACAATGTATACAAAATTTTATATATACAAATTTAAATTATTTTAACGCTAACAATATATAGAATAACAAAATACCATTTTTTAAAATGTAAATCAATATTTTCTATATTATTTTGATGAAAGCTAATTGTATTTACAGGTAATCTATAATTGCAGTAATGCAAAAATGGTTTCTTATCATATCAATAGTATTATATTAAATACTTCAAATTAAAAATCCAACTTAAGTTTAAAATATTAAATAATATTTATGACTGTAATGCAAAAATATATATATATATATTAGTAATTAGTAATAGTATTAGAATCAAATGAAAATTAAACATCAGAAAAATTACTGTAATTTTACTATAAAAATTACTGTAATGCAAAATAAAGTTTAATATAACACAAATATTTAATATAATGTTCATTTATTTTCTTGTTGGCTTAGTCCCTTTATTAATCCAGGGTCGCAACAGCGAAATGAACCGCCAACTTATCCAGCAAGTTTTTACGCAGCGGATGCCCTTCCAGCCGCAACCCATCTCTGGGAAATTTAATATAATATAAATAAAAATATTATAAATATAATAAAATCTATGATATAATATCATAAAGACAAATTCGACATTTAAAATCTAAAACATTTTGCATTACAATACTTTATTGTAAAATAAAAATTTGAAAAAAGCACAATCAACTAACTTTCAGTGAGCATTTAAAATTTCTTAACATTAAATATTATTTGCTTTCAATTTGAGGTGAATCACAAAACAAAAACTTGAACTCATGACTTTTATATGACTCACGCTGTTTGTAAACATATTAATAAAGATATAATTAATAATTACTGTAAAAATATTGAATACGATACACTGCCTTTCATGCATAGCAAATATAATAAAATCTATAATAAAGACAAATTTAAAACATTTAAAATTAAAATCTAAAACCTTTTTCTCAGTACTTTACTATAAAATAAAAGTACAAATTAAAGTAATAGTACTATCAAATAACTTCTAGTGACCATTCAAAATCTTATTAATTACATAATATTTACTTTTTTAATTTGATATTTTCAGCATGTTACCTTAAACCACACAGCAGAAACACTTTCATTACTTTATGACTGTGAGGTCACAAACAGTGGCTGAACATTATAATAAAAAATAATATTTATCATTTTTAATACAAGAGATGACATACTACAGAAACTAATCTAATAAAAATTGATCTTGATTGATTGACTGTAATCAAAATAGTTTAATATAAAGCAAATCAGAATTCAAATTAATTAAACATATTCATTTACTCCAACACAAAAATATTCAAAACTATTATTACTGTAAATCTAATTATAATATAATACACTGCATTACAGTACTTTGTGTACAAATCACAGTAATAGTACAAACAACTATCTGGAATGAGTGAATGATTCAGTTTAATACTACAAAATATAAAACTAGGTCTATATTTTCTTAACACAAAATATTATATACTTTAAATTTGAGGTGATACTATTAAATTAAAAATGATTTAAAAATAATGAAATATTATTCCTCACATTTTTCCATGAGATTCAGCCTCTGTTGTTCAATGAACACAGCAGAACTACTTTCATTACTTTTATAGGACTCTGAGGTCACAAAGAGCAACGGCACATTATAAACATTAAATAACACAAAAAAAAAAGTATTATATATAATTAAGTTAAAATATTAAACTTTCCCAGTACTGGGTTGTGGCCAGAGGGGTATTTGCTGAAGTAATTGGTGGTTCATTCTGCTGTGGTGAGCCCAGACAAATCAGGGACTAAGCCGAAGGAAAATTAAATGAATAAAATACTAAACAATTTGCATTACAGTACTTATCTGTAAAATAAAACGACAGTAATCGTACAATCAACTAACTTCTAGTGAGCTTTCATTCATGATGACATTTCCAGCAAGTTTTCTCAAGCTTCCCCTTCGACAACCACAAAGCAGAAACACTTTCATTACTTTTACATGACTTCACTGTGAAGTAAAAATACAAATGACAGTAATAGCACAACTTCCAGTGAGCATTCAAAATTTCTTAACGCAAAATACTATGTGCATTCAATCTGAGGCTTTCTTGAGATTCAGCCTGTGGGCTTCAATCATCCTCTCCAACAACCAACACAGCAGAAACACTTTCATTACTTTTATATGACTCTGAGGTCACAAACAGCAGCTGACCTCAGATTTCCTGACACAGGAAGAGATTTCTGACGGTTTAAACCCAGACAGTGGAGTGACACGGTTCAGTCGGCCGCTGCTGAGCACCAGCGAAGGCCTCAGACGGCAGAAAAACAGCATTTATCTCAGCCTTTCATCCCCCGGCGTACTTCAGAAATAACGAGAGAGCGAGAGCGACAGAGAGACGATGCTGAAGAGCAGGATCTGAGCGCACGTTTTTCTCCCAGGAAAAAAACAACAAGCTCTTCCTGAAACCTTGTTTTAGCGTCAAAGTCACGGCATTACAGCGGCTCTAAAATTCAAGACAGAGGTTTAAAGTTACGTACCTGTAGTCTGAGGAATAGTTTGGTTTTTGTTCCTAATTCCACCTTTTTGCTTCCTCTCTCTTTTTATCCCTAGCTTTCTATATCCACTAGAGCCGTGCTAATGGTATCTGTGAGAGCGACAGACTGAATGCATATGTGTGTGTGTGTGTGTGTGGAGGGAGGGATTGTTTGTGTATTTGCGCTGAGGCAGCGAGCTGAAAGCCCAACTGACTCGTAATCACACACTCATTAATACAAGGTCACTGCAGGGACGAGAAAGAGAGACTGATGCTGAGAGACTTTCAGAGGGAAAATCAGGATGAAAGTATGAAAGGAAACAAAAGGTGAAGACTTTAGTATATTACATACTGGTGCTAAAATCAACACATTCTGTGTGAAAGGCCTCTTCTTTCCATGACTAAATAAAAGTTATTACTTATTAGTGATACTTTTTATTTCGTAATTTCTGGGTTTTTATTCTCGTAAATGTTTAAAACTCACAACTCTTTTTTTTCTCTCAAAATTGCATGATAAAAACTTTTTAAAAGTTAGTATTATTGTTCATTTTTATGCTACTTTTAACAATTTGTTATAACTAATTTCTTTCGTCTTTGCCATGACAGTACATAATATTTTAATATTTATTTTTCTAAATATAAATTTACGATATTTTCTATATTTTTAAGGTTTAACTAGGTTAATTAAGTTAACTAGGAAAGTTTGGTTAATCAGGCAAGTTATTGCACAACAGTGGTTTGTTTTGTAGACAATCAATTAAAGTTGGCTAGTAATATTGATCTTAAAACTTATTTAAAAAAAAAAAAGCTTTAATTCACTCATAATTCAAAGTCACAAATTATTTATTCATTTACTTTCCTTTGGCTTAGTCCCTTATTTATCAGGGATCACCACAGCGGAATGAACCAGCAACTGTTCTAGCATGTTTTACACAGCGGATGCCCTTCCAGCCGCAACCCAGTACTGGGAAAGATCACAAATGAATGCACGCAAATCAATGCAAGGTCAATGCAGGGACGAGAAAGAGAGACTGATGCTGCAAGAAAATGAGGATGAAAGTGTGAAACAAAAGTTGAACACATTTATGTAGCGCTAAAATCAACACAATGGAGCAAAAACACATTCATATGAATATGATTGTTTTCATCACTAAATAAAAAAAAATGTATTGTGACTTTTGCTATTGTAATTTATAGGGTTTTATTCTTGAAAATTGTTTTAAACAATATTTTTCTTAGAATTGCATGCTAAAACTCATAGATCTGACTGTTTTCTCAAAATTGTGACATTAGATGTCGAAATTGTGTGTACAATTATAAATTGAAAGTTTGTATTATTTCTAATATTTATATTATTCCAAGCAATTTCTTATTACTAATTTAATTTGTCTTTGCTATGATGACAGTACATAACATTTCACTATTTATTTTGCAAGATATCATTTTTAGATATTTAAAGGCTTAACTAGGTTAATTAGGTTAGTATAATTAGGAAAGTTTGGTAATTTAGTCAAGTTATTGGAAAACAGTGGTTTTTATCGTAGACAATCGGTTAGTAGTATTGACCTTAAAATTTCTTTTAACATTTTTAATTAATTAAATTAATTCCAATATACGAATTGTTCAGACATTCATTTTCCTTCAGCTTAGTCGATTATTTATCAGGGATCACCACAGCGGAATGAACCGCCAACTATTTCAGCTTATGTTTTATGCAGCAGATGCCCTTCCAGCAGCAAACATGTACTGGGAAAATTCACAAATTAATGCACACTTATTTTAACAGTAGTGGTTTGTTCTGTAGACAATCAAAATCTTAAGGTGGATAACAATATCGAGATTAAAACTGTATAGTGCTAAAATCAATTAATTGTGACTTTTGATATTGTAATTTATGAGGTTTTATTTTTAAAAATAGTTTATTCATTTATTCTCTTTTCTGCTTAGTCCCTTTTTTAATCTGGGGTCACCACAGCGGAATGAACCGCCAACTTATCCAGCATACGTTTTATGCAGCGGATGCCCTTCCAGCTGCAACCCATCTCTGGGAAACATCCATACACTACGGACAATTTTAGCTTACCCAATTCACCTGTACCGCATGTCTTTGGAAAGTCCTACATGACGGTAATAGTTTAAGGTGTTTACACGTCTGTGTTGCACTTCAATAATGCGACTAAAATCAGCATACTCCACAATTCCTAATTCGATTTTTCTTTAGTTCGATTATGACCTTAATCCAACCCAAGCTCATTCTGGAAACGTAGCCCCGCGGACGTTTCTGGACACCGCAATTCATGTGGCCGGAGGTACGTAAGGCCGCATTTAGTTTTTTTCAAGCGAATGCTGCGGGGAGGTTTGCCGCCGCTCCGCCCCTCCTCTTCACGCTCGCCGGCCGACGGCTCGCCTCCGAGTGGAGGGCTTTCCCGATGCAACCAGTTTGTCCGCTTAGCTCACAGCGTTGCGTCGGCGGAGCGGAGGCCCCGGAGGAGGACGAGCCGGCCGCGGGGACGACGACCGGGATCGAGTACAGGGAACAGCGGTTCCGGAAATCAGGTAAGACGAAAAACGGAATCCGAAAAATAAGGGCGAGGACGCGGCGGGATCCGAAAACGCGGTCGAAATCAAAGACGAGGGCTTTTGCTTTTTTTTTTCTGGACGGCTTTTGCGAACCGTCGCTCGGGTTTAGGAAAGGAGGAGGAGGAGGGCGGCCGATCCGGCGGCTTTTCGCGCGAGAACGGCGCAGACGCGAACGGGGCGCGCTCCCGAGGCGCCCAAGACGTGAAAAAGCGTGCACAGCGGCCTCTCGCGGATCCCCGAAAACAAAAACCGCTCGAATACGTACCTCAAGGGATGTAAATCGCGGTCCGCAGAAACGTCTGTGGGGCTACGTTTTTCACAATGAGCCCGGGTTGCCTTAATCAGATTAAATGTAAACATACTCATTATTGAGATTAAAAATGTATAGTGCTAAAATTAGCACAACAGAATAAAAACACATTCTGTGTGAATGGCCACTTTTTTCCATCACTAAATAAAAAAAGTTAATTGTGTCTCGTAATTTCTGGGCTTTTATTTTTGAAAATTGCATTTAAAACCTCTCAAAATTATGTTGTTATTTTTTTAAATTGCATGATAAAAAACTCATTCAAGTTTGTATTATTAATATTATTCCTAGCAATTTCTTATAACTAATTTCGTGGTATAAACTATTTTGTCATTGCCATGATGACGGTACATATTATTCTACAATTTTTTTTCAAAATATATAATTTTAAGATATTTTCTGTAATTTGAAGGCTTAACTAGATAATTAGGAAAGTTTGGTTAATTAGGCGTCATTGGACAACAGTGGTTTGCTCTGTAGACTATCCTAAAAAATACTTCTGAAGGAGGCTAATAATACTGGGCTTAAAAATAATTAAAACAAAATGCTTTTATTCACTCATTAATTCAAGACAACAAATGAATGCACACTTATTAATACAAGGTCACTGCAGGGACTAAAAAAAGAGACTGCTGCTAAAAGACACCACCGTCTGTCAGAGAGAATAGGATAAAAGTATGAAAGGAAACAGAATATATTGCGTGAAATTAAACTTCACACTGAACTCCACCATCTCAATGAAGTTTCCACCTATGCACCACGCTAACAGGTAATGTGATGTGGTAATGCAAGAAACCATCCGTAAAACGGCGAGTATCATTGTGCGTTTTTGACTATACGTTGCTGCTGTGCTAAGATTGTCTGGTGTAAATGTAATTCTTTCCTGGGCTGAAACGCCGTGAGCAGAGTGCATACGGACAATCAGCTTACTCTGGTAAATCAGTTCTCAAGTCTGAAAACAGGCCAACAGCAACAAATGAGCACAAGAGAAACTCAAACCCAGCTAGATGGGAACAGCCAGAACTTTAGCTAACATTCACAAAGTTATGAACATTTTCCTGTAAGGTTAGAGAGTTCACCCTAAAATTTCATCCTTCACTTGCTCCAAACTAGACATATGCCGATATTCAATAGCTCAATATTTTGTGATAATGAACACGCACAATACTGATATCGCTGGCACTTCAAAATACATTGATTAATTATTTCAAGAGTTCACATTTAGCTGATGATTGATCATAAAGCTTGTTTGGGATGCTGTCCCGGGAGAGAGCCCTGAGCTCATAAGATTCACGAGCCAAAAAAATAAAAGCGAACGAGTTCGTGATGGGGTGAGAATGCGGAGAAATCCGAAAATGCGGTCAAAATCGGGATCTCCCGGGATGTATTTCGCGGCCTCCAGAAAGGTTTCCACAATGAGCCTGGGTTGATATAAAGTATGTAATATACGTAATATATTAACATCATTAAATTAATAAATTATACAGCAAATGAGTAATAAATAAAAAGAGGGAATAAAAATAGACAATATTGCTAAAAATTGAAATAATTACAAGAATAAAAAGTGTAAATTATTTAAATAAGGCAAATTAGTTGATAACCATTTCTAATGGCGTACAAATATTCTGCAGCCAGTATAGATGTCATTTTGTTCTCTCCGATGATATAGTAAATTTAACTGAGTCTTTTAATAATTTATTAATCATTTAATGTTTCTCCTGCGGCTGTGCGCGCGCAGTCAGCTGCGAAAAGGTAATGCAAAAACGCATATAAAAACGACAACTTTAGAAAGCCGAATCCCAGATATTATAGGAGATTCAGAAACTGCGGCCGGATGCATTTTGACGCATCTGTGGGTTTGCAGAGCATGTGAGTGTTGACAGGTCTCATGAACACAGAACCAGCAGTAAGTAAGGTGCACAGCGAGAGAAGATTTTCCACTGGTTAATCGATCAAGAATTTTTGGCTTTCTTGTGCGGATACAAAAAAGTGTAAAAGAGTGATAATTATAGTATTATTCATGTGTCACCAACAAATACACTTGGGTGGCGTTAATATTACTGGGCGGCCCGCCCAAGTAAAGTCTATGTGTGGGAAGCACTGATTTATGACATACTTATGGATGTGAAGTCCAAATATGAACTTGCATGTCATATGTTATTTGCATAGATCTGATTTCTGGTATAAAGCAAGGTAATGTACAAAAGCTGTCACTGGAGCATAAGGTACACATTTATACCTACAGTAAATAGCCATATCTGTACTTTAAAAGTACATACTATCGAAGTTCCGCCCCACTCACACCTTTTATTTCTTTTATTTTCTTTATTATTTCTTTTATTATTTTCTTTTATTATGTGTGTGCTCAATGACATTTAACTTGCTGAAAACTGTCTAAACTCTCAATAAGACACCATATATTAGATTGTGCGCATCAGTTTTATCATCCTCTTAATTTAGAGGCTTTTGAGTTTCAAGTATGAATCCAACAGGCTTTACAGAGTTAAACTAATCTCTAGCTTCAGTTTGAGCTGGTTTTGACCAGAACAAAAGCAATCGATGTCCAGCTCCATTAGTGACAGAAGCCTGAAGCGTGAAACTGTCACATTCAGAAACACTTCTAAAGCACATATAGATCACATTATGGTGATGTAAACACACATGGGGCCTTTAGACTACTAATGAGAGAAAGCATCTCTTAGTACATTCAGGCCATTTTATGCCTGATATTAGGAGGTCAGTTGCGACATTATTATTCCCTCTTGGTATTATTATGCATTCAAATGCCTCTCTTGTGATCAGATTTTGTCATTTCATTCTGATTGATTTTACTTTACTGGACTGCTCAGAGAAATGCACAATTATAAATAAATGACCAAACATGTCATATGGCTTGCATGTACTTTCTCATGACATGCAGACAAAAGGTCTGTTTAGTGCCTTGAGATCAGACTGACATAAATGCATCCTGATTACAGGTGCAAATGGGCAGTTTTATAAAGAAAATCTTCAAAAACTAGAGTTGCATGGTATTGGAAAAATCTGACATTGTGACATTTTGTTTAGCTGCGATATATATTGCAATATGAATACAACTTTTATCAGATTTAAAGAGCTCTATTTGGAAAGATTTCATTAATTAAGATCAACAGGGATGATCAAGTCTTTCTCTATGCAGAGCATTAAATATAATAATTGCAAACATATATAAATACATTCATATATTCCTTTTCCTTCGGCTTAGTAGCTATTTCAGTGCAAAACTACTCCAACTATTCTGGCATATATGTTTTATGTAGCAGATGCCCTTCCAACTGCAACCTATTACTGGGAAACACCCATTAGCAAACACACTCAAACACTAGGGTTAATTTTGTTTTCCCAATTCACTGTGGGGGAAAAGGAGCACCCGAAGGAAACCCACAACAACACAAGGAGAACATGCAAACTACACACAGAAATGCCAACTGACCCAGCTGGCACTCTAACCAGCGACTAAAAACTAACAGTGCTGTATGGTTTTCTGAGGAGTCTAACAGTATTCAACAACCCAAGGAGACCGCGATTTACGTGGCCGGAGGTACGTAAAGGCCGAGTTTGGTTTTTTTTTTCGAGCGAACGCTGCGGGGCGGTGTGGCGCCGCTCCGCCCCTCCTCTTCGCGCTCGCCGGCCGACGGCTCACCTCCGAGTGGAGGGCTTTCCCGATGCAATCAGTTTTTCCGCTTAGCTCACAGCATTGCGTCGGCGGAGCGGAGGCCCCGGAGGAGGAGCCGGAGCCGGCCGCGGTGGACGACGACCGGGATCGAGTCCGGGGAACAACAGGTTCCGGAAATCAGGTAAGACGAAAAACGGAATCCGAAAAATAAGGGCGAGAACGCAGCGGGATCCGAAAACGCGGTCGAAATCAAAGACGAGGGCTTTTGCTTTTTTTTTTTTTTTCGATCTAGCGGCTTTTCACGCGAGAACGGCGCGGGCGCGAACGCCGCGCGCTCCCGAGAGGCGCCCGAGACGCGAAAAAAAATGCTCAAATACGTACCTCCCGGGACGTAAATCGCGGTCCGCAGAAACGTCCGCGGGGCTACGTTTCCACAATGAGCCCGGGTTGGTATTCAAATATATTTTAAAAAATCAAATATAAAATAACATGGTCATTACTCTATAAATAATTTATGTAATATTTAACAATATCTCTATCTTTTAATCTTAAAATAAATAAATAAATAATCTAATCCTGTGATGTGGCTATTGTGGACACGTACATTGCGATATCGCTGCTCAAGCGATTTATTGTTTAGTCTAAATAAAAACAATGAAAAACATAAATATAAATGTGGAGTTAATCACCTAATATAATCAAAAAGGCTGCAATAAAAAAGCTCCAAAAATACCAATTTATCAAATTAAAAAGTCTTACACGAAGTGTGTCAATCACCTAACCCTTGGTCCTAGAAAATGGATATGAAAATCTGACCCACAACCTTTATAATATGAGATATCTGCCCACAGCTGCAACAAATCTTTCAACGTACACGAACCCCTCAGGCTAGAGATGTACTGCATACGCATAAACATGCGTCAATGTTTAGCCAAAACACGTGAACACAGAGCCTGTGCTGCTGCCAGTGAATCTGATGGGTTATAACAAGAGCTTTTTCCCCTATTTCGAGAAAGGATTTTGCAAAACAAAAAATCTGTGGATCTATGTGGAAAAATTCTCAAAGTGTAGGAGCTGAAAACCTAACACATAAAATAAAAAATGACTGAATATAAAATATATATTCAAACTACAATTAGAACCACTTGTTTGATACGAGAGAAAATATTACACCAACTAAAAGAGAGAAAATATTAATTTACAAATGGTATTGTACATCATTTATCTAAACAATTGCATACTATTCAATAACATTACTAAAATTAATATATAAACTTAGGGATATATATATATATATATATATATATATATATATATATATATATATATATATATATATATTTACACACATTTACAGATGTAAATAAACAGATTAATTGATGAGCTCAAAAATATGATGGATTTCTGTGCGCATAAATTCTTTGTAGATCTAGTTGTAACCAGAGCTGGTTTATTAAGAGATAATATGCAATCTGAATTATGTACTCAGATTACAAAAATCAAGTACTTATGATTAGACTAAACTACTTTTTAAATACTAATAATTAGACTAGTTATTTTTTATGTATGAACCTTTTTACAAGCCTGTTGTGACGCGTTTAACGGTTTTCAGCATCTTAAATCATTGAAAGCTTTTAATATTTTTACTTTTTCATCTTTGCTTTAAATTACAAAATTAACGCTTGTGCAAGGCGTTTCTAATGCATCTATAAGACAGGACAGTAAATTTGACATTATTCTCTCCTTTGGCTGCCGTTTTCAGTCTCACAATATTTTTCATTTTTCTAAAAGTCTTTATAACACCATTGTGGAGTTTTTGTTTTATTATTTCAGCAAATAAGATTGTAAAAAAAATATTTGTTGTATTCTCCAATTCACTGCGCTCAAAGTTTTCCCAACTATGACGACTTCAGCTACAGAGAAACCAGGAAATGTGAAAAGGGTCTACTGCACGATTACATATTGTCTACAAAATGACAGTAATTGTTTACATTTTTCACAATAATCCTGCTGCATGTATATATTTGTGAATGTATGTGTAATGTTTGCTGTTTTTCATTAATACTGTCATCTTCCAGTATTTTTAGGATGAAATATTTGATGTCACAGTGATATTGCTGTTTTTTTTGCTGTTTTCTAAATGTATTATTTTTAAAGTAAATAATTTAAAGCCATAAGATTTGATTGTGTTTTCCTGTTATTATCAGCAAACAGCGAGGTACATTAGTGTGAAAATAACTCCTCCTCATTGCACTTTAAACAGAAGCTGTTCAGGCTCTTGTTGCTGATAATGAATGAAGTTATTATTTTTTTTATTTCTATCTGTTTAAGTAGTACAAAACTATCCTACTTCAGTAAATGTGACATCAAATTAGACCTGGGTGATACGGCAAAAATGCAATCTCGATGTTTATTTTCCATATTGAACAATAATGATATATATATTTCGATAGAAGTTGTTAATGCTTCCAGATTTAAAAGAGTACCCCAACAATGACTGAGGCCACATAAATTAGAGGATCCATTAAATGGCATAACATTTTCGGCTGATAAATTTTCTGTGGCTGAAATTTCAGTACATCTCTATTATTAACACACTTTTAGATTCCCATTGTTGCAGCTGTGCTTTGTGATTGGCACTTAGATCAATATAGAGTAAAAAAGTCCAGAGCTTATCATTGTTATTGGCATAAATTTTATCATGATTTGATATAATATCGTTCATCAGCCCAGCCCTACATCAAATAACATTTAGCACAAAAGAAATCCAAAAGCACTCAGATTACCTTTCATAAATGTGTAATCTCAGAGATTATATTACTGACTACAAATCCTGACATGCAATTTGCAATCATTAACTGTTTACAGTTCATATGCAATCTACCCAGCTCTGTGAACAAGTTAGCTAATTAGCTGTAAAGGTTAAAACAACAACAATAAAATGAGGAGTAGTTACAAATTCCCTAACCTCAACGAAAGATTGCAGAAGGAAGAGCGAAACAAAACATCTGTAATGAACACATCAGTCCAGCTGGAAAACCCATCTGTGATCCCACCAAGAGAAAAGAAACACACACACACACACACACACACAGCGCAAGAAGACAATCACTTCAATATGAAATATTAATACAGCCAGTCGGGGACGGAGATGCGCTCAACACCTGCAGAAACACATATCTTCTTCCTCCTCTTATTTCCTGCACATGAATAATACACGTCCATCTGCATCCCTCCGTCTCCCTTTCTTTTCCTCCCTATACATTTCCTTACTTTCTGAGGAAACCCCAGAGCGCTGAAGGTCACGTCACACAAACCTCTGATCTGAATACGGCCTCTGTTATTTACGATGAAGCCGGCCGTCGGCCCTCGGCAGCCCTTTGAGTGCATCTGATGAAATGAAATGAAATCTCGAATTCATGCCGCTACGTCCGACAGACAGTTGCTGAATGCTATAGAAACACAAACACATCTACATTCACATCAACCAACTCAAATTTACTTGGAGTGCTACAGAAATATCAGTGATATTTTATTTCTCTCTAATGTCTGAAGCATCTTCTGTTGAGCTAAGTGATCGTGCAAAAGTTACTCCGACAGTATATGGTGCTTAATGCAAAACAAAAATAGTTTTTTCACACTCGCTTCTTTTGTGCACAGAAGACAGTATTGTTTGTTAAGACCATTTAACGAGTTGCAAACCACTGCCAACATTACACAAACACATCTACATACTCATGAACCAACTCAATCTCACTTGAAATGCTACAGAAATATCAGTGTTTCTGATGATATTTTATATCTCTCTAATGTCTGAAGCATCACCTGACTATAAGGATTCACTGCAATTGTCCGGTTTCGAATATTTAATCTAAGGTGCATGTGTTGCAAGTGTTTTGAGCCAGATTCTCACAGAAGACTCGCACACACTAAGAGGAAAATCACTCCCTGACAGTAGATGCTGCTTAAATGTAAAAAAAAAAAAATCCTTTTTTGCACAGAAGCAGAAAGACAGTATTTATGTGCTTCTTAAAGCCATTTAAAAGTTACAAGCCATTGCCAACATTACAAAAACTACATTCTCATGAACCAATGCAAACTCACTTCGAGTGCTACACTGAAAAATATCAGTGTATCTAATGCTATTTCTCTCTAATGTCTGAACGATCATCTGACTATAAAGATTTACTTGTAATTACTTGTATTATTTGTTGCAAGTGTTTTCGGCCAAGTCCACACTAACGCTTCACACACACACTGGGATGAATGTTGCATGCAATTATAGACATTTTATGAGACTTTTTCGATGTTCATGAACCAAGTGAACATGCAAAATAGATGCAGCCCTAATGAAAATTAAAAATATAGTGATACACAAGTTGGCGCTGTACAACTTTTGACACTCGCTTTTTATTGCAGATGAATAAAGACAGTATGAACAGTTAAAGTCAGAAATATTAGCCCGCCTTTGAATTTTGTCTTCTTTTTTAAATATTTCCTAAATGATGTTTAACAGAGCAAGGAAATTTTCACAGTATGTCTGATAATATTTTTTCTTCTGGAGAAAGTCTTATTTGCTTTATTTCAGTGAGAATAAAAGCAGTTTAAAATATTTTTTTTAACCATTTTAAGGTCAAAATTATTAGCCCCTTAAAGCTAATTTTTTTTTCGATAGTCTACAGAACAAACCATCGTTATACAATAACTTTGCTAATTACCCTAACCTGCCTAGTTGACCTAATTAACCTTCTTAGACCTTTAGTTGTCACTTTAGGCTGTATAGAATTGTCTTAGAAAGGATGTAGTATAATATTAATTACTGTCATCATGACAAAGACAAAATAAATCAGTTAGAGATGAGATAATAAAACTATTATGCTTAAAAATGTGTTGAAAAAAAATCTTCCCTCCATTAAACAGAAATTTGGGAAAAAATTAAACAGAGGGGTAAATAATTCAGGGGGGCAAATAATTCTGACTACAACTGTATGTGCTTGTTAAAACCGTTTAAAAGTTACACACAAAGTCGTGTTTTATTGCCACTTCTGTAGGCATCATTAACGGGGATGCGTGCGCCCTCTTAGTACAGCTTGCGGTCAGCTCACATGTGATTTCACAGCCACAAACACATCATTACATTAGGACAGAAATTACATTTTTGGGTGAATTATACCTTATAAAAAGGTGTCCATATTGCTGTGAAGATTTGTGCGTTCACTTTTACGCTTTTCTCTTGACCTTGAAAATATAATTGGCTAAATCGTAAAAAAGCTCAATTAAGATTGTGTGTAGGCTTGTATCGAGACTGCAATCTATTTTTGATTGATCGTGCAGCCCCAACACAAAGGCCTTCTTTTATTTAAATTACACTCTGTGCATGCGTGCATCAGTGTGCACATGAATTAGCACCCAATATTTACTCACAAGAAGTTGTCCTAGTGTGCATGAGCCTCAATACATTGTCATTTACAAACAAATATTACGGGCAGCATTTTTTAGACAATTAAAACCTGTTTCAAAGTAGATTAATTTGAAAACTCTTGTTTACAAGTCTCAGTGTGGACTGTGAAGCTTTAAAAACAATGATGCATTTTTAGTCATGTGACCAATTCAGCTAAAATGGTGGAGAATATTGTACAGCAGATGTTTTGGCTGCTATCCGTTTGTACAGCATTGTTAAATAATAATGTCAGTTTGTTCAAGCTCCAGATTGCTTTTCTTCAAAGCACACAGATTGTTTACTCAAAGCTGTTGTTTCAACACATCTTCCATTCTATATCCTTGCTTGCTTTAGCAACTTAATACTCCTGTGTTCAACTGCAGATTACTTCATTTCAATACAATCGTTATTACTTTAGTTTGATGATAATCGAGGATATAGAGATTTCAACTTTTGTTTTAGTAAAATGTAACCTTACCAAGCCTTAAAAAGTCAAATATTCTGATTTATATATAAACATTTTTCAGTTTGGTGGCTTAACATCAGCAGCGGATAAAAGATCAATAATAATGATCAGCCTGAGTCTGTTGCACAATATCATTCATCAGTCTAAATATAGATTGTACATGTTTGATGACTTTTATAACTTCAATTCTGACCAATCAAAGCCTAAACTCTTCATAAAGAAACTTACTCTACTGTCTTTCTTTTTGCATGTATTTATAAGCCATGTTTGTCTTTTTGAGCTCAAAATCTCATTAATGTAGTACACGAGCGCTTCAGAGCTCAGGAAGCGCACAAACATGAGCTAATAGTTTTGCATAATTTAGTACAATGCTTGTAACAATAAATAAATTGCTTCATTTTCTCCCTGTCTAACATAATTTGCTTTTTATTGTAAACGTGTATCTGCTACCTGGTTGATCAGATTGTGGCGCGCTCATTCGTCATGTCATTCTTACAAAGAGCGATTAAAAAACAACTCAACAATCAAATTAAACTCCTAGCCAAACACACACACACACCGCTTTGATTCTCCTTGTTGTTAAAAGTTGGATAATGAAAGGAGGAGTAAAACCTTTCACAAATGACATCCCCTAAAATCCTCTTCCAAACTTTGAATCTTCATTCACCCAAAAAACAATCTACAGGCCGTCAAGCTTGTCCATGTGATGCCAGATTCAAAATAATTGGAAAGAAGTGTGTGTGTGTGTGGGGGGGGGGGTGATTGAAAAAACCCTCCAAGCGGTTCAAATATTAAAACCACAAGGCGGCTGTTGCTTTGCATATTTCACTGCATGTGCTCAGAAATCTGCTGTTTTCCACTGATCCAGAAAAACCAAGTCAAACTGAGAGTTTAAAACACTCTGTAGAAACACACACACACATACAGTGACAACTTTACAGACCGTCCCATAAACAACATCAGTGACATACTATTGATTTCCACAGACAGCCATTTCCACTCATTCCTCCAGTTAAAACCCTTATAAAAGAAGTCAATGTGGAAAGTGTGCCAGAGGGTTGAAAAGCAGATCTTCGTGTTCAAGAACTTCCATGAATTATTCAATAAAAACGTGTCTAAATCATCGTGTTGAGGTGGGAATTCTAGGTGTATGAATTTCTGCTGATGTAATTCCAGCGTGTTGCTCCATATAAACAGTGTTTTACTGATAGTTGCGTTATGTTACTCGAGACATCTTGGCACGTACAGTGTGAAAGTTCACTTGTTCACAATTAAAGTGTTATATTGTTATATAATAAATGTAGCTGCATTGTATGCAACAACTTTATCAAAGATGAATGCTAGACTAAGTTTTCTAAAAATCCCTTTCAGACTTAATAAATTGTTACTGTCTGCAGAAGTGATTTCTGAGTAAATAATTTGTGCACACAACATTCAATTCAGAAATTAACTCAAAATAGCTTACGGGTCATTTATTACACCATGCTGTAAACACTTTTTGGGGCTAAGCAAAAATTCTCTTTAAATGCAAATGAGCTGCTGTTCCAACTAGTGCCTGTTATTCCTGCAAATAATAACAAAAACTGCATGTGTTAAAAGCCTTTTTCATATTAATTTTAATGTTTTAGTAGTTTGATAGATTTTATTATTTTTAAAATGACCAAAAAAAAAAACCTACATACAAAAAAATTATCTGCATAGGTTTCAAAGCCTAGTCAGATTTTCTTTTTCAACCTGTTTTTAAAGTTTATTCATTTGTCTTTTTATTTAAAAAAAGAAAATCTGTATGTTTTAAATATGTTTTAAATCTTAAAGGATTTTCTCTTAACCTAAATTTTAAGTTTCAATAATTTGATTGTTTGATTGTTTAAAAAAATAAAACGAATAAAAAGCATTTACTAAAAGAAATATTTTCTAGTAAAATCTAATTTTGAATTTTCAATAATCAGTTTTTATGTCTTTTTAAAAACTAATAAAACTACTAAAAAGCAATTACTAAAAGAAACATCTGTGTGTGTTTTAAAGCCTTGTCATGATTGCTTTTTCACCCTAACTTTAAAGTGTTAACACTTTGACTTCTTTTTCATTTTTTAAATTAAAGCTACTTAAAAAACTAACAATACTAAAAAGCAATTACTAACAAAAACACTGTACGCGTTTTAAAGCAGTGGTCCCCAACCACCGGGTTGCAGACCAGCACCAGTCAGTGAATCAATTGGTACTGGGTCGCACAATAAATTATTAATCATTTCTATTTTATTAGTTATCTAAGTCTGAACAATCTTTAATTTGAAAATTAAATTGAAAAATGTATTTATGTATTCTCTCAACTACATCTCGGTCACTTGAACACCCAAATTCAACCCACAAGTTGCAAAATGAGTAAGGAACAAACGTCTTTGGTTTCTTAGCGAAGGTGTACAGGCCTACGAACTGCCAAGAAATGGATCAGCAACCCATTTGTCAACAAATCAGGTAAATCCAGCATGTCTGTGCAAAAAGATCAACTTCTGGATATCACAAATGATGAGAGCCTTCGGGGCCATTCATATAGTGCATTTTTATTGTGCGCAAATTTGTTATTTTCAATAGAGGCTTGCATGCATCGCTCTCACTTTTCAGGCGCACCTAGTTTAAAAAAATCCCTTTTCAGAATGTCACGAGCGTGATGCAAGTCAGGTGACAGGAACTGATCCATCAGCTTCATATTTTGTGTGTAATACACACATTTCTCTGACAAACACTGCAGTGTTTCCTCTAGGATTTTTTTCAGTTGTGGCAGCAGGCCTTTTTTACACAGATCTACCAACTACCTGTGGTGTTGTTTCAATGACAAATGTCGTAAGCGCAGTATAACAAGACGAGATCGCATTTATGTAATAGCCTTCGAGCATGCAAATCTCTTTGCTTGCACGCCGATTTCTTCTGCTCGTGCACAGAACTTCTTGGACGCCCTCAAATATACGCTGCTCAAGCGCAGATCTTCTTGTGCGCGCTCAAATAAGCGCTGCTGAAGTGCGATTTATTGCTCTTATGCAACAATGTCTTCAACATTTATTAGTTTTGCTAGGAACATTTTTGTGAATGTCTCCAATAAACCTACAGAGCGGCATTAATGCGTCCTGAAGTAAAGTGAAACGGCTATACGTCGTGTTTGCTGGCCTCACGCACCTGTCAGTAAGCACGTAACCTTAAAGGGTTAAGCAGATGACGCACAGCACTACTACAGTTACAGAAAAGTTTGCGCTGTTAAATTCATTTACCTTTTAATACGTTTTGGTGCGATTATCACCCGCTATTAAAAAAGCACGACTGAATGTTTTGAAAAAGAAGCTGTAATGTAGCCATGGCGAGATCAAATTAGGTGTGGCACCCCGCCATGGAACAATGAATGTAGCGGAAACCATGTACTGAATACCTAAACACTGCAGTGCTTTTGATTTTTTTTCCATAAATAAAAATTGTGTCAAGAGCTGTAGCATTGTTTTGTTTGGTCAGTTTGACCTTCTCTACAAAAGGGATGCATTGCAATCTACCTACATACACTCCACCCCTCATACCCCCCAGGCCACGGTAAATATGTCAAGTGTTGACTGGTCTGCGGTGGTAAAAAGGTTGAGGACCACTGGTTTAAAGCCTTGACTTATTTTATTTGTCTTCCTAATAGAGATTTTTTTTTATTATTTAGATTTTAAAATTAAAACTATTTTACTTGACACCTTAAATAGTGTTTTTGTTTTCATGTAAATGTATGTTGATGTATGAATATTTATATATTTCGTTTTTTTTGTAATTCTGGTTGAGAACCACTATTATATACTGCTGAAATAATGCAACTACAGTGACTTGAGTAGGAGAGAGAGGCCTGGACGGGATCCCAATATCCCATTACTGAGCCGAGCCGCGTATTTCCCTGATCTCAGTATGAAATGTTATTAAACTGAGTTGGATTACACAGCAGACGGGAGTAATCTCTAATCTAACCTCAGCGCTGCCCACATAATCCTGCATAATCTGCCAGGATTACAGACAATAAAAACTTAAATCTCTTTAAACACTACTTTAAACTTTGAGCACACTTCTCAGAGCTCGTTATGAATTGCATGCATTATTAATCTGAATATATTAGCTCTTATAAATTTAAATACTTAGATGCACAAGGATTGTGCATTAATTTCCATGGAAACCCGAGCCTGACATTCGAACTCAATAACATGATCTTTTCCTCCCAAATGAGTTCCTTAATGAGGAGGAGGAGGATTTCATTTAATCCGGTTATATATTAGCAAAGTCGACATAAAGTTGCTCTTTTATTTCATTAAAGCCGCGGGAATTTTTATTGCAGAATAGTCTCTACATTATCAGATTCACCTCTAGTGTTATACACAATAATGGATATGAAAGACTAAACCTGGAGATACACGCAATTGCAAGGCAAACATGGAAGGAATAATTGATGATAGGTTGTTGAAAATAACTCCTACCCGAGGTGACGCTGTAACTGCTGAGACGCATTGTTCAGATAGATTACTTGAAGGCATATTTCAAGGTTTTGCATTAAGAAATGTCCTGATTTTTTTGGTTGCTATGCTATATTGATAAAGACTTTAAATCATCCATTCATTTAATATACATTTCTGCTAATTCTACAACACAAGGCAATGCAGTGCAAATTTCAACATTAAGGTAAAAAAGCATGTAGATAATTTCTCCATAATTATAAAGAAATAATATGATAATATCAGTATACATTGTGCCCTACTTTATTTATAAACTATACACATTTTAAATTTTATCCATTGTATACATTTTATACATCAATATACATTGTGCCCTATTTTGTTTCATCCCTCTCTATTTTAATATTATCAATATACATAATGCACTATTTTATTTTATCTCTATTTTAATATTATTAATATACATAGAGCACTATTTTATTTTAACCCTATTTTAATATTATCAATATACATTATAATCTATTTTATCTCTATTTTAATATTATTAATATATATTATAATCTATTTATCTTTATTTTAATCTTGTTAATATACATTATCATATATTTATCTCTATTTTAATATTATCAATATACATTATAATCTATTTTATTATTATCAATATACATTATAATCTATTTTATCTCTATTTTAATATTATTAATATACATTATAATTTATTTATCTTTATTTTAATCTTATTAATATAAATTATAATCTATTTTTATTTTAACCATATTTTAATATTATCAATATACATTATAATCTATTTTATCTCTATTTTAATATTATCAATATACATTATAATCTATTTTAATATTATCAATATACATTATAATCTATTTTATCTCCATTTCAATATTATCAATATGCATTATAATCTATTTTATCTCCAGTTCAGTATTATCAATATACATTATAATCTATTTTAATCTTATCAATATACATTATAATCTATTTTATCTCTATTTTATTATTATCAATATACATTATAATCTATTTTATCTCCATTTCAATATAATCAATATACATTATAATCTATTTTATCTCCATTTCAATATTATTAATATAAATTATAATCTATTTTATCTCTATTTTAATCTTATCAATATACATTATAATCTATTTTATCTCTATTTTAATATTATTACTATACATTATAATCTATTTTATCTCTATTTTAATATTATCAATATATATATTATAATCTATGTTATCTCTATTTTAATAGTATCAATATATATTATAATCTATTTTATCTCTATTTTAATATTATTAATATACATTATAATCTATTTTATCTCTATTTTAATATTATTAATATACATTATAATCTATTTTATCTCTATTTTAATCTTATCGATATGCATTATAATCTATTTTTATTTTAACCCTATTTTAATATTATCAATATACATTATAATCTATTTTATCTTTTATTATTATCAATATACATTATAATCTATTTTATCTCTATTTTAATATTATCAATATATATATTATAATCTATTTTATCTTTATTTTAATAGTATCAATATATATTATAATCTATTTTATCTCTATTTTAATATTAATATACGATATAATCTATTTTAATATAATCAATACACATTATAATCTATTTTATCTCTATTTTAATCTTATCGATATGCATTATAATCTATTTTTATTTTAACCCTATTTTAATATTATCAATATACATTATAATCTATTTTATCTTTTATTATTATCAATATACATTATAATCTATTTTATCTCTATTTTAATATTATCAATATATATATTATAATCTATTTTATCTTTATTTTAATAGTATCAATATATATTATAATCTATTTTATCTCTATTTTAATATTAATATACGATATAATCTATTTTAATATAATCAATACACATTATAATCTATTTTATCTCTATTTTAACATTATCAATATACATTATAATCTATTTTATCTCTATTTTAATATTATCAATATACATTGTAATCTATTTTATCTCTATTTTAATAATATCAATATACATTATAATCTATTTTATCTCTATTTTAATATTATCAATATACATTATAATCTATTTTATCTCTATTTTAATCTTATCAATATACATTATAATCTATTTTATCTCTATTTTAATATTATCAATATACATTATTATCTATTTTATCTCTATTTTAATATTATTAATTTACATTATAATCTATTTTATCTCTATTTTAATATTATTAATATACATTATAATCTATTTTATCTCTATTTTAATATAATCAATATACATTATAATCTATTTTATCTCTATTTTAATATAATCAATATACATTATAATCTATTTTATATCTATTTTAATATTATTAATATACATTATAATCTATTTTATCTCTATTTTAATATTATTAATATACATTATAATCTATTTTATCTCTATTTTAATATAATCAATATACATTATAATCTATTTTATCCCTATTTTAATATAATCAATATACATTATAATCTATTTTAATATTATTTATATACATTATAATCTATTTTATCTCTATTTTAATCTTATCAATATACATTATAATCTATTTTATCTCTATTTTAATATTATTTATATACATTATAATCTATTTTATCTCTATTATAATATAATCAATATACATTATAATCTATTTTATCTCTATTTTAATATAATCAATATACATTGTAATCTATTTTATCTCTATTTTAATATTATTATTATACATTATAATCTATTTTATCTCTATTTTAATATAATCAATATACATTATAATCTATTTTATCTCTATTTTAATATAATCAATATACATTATTATCTATTTTATCTCTATTTTAATATAATCAATATACATTATAATCTATTTTATCTCTATTTTAATATAATCAATATACATTATAATCTATTTTATATCTATTTTAATATTATCAATATACATTATAATCTATTTTAATATAATCAATATACATTATAATCTATTTTAATATTACCAATATACATTATAATCTCTTTTATCTCTATTTTAATATTATTAATATACATTATAATCTATTTTATCTCTATTTTAATATAATCAATATACATTATGATCTATTTTATCTCTATTTTAATACAATCAATATACATTATAATCTATTTTATCTCTATTTTAATATAATCAATATACATTATGATCTATTTTATCTCTATTTTAATATAATCAATATACATTATGATCTATTTTATCTCTATTTTAATACAATCAATATACATTATGATCTATTTTATCTCTATTTTAATATAATCAATATACATTATGATCTATTTTATCTCTATTTTAATACAATCAATATACATTATGATCTATTTTATCTCTATTTTAATATAATCAATATACATTATGATCTATTTTATCTCTATTTTAATACAATCAATATACATTGTAATCTATTTTATCTCTATTTTAATATAATCAATATACATTATAATCTATTTTATCTCTATTTTAATATTATCAATATACATTATAATCTATTTTATCTCTATTTTAATATAATCAATATACATTATAATCTATTTTATCTCTATTTTAATATTATCAATATACATTATAATCTATTTTAATATAATCAATATACATTATAATCTCTTTTATCTCTATTTTAATATTATTAATATACATTATAATCTATTTTATCTCTATTTTAATATAATCAATATTCATTATGATCTATTTTATCTCTATTTTAATATAATCAATATACATTATGATCTATTTTATCTCTATTTTAATACAATCAATATACATTATGATCTATTTTATCTCTATTTTAATATAATCAATATACATTATGATCTATTTTATCTCTATTTTAATATAATCAATATACATTATGATCTATTTTATCTCTATTTTAATACAATCAATATACATTATGATCTATTTTATCTCTATTTTAATATAATCAATATACATTATGATCTATTTTATCTCTATTTTAATACAATCAATATACATTATGATCTATTTTATCTCTATTTTAATATAATCAATATACATTATGATCTATTTTATCTCTATTTTAATACAATCAATATACATTGTAATCTATTTTATCTCTATTTTAATATAATCAATATACATTATAATCTATTTTATCTCTATTTTAATATTATCAATATACATTATAATCTATTTTATCTCTATTTTAATATAATCAATATACATTATAATCTATTTTATCTCTATTTTAATATTATCAATATACATTATAATCTATTTTAATATAATCAATATACATTATAATCTCTTTTATCTCTATTTTAATATTATTAATATACATTATAATCTATTTTATCTCTATTTTAATATAATCAATATTCATTATAATCTATTTTATCTTTATTTTAATATTATTAATATACATTATTATCTATTTTGTGTTTATTTGAATAGTCAATATACATTATAATCTATTTTATTTTATCTTTATTTGAATATTGTCAATATACATTATAATCTATTTTATCTCTACTTTAATATTATCAATATACATTATTATCTATTTTATCTCTACTTTAATATTATCAATATACATTATTATCTATTTTATTTTATCTTTATTTTAATATTGTCAATATACAATATGCCCTATTTTGGGTAATATAAACAGTCATTTATGAAATGTGAGCAAGATTGAGAAGTGTACTTGCACATTCTTTGTTAAATTAAATATTAATAAATAAATCTTAATCAAATGCAATGATGTTCTGTGGCCTCTTTTGATCTGCATATATGAAGCAAAATACTTTTTACTTTGTATTTCTGTCTTTATTTCCTTTACAAATATCTAAACACTCTTTAAAATCAGGATAAATTTACACCAAAGCAAAATGACAAATATACAAAGAAATATATTAAATCTTGTTTTATGAAAAGCTGATGAAAGTTTAAGTTTGAGCTTAAAACAAGAATATATCTGCGACTAGGGTAAGATAAATACAGTGGTCCCTCGCCATTTCGCTTTTTTTTTGTGTGTGCAATTTTACATGTTTTTAACAGCGCATTCTGTTCTCTGTCCTGACTGGCTGTAGACCTGTCAATCATTCTCCTATATTCTGCATCTCCTATACAGTACAGAATGTATTCAGCCTACCAAATTTATATGAATCTTCCATTGCTATAGTGTGATTGAAGTGCTGTACTGTATGTTTGCAAGTTTTCTACCCAACAAACCCCACAATGATGACAAAACTGAACCGTCAATGGCTGCAGCGTTAACACCCAAAAGACAAAGGAAGCTGGTAACCATCGCACAAAATGTTGGACTTCTGGACATGCCAGAGGCAGAAGTTACGCAGCTGTGGGGCGCCAATATGGAATAAATAAATCTTCAGTTCTTTACATAAAGAAGGAGGGAAATGACAATGACTACAGCAGCAGTAAGTTTTAACAAAAATGCTAAAGGGTTGTAACTGTCTACAACAAGACCATCATAAGGACGGTGTCAGCTTTGTGGATCAGTGACTGCAGGAAAAATGCTAATGCCTGTCTGACAAAAGTGCAAAAGAGTGTAGTGAGGAGATTTACAACCTTTAAACATCTATAATAATAGTAAAAATTAAAGCAGACTACTTTGCGAATTTCCACGATCACCCTTAAAATTTTGAGGTGATAGAGCTTTTTCAGTAGCAGCTCCAAGACTATGAAACGATCTTGCACTCTCCATAAGAACCTCCAACTTTTGAGTCTTTTCAGAGGTCACTGAACAAACCACTTATTTTCTTTAGCTTTTAATCATGTGTTGTTAGTTCTTGTACATTGGATCCTTGTATGTTTGCATGTATTTATGTACAGCACTTTGGTACCCATTGTGATTGGTTGGAAGTGCTCTAGAAATAAATTGAGTGAGATTTCGCCTATTGCACGCTTTTTAGGACAGAACTCCCGTGGTTAACGAGAGACCACTGTAAACCCGTTCCTTCATTGAATAAAGTCTGTTATTCTTACTTGATCTTATTGTTGTATTAAGCATAAGCGTTTTTTTTTTTTTTTGTGCCTTATTGGGTTTATCTTATTTTAAACAGAAAATAATAACTCTGTAAATACAATATAAACAATATAGACCCATATAGGTATCTGATATATGGCAATAGATGTAAATTATATATACAAGTTATTTTTCGGTTTACATATAAAATGTAATATTTAACTTTTATTAAAATATATTGCGAAAAATATTTTTTTTTTAATTTATATACGTATGTACATGTGTAATTCTTGTAACTTTTGAAAAACATACTTAAATGGTCATTTACATTACTTAGAAATTTAAGTTAAATTATTTGCATATATATATATATATATATATATATATATATATATATATATATATATATATATATACCTATATTTATATATATATATATATATATAACTTAATTAACATATGAAAACCCAATTATGAACTTCTGTGCTACATAAATAATTTGCATATATACCATGCAACACATTTCTATATAGGATGTGCCTATGGCTTCCTGCTGCATGAACATACACTCACTGCGATATATAGTCATGGATACAACCTTCACCACCCCAATCCCCAACACAAACCAACCGATCAACCCGCCCACTTCCTGTCTGCCAGACGCACAAACATCACTGCTTATCACAATCAGACCCCGCAGTTTCCATGTATCGAACCAACAGAAATCCAGCAATGCAGGGCACAATCAATGAGTGCTCGCAGGACAAGGTTTTCCCTTTAAAGTCCTCCTATTCCTCTTTCTCTCATACATTATGAAGGGAATCTCAGGGATGATTTGCTGCCTGTCAAATCTATTAAGATGAGTCACATTACTCACGAGAGCCTGAGGAGGTTTTTAACTAACACTTCTTACTCTGCTTCTAATCTCCCGAACAATAAAACCGTGTTACATCACGTGGGAATGTGGATTATAAACACTCATCATTCCCTAATCGCTCCGTCTTCTAAAACGACACATATTTGCTCAAAATAATCGGTGTTTTAAAATGATTCTCTTCACAGCACCAAGATACACAAAGATAGAAATACAGTTTCCATTTGGAATAAAAGTATCAGTAAAATAGGGTAAGAGGATCATATTTTATATAAAAGTCAAAACAAATAAACTTTAGTTTACAAAGCCACACACATACAAAGCCACACACAAATCTATCTATCTATCTATCTATCTATCTATCTATCTATCTATCTATCTATCTATCTATCTATCTATCTATCTATCTATATATACATACATACATACAGTTGAAGTCAGAATTATTCACCCCCGTTTATTTTTTTCCCAATTTCTGTTTAACGAAGAACGATTTTTTTCAACACATTTCTAAACAAGTTTTAATAACTTATTTCTGATAACTGATTTATTTTATCTTTGCCATGATGACAGTAAATAATATTTTACTGCATATTTTTCAAGACACTTCTATACAGCTTAAAGTGACATTTAAGGGATTAACTAGGTTAATTAGGGTAACTAGGCAGGTTAGGGTAATTAGGCCAGTCATTTTATAACGATGGTTTGTTCTGTAGATTATAAGAAAAAAAATTAAGCTTAAAGAGGCCAAAAATCTTGTCCTTACAACAGTGAATTAAAAACTGTTGTTATTCTAGCCAAAGTAAATCAAATAAGACTTTCTTCAGAAGAAAAAATATTATCAGACATACTGTAAAAATTTCCTTGCCTTGTTAAACATCATTTGGGAAATATTTAAAAAAGAAGAAAAAAATCAAAGGGGGGGCTAATAATTCTGACTTTAACTGTATATGTATGTATGTATGTATGTATATATATATATATATATATATATATATATATATATATATATATATATATATATATATATATATATAAAAAAGGAAAATATTATGCATTTTAAATAAACTTATTTTGCATTATTGTATATATATTCCATACACAAATTCAGTACGTAACATAGTTTGTTAACATTTAACTTTTTCAACAATTACAGCTACAGATTTTTATAATTAAATTTTGTATAATATTATTTATTGGTATGAAGTGAACATGAACTAACAACGAATACAATAACAAATGTATTTCTCTGTATTAGGTAATCATTAACATAGCTAAATACATCACTTATTACAAGTTACCAATTTCATATATAAAAAAATATTGGTATATTATTATATATATGTATCCCTTATTTCTTATTACAATAATTCAAAAATTTATTTCACATATGAATTTAAATGATATATACCAGGGGTGCCCAAACTTTCGTATGAAGGGCCAAAAATATATTTTTATATATATATTATTATATAATATTATTATAATATTATATAATATTATTGATAGCCATGGGCCAAACATAAATATACCAAACAATTTTACATTAAAATTGCCATGGGTAACTTCCTAATTCATTTCATAATATTAGAAAACAGAAAACATTACTTTGAGTTGTATTAACTAAGGCGATATATCTTTCTTTATTTAAAACTTATTGCAATAAACACATAAACAATCATATTTAAAACAAAATCTGCCTTTGCCTTAATTTGCTCACCAAAGTCTCCACATTGTCCTCTCTACATTGTGTGCAGAGTTTAAACTAAATCTGATTTACACCATTTACATTAAAACATTTATTTTTAGATTCTGGAGGATTTTTTGTAGCTTAGTAATAAAACAAACAAATATAAGGTTACATTACCTTGAAAATGACAATCTCTAAACCATTCTTGCATGGCATGGGGGCCAAAGCAAAGCTTACCATGGGCCAACTTTGGCCAGCATGCCCCAGTTTGGGCATTTCTGGTATATAGAGTACTCAGCATATATAAGTATACCCCTCACGAATATATCTTTAAAATTCATATTTTAATAGGAAGCTATACAATATTATATGTGTGCATATACATTAGATTAGTCAGTGCTGAAGCCAAATCTGGAGCTTACCTAACAAAATAACTTACAATAAAACTAGTACAGAAAAAAAAAAAAAAAAAAAAAATATATATATATATATATATATATATATATGTTATAGAAAAATATTAAATACAAATTTTAAAGAGGAAAAGTCAGGAGAAGCAAAAAAAAAGATTAAATATTTAGTTGACATTTTGTAGGTGGTAATTATCTTTGCAATATTTTGCTTGAATTTAATTGTATTATCTTTCAATTTCTAAATATGTTTGTTGACTAATATATTATTATACAGGGTTCATACACATTTTTACTACAAAAATTCCATGACTATCAATGTCAATTTTCATTACCTAATGTTTCATGTAATGTCTACATATACATGGTAACTCATGAAAAAAGTTTACATTTATTACAGCATATCATAAAATATGCAATAGTTTAAATTTATTTTTAATCTATGTAAAATAGATGATGCTTGTACAGCACTAATAATGTGACAGCATGTTTTTGGCCAAAAAAAGAAGTAAAAACAACTAACCTCCATTCCAATATACAGATATTTGTCAAACAAATTTTAGATAATCTTAATAGTTTGTTAAACTATTAAAAATAGGTAAAATTACTTCTATTATAAAGCCACGATCACGCTGCACTTTTCGCTCCATAGACTTCCATTCATAGGCCATTCAGACCAAAAAACGCAAGCATGTGCGACAAGTTTCGCATTTCACTGCGATCGAAAGTTCAAGCTTGGTGAACTCTTACCTGTGAAATCACATCAGGTGATTGCGTGAAATCAATAGAAGATTATTTAAAATATGAAATTTAAAATATAGAGCAATCACTCACTTTTATTAATGTCTAATCATATTGTTTGACCACGCCCCTTTTCGCAGCGTCGTACGACAGAATTTTGCAGGCACAAGCTCTAGTGTGACTGCAGCTTAAGTCGCTTTGGACAAAAATGTCTGCTAAATGACTAAGTGTAAACGTAATTTCCATGACTTTTCCAAAACTTTGTGGGTTTTTCCGTTTTTCCAAAACTTTTCCAGGTCTGGAAAATGCCATGTCAAAATTCTATGACTTTTCCAGGTTTTCCATGATTGTATGAACCCTGATTATAATAAATATATCTGTTTAATAAATCACAAAAGCACAAAAATACATTGTCAATATTCACTGAGAAATAGAAAAAAATATTCATTTTCAAACTGAGGTGTACTTAATTATGCTGAGCACTGTTCCTATATTTTTTATTGTACAGTACTGTTTTAAAGCTTTCTACCTACAATTATTTAAAATGTAAAAATTTTATAACTGGGGTGGGGGCGAGTAGTTTATGACTAATAAGTTTAATTTTCTTTATGCAAAAATGTCTTAAATTATAATTAAATTGAATCATTTACATATTCTTCTTTTAACAATTCAGGCTCAACACGACCCTACCTTGTCTAAGAGCTTCAGCCAATATCTTAAATGACTTACCGACAGGAGTAAATAGGTTTGGGAGTTTTTAAATCACTCATTTTAAGATAAGAGATGAATATGATCTACAGAGGGAATGAGTTTGGTCTGCGGAGAGAAATATGAGACATTTGTGTAACTTTAATAAAGTTCCTATGGCCCGCTGCTCTGCGCTTCACGCTGTAATTGCTAGATGAGGCATTCCTGCTTTGCATCCCAGCGGATCGTGTCTATATCTACCCACACGCGGGGAAACGGTTGCCGTCTGGTTACCTGAGCAACGAGTTTCCACCGTCCTTCCATTCATCACCATACACTGCAGTGTGATCTCAAACACACGCTTTACCCAGCCATCTTCACACTGCACAAACACATGCTGGAACTCTGTGTTCTCATGTTCAGACTGACACTGCTTGAAGAGAAAGGGTAAACATGTCAATCAAAATGCATTATGAGAGCAAGCAGTTTCCGTGTAAAACCTGTTTCATTAAATTTGCAACAGAAAAAAAGTTTTGTGTAATACTTTTAACAATACTTAGACCTGCTACCACCAAAAACAATCATACTTACACACTCTTACGATATTTTGTAACACAAAAAGTGTAAGAACAGTAAATAGCTGCTGCTGCTGATGAGGCGATGAAGAGGAGGGACTGCTGCTGAAGAGGAGGGACTGATAAGAGGATGAAGTAGAGGAGCTGCTGTTGAATAGGAGGGACTAGTGATGAAGATAAGGGACTGATGACGAAGACGAGGGGCTGCTGAGAAAAAGTAGAAGTGGTTAATTAAGGTGTGAAAATGCTGATGAAGATGAGAGGCTGGTGATGAATAGGAGAAGCTGCTAATGAAGAAATGAAGAGATGCTGATGAAGAGGGGTTGTTGATTAAGATAAGGAGCTGGTGGCGAAGGGATAAAAAGGAGGGGCAGCTGATGAAGAGGAGGGGCTGCTGATGAAGAGGAGGGGATACCGATGAAGAAGAGGGGCTGGTCATAAGGGGAAGAGCTGCTGATGAAGAGAGGCTGCTTATGAGGTGATGAAGAAAAAGAGCTGCTGATGAAAGGATGAAGAGGGGCTGCTGATGAAGAGGGGCAGTTGATGAAGAGGAGGGGCTGCTGATGAAGAGGAGGGGATACTGATGAGGTGGAGAGGCAGGTGATGAAGGGGAGGAGCTGCTGATGAAGAAGAGAAGAGTAGGGGCTGCTGATGAAGAGGAGAGGCTAGTAATGAGGAGGAGGAGCTGCTGATGAAGAGAAGGGGCTGCTAATGAAGAAGAGGGGCAAGTGATGAAGATGAGGGGGTGATGACGAAGAGGAAGAAAAGGGCTTTCATTTCAAAAGGGGCTGCTGATGGAAAAGGGGCTGCTGATGAAGAAGAGGGGCTGCTGATTAGAGGAGGAGCGGCTAATGAAGAGGAGGGGCTGCTGATGAAGACGAGATCTGCTAATTATAAGGTGTAAAAAGGGGCTGTCGATGAAGAGGGGCTTGTGATGAAAGGATAAAGAAGAAGAGTTTATGATATAAAAGAGGAGCTGCTGATGAAAAGGATGGGCTGGTGATGAAGAAGAGGAGCTGGTGATGAAAAGGAAGGGCTGGTGATAAAGGGGAAGGTCTGCTGATGAAAGGGAGGGGCTGGTGATGAAGAGGAGGAGCTGCTGATAAAGAGAAAGGCTGGTGATGAAGAGGAGAGGTTGCTGATAAAGGGAGGAGCTTGCTGGTGAAGGGAAGGAGTTGTTGCTGATTAAGAGGAGGGGCTAATGATAAAGAGGAGGGGATGGTGATGAAGGGGAAGAGTTGCTGATGAAGAGGAGGGGCTGCTGATGAAGCGGAGGAGTGGCTGATGAAGAGGAGGGATTGGTGAAGAGGAAAAGATTTTGATGAAGGGGAGGGGCTGTTGATGAAGGGAAGGTGCTAATGAAGAGGATAGGCTGCTGATGAAGAGGAGGGGCTGGTGATGAAGGGGAGGAGCTGATGAAGAGCAGGGGCAGGTGATGAAGAGGAAAAGATTTTGATGAAGAAGAGGGGCTGCTGATGAAAAGGAGGGGCTGTTAATGAAGAGGAGGGGCTGATGATGAAGAGAAGCAGGGATGGGGCTGCTGATGAAGAGGAGAGGCTGGTGATGAAGAAAGGTTGCTGATGAAGAAGAGGGGCTGCTGATGAAGAGGGGCTGGCAATGAACGGGAAGGGCTTCTTATGAAGAGGGGCTGCTGATGAAGAGGAGGAGCTACTGATGAAGAAAAGGGGCTAGTGAAAAAGAGAAAGTGCTAGTGATGAAGAGGAGCTGGTGATGAAGAAAAGGGGCTGATGGTGAAGAGAAAATTTGGTGATGAAGAGGAGGAGCTGATAAAAAGGAGGGGCTGGTGATAAGGAGGAGGGGATGGTGATTAAGGGGAGGGGCTGCTGATAAAAAAAGAGTGGCTGCGAATGAAGAGGGGCTGTTAATGAAAAAAAGGGGCTGTTGATGAAGAAAGGGGCTGTTGATGAAGGGGAGGAGCTGCTGATGAAGAGGAAGAGCTGAAGAAAAGGAGGGGCTGGTGATGAAGAGGAATGGATGGTGATGAAGGGGGGCTGGTGATAAAGAGGAGGGGCTGGTGATGAAGAGGGGGTGCTGATGATGAAGAGGAAGGGATGGTGATGAAGAGAAAGGTCTGCTGATGAAAGGGAGGGGCTGGTGATGAAGGGAGGAGCTGCTGATGAAGAGAAAGGCTGGTGAGAAAAAGGAGGGACTGGTGATAAAGGGGAGGGGCTGGTGATGAAGGGAGGAGCTGCTGATGAAGAGAAAGGCTGGTGAGAAAAAGGAGGGACTGGTGATAAAGGGGAGGGGCTGGTGATGAAGGGAGGAGCTGCTGATGAAGAGAAAGGCTGGTGAGAAAAAGGAGGGACTGGTGATAAAGGGGAGGGGCTGGTGATGAAGGGAGGAGCTGCTGATGAAGAGAAAGGCTGGTGAGAAAAAGGAGGGACTGGTGATAAAGGGGAGGGGCTGGTGAAGTAGAGGCGCTGATGAAGCGGAGGAGCTGCTGATGAAGAGGAGGGGCTGGTGATGAAGGGGAAGAGTTGCTGATGAAGGGGGGAGCTTGCTGTTGAAGGGGAGGAGTTGCTGATAAAGAGGAGGGGCTGCTGATGAAGGGGAGGAGTTGCTGATGAAGAGGAGGGGCTGCTTAAGAGAAAGGGCTGCTGATGAAGAGGTGAGGTTGCTGATCAAGGGGAGTGCTGCCAATGCAGAGGAGGAGCTGATGAAGAAAAGCTGATGAAGAGGAGGGGCTGCTGATGAAGAGGAAGGGAAGGTGAAGATGAAGAGAAGACGCTTCTGATAAAAGGGGGTTGCTGATGAAAAGGAGGGGCTGGTGATAAAGAGATAGAATGATGAAGGAGAGGAGCTGCTGTTGAAGAGAAGGGGCTAGTGATGAAGAGGAAGGCATGGTGATGAAGGGGAGGGGCTGCTGATGAAAAGGAAAGGTTCCTGATGAAGAGGAGGAGCTGGTGATGAAGAGAAAGAATGGTGATGAAGAAGAGTTGCAGATGAAGAGGAAGGGCTGCTGATAAAGAGGAAGGGATGGTAATGAAGGGGGGGCTGCTGATGAAAAGGTAAGGTTGCTGATGAAGAGGGGGAGCTGGTGATGAAGAGAAGGAGCTGATGGTGAAGGAAAATGGTGATGAAGAGGAGATGCTGATGAAGAGGAGGGGCTGTTGATAAAGAGGAGGGGCTAGTGGTGAGGAGAAAAAATTCTGAAGAAGTGGAGGAGCTGCTAATGAAGAGGAGGAACTGATAAAAAGGAGGGGCTGGTGACGAAGATGAAGGGATGGTGATGAAGGGAGGGGCTTCTGATGAAGAGGAGGTGCTGAAGATGAAGAGGAGGAGCTGATGAAGAGAAGGGGCAAGTGATGAAAAGGTAGGGATGGTGACTATAGGGAGGGGCTGTTGATGAAGATGCGGGGCTGGTGATGAAAGGGAGGGGCTGTTGATGTAGAGGAGAGGTTGCTGATGAAGAGGGGCTGCTGTTGAAGAGGCACTGGTATTGAAGGGAAGGGGCTTCTGATGAAGAGGGGCTGGTGATGAAGAGGAAGGGATGGCGATGAAAAGGAGGAGCTGATGATGAAGATGAAGAATTGATCAAGAGGAGGGGTTGGTGATGAAGAGGAAGGGATGGTGATGAAGGGGAGGGGCTGCTCGTGAAGAGGAGGGGCTGGTGATAAAGAGGAGGTGCTGCTGATGAAGAGAAGAGGCTGGTGATAAGGAGGAAGGGATGGTTATGAAGGGGAGGGGCTGCTGATAAAAAGGAAAGGTTGATGATGAAGAGGAGGAGCTGGTGATGAAGGGGAGGAGCTGATGAAGAGGAGAAGCTAGTGATGAAGGGGAGCTAATAAAGAGGAGGGGCTGGTGTTGAAGAGATATGAAAGTGATAAAGGGGAGGGGCTGATGATGAAGAGGAGGAGCTGATGAAGAGGAAGGGATGGTGATGGAATTGGAGGGGCTGGTGATGAAGAGGATGGGCTGTTGATAAAGGGGAGGAGCTGCTGATGAAAAGGAGTTTATGAAGAGGAGGGGCTGGTGATGAAGGGGAGAGGTTGCTGATGAAGAGGAGGGGCTGCTGATAAAGAGGGGCTGATGATGAAGAAAAAAATGGTGATGAAGAGGAGAAGCTGATAAAGAGGAAGGGATGGCGATGAAGAGGAGAGGTTGCTGATAAAGAAGAGGGGCTGCTGTTGAAGAAGGGCTGGTGATGAAGGGGAGGGGCTTCTGATGAAGAGGAAGAGATGGAAATGAAGGGGAGGGGCTGCTGATGAAAAGGAAAGGTTGCTGATGAGGAGGAGCTCATGAAGAGGATGAGCTGGTGATGAAGGGGAGCTAATAAACAGGAGGGGCTGGTGATCAAAAGGAATGAATGGTGACAAAGTGAAGGAGCTTCCAATAAAGAGAAGAGGTTGCTGATGAAGAGGAGGTGCTGATAATGAAGAGGAGTAGCTGCTGATGAAGGGGAGGAGCTGATGATGAGAAGGGGCTGGTGATGAAAAGGTAGGGATGGTGATGAAGGGGAAGGGCTGTTGATGAAGAGGCGGGGCTGTTGATGAAAGGGGGGGCTATTGATGAAGAAGAGAGCTTGCTGATGAAGAGGAGGGAGAGAAGGAGAAGATAAAGAGGAAGGGCTGGTGATGAAGAGTAGGGTATGGTGATGAAGGGGAGGGGCTGGTAATGAAGAGGAGGGGCTAATGATGAAGAGGGGTTGATGTTGAAGAGGAGGAGCAGATGAAAAGGAGGGGCTGGGGATGAAGAGGAAGGTATGGTGATGAAGCGGAGGGTCTGGTGATGAAGAGGAAGGGCTGTTGATGAAGAGGCGGGGCTGGTGATGAAAGGGAGGGGCTGTTGATGAAGAGAAAGGGATGGTGATGAAGGGGAGGGGCTGCTGATGAAAAGGAAAAGTTGCTGATGAAGAGGTGCTGATGATGAAGAGGAGATGATGAAGAGAAGGGGCTGGTGATAAAAAGGTAGGGAAAGTGATGAAGGGGAGGGGCTGTTGATGAAGGGGCGGGGCTGGTGATGAAACAGAGGACCTGGTGATAGAGAGGAGAGGTTGCTGGTGAAGAGGAGGGGCTGCTGATGAACAGGAGGGGCTGGTGATGAAAGGGAAGGGCTGTTGATGAAGAGCAGAGGTTGCTGATGAAGAGGAGGGGCTGATAAAAAGGAGGGGCTTGTGATGAAGAGGAAGGAATGGTGATGAAGGGGAGGGGCTGATAATAAGGAGGAGGAGCTGATGAGGAGAAAGGGCTAGTGATGAAAAGGTAGGGATGGTGATGTAGGGGAGGGGCTGTTGATAAAGAGAGGCTGGTGAAGAAGAGGAGGTGCTGATGATGAAGAGGAGGAGCTGATAAAGAGAAGGGGCTGGTGGTGAAAAGGTAGGGAAGGTGATGAAGGGGAGGGGCTGTTGATGAAGGGGCGGGGCTGGTAATGAAAGAGAGGAACTGGTGATAAAGAGGAGAGGTTGCTGGTGAAGAGGAGGGGCTGCTGATGAAGAGGAGGGGCTGATAATAAGGAGGAGGAGCTAATGAAGAGAAAGGGCTGGTGATGAAAAGGTAGGGATGGTGATGTAGGGGAGGGGCTGTTGATGAAGAGGCGGGGCTGGTGATAAAAGGGGGGGCTGATGATGAAGAGGAGGAGCAGATAAAAATAGGAGCTGGTGATGAAGAGGAAGGTATGGTGATAAAGTTGAGTGGCTGGTGATGAAGAGGAGGGGCTGGTGATCAAGACGAGGAGCTGATGATGAAAAGGAGCAGATGAAGAGGGGCTGGTGATGAAGAGGAGGGGCTGGTAATGCAGAGGAGGGGCTTCTGACGAAGAGGAGGGGCTGCTGATGAAGAGCAGCCGATGAAGAGGAGGGGCTGGTGATGAAGGGGAGGGGCTTCTGATAAAGAGGAGGGGCAGGTGAAGAAGAGGAAGAGAAGGTGATGAAGGGGAGGGAATGCTGATGAAGAGGAGCTCATGAAGAAGAAGAGCTGGTGATAAAGGGGAGCTAATAAAGAGGAGGGGCTGGTGATAAAGAGGAGGAGCTGATAAAGGGAAGGGGCTGGTGATGAAAAGGTAGGGAAGGGGATGAAGGGGAGGGGCTGGTAATGAAAGAGAGGAGCTGGTGATAAAGAGGAGAGGTTGCTGTTGAAGAGGAGGGGCTGCTGTTGAAGAGGAGGGGCTGGTGATGAAGAGGAAGAGCTGCTGATGAAGAAGAGGGGTTGGTAATGAAAGAATAAAGAGGTGAAGCTGCTGATGAAGGCTTAAAGGGAAGGAGTTGCTGATGAAGAAGAGTAGATGGTCACGAAAGGATAAAGAGGAGGGGCAGCTGATGAAGGCTGATGAAGAGGAGGGGCTGCTGATGAAGAGAAGCGGCTACTGATGAAGAGGAGGGGCTGCTGACGAAGGCTTAAAGGGGAGGAGCTGACGATGAAGAGGAGACTGTGCTGATTAAAAGGAGACACTGCTGATGAAGAGGAGGGGCTGGTGATGAAGGGGAGGGGCTGGTGATGAAGGGCAGGTGCTAATGATGAAGAAGAGGGGTTGGTGATGAAGACAAGGGGCTGCTGATGAAGAGGAGATGTTGCTGATGAAAAGGAGGGGCTGGTGATGAAGAGGAGGGTCTGCTGATGAAGAGGGGGACTGGTGATGAAGGAGAGGGGCTGCTGATGAAGAAGAGTAGATGGTCACGAAAGGATAAAGAGGAGGGGCAGCTAATGAAGGCTGATGAAGAGGAGGAGCTGCTGATGAAAAGGAGCGGCTGCTGATGAAGAGGAGGGGCTGCTGACGAAAGACTAAAGGGGAGGAGCTGATGATGAAGAGGAAGGGCTGGTGATAAAGATGGTCTGGTGATGAAGAGGAGGGGCTGGTGATGAAGAGGATGTGCTGCTGATGAAGAGGACGGCTAGTGATGAAGGGGATGGGCTTCTGACGAAGAGGAAGGGGCTGGTGATGAAGAGGAAGAGATGCTGATGAAGAGGCAGACCTGCTGATGGAAAGGAAAGGTTGCTGATGAAGAGGCAGACCTGCTGATGAAGGGGAGGAGCTGATGATGAAGAGGAGGAGCTGATTAAGAGGACAGGTTGCTGATTAAGAGGAAGAGATGATGAAGAGGAGGGGCTGTTGATAAAGAGAAGGGGCTGCTAATGAAGAGGAAGAGATGGTGATGAAGGGGAGGAGCTGCTGATGAAGAGGAGGAGCTAATGAAATTGAGGAGCTGGTGATGAAGAGGAGGGTCTGCTGATGAAGAGGAGAGGTTGCTGATTAAGAGGAGGGGCTGCTGATGAAGAGGAGGGGCTGGTGATGAAGGGGAGGGGCTGCTGACGAAGGGGAGGGGCTGCTGATGAAGGGCAGGTGCTGCCAATGAAGAAGAGGGGTTGGTGACGAGAGGATAAAGAGGAGGGGCTGCTAATGAAGAGGAGGGGTTGGTGATGAAAACAAGGGGCTGCTGACGAAGACTTAAAGGGGAGAAGCTAGGCATGTAGAGGAGGGGCTGCTGATCTAGATAAGATGCTGCTGATGAAAAGGAGGGGCTGGTGATGAAGAGGAGGGTCTGCTGATGAAGAAGAGTAGATGGTCACGAAAGGATAAAGAGGAGGGGCAGCTAATGAAGGCTAATGAAGAGGAGGAGCTGGTGTTGAAAAAGAGCAGCTGCTGATGAAGAGGAGGGGCTGCTGATGAAGGCTTAAAGGTGAGGAGCTGATGATGAAGAGGAGACTGTGCTGATGAAAAGGAGATGCTGCTTATGAAGGGGAGGGGCTGGTGATGAAGGGGATGTGCTGCTGATGAAGAGGACGGCTGGTGATGAAGGGGAGGAGCTGATGATGAAGAGGAGACTGTGCTGATGAAAAGGAGATGCTGCTTATGAAGAGGAAGGGCTAGTGATGAAGAGGACGGCTGGTGATGAAGGGGAAGGGCTTCTGACGAAGAGGAGAGGCTGGTGATGAAGAGAAAGAGATGGTGATGAAGGGGAGGAGCTGATGATGAAAAGGAGGAGCTGATGTACAGCAGGGGCTGGTGATGAAAAAGTAGGGATGGTTATGAAATGAAGGAGCTGTTGATGAAGAGGCGGTTAGTGATGAAGAGGAGAGGTTGCTGATGAAGAGGAGGAGCTGCTGATGAAGAAGAGGGGCTGGTGATGAAGGGGAGGGGCTGGTGATGAAGAGGAGGGGCTGGTGATGAAGAGGAGCCGATAAAGAGGACGGCTGGTGATGAAGGGGAGGGCTTCTGACGAAGAGGGGGGGCTGGTGATGAAGAGGAAGAGATGGTGATGAAGAGGAGGGGCTGCTGATGAAGAAGAGGGGATGGTGATGAAAGGATAAAGAGGGGCAGCTGTTGAAGGCTGATGAAGAGGAGGGGCTGCTTTGAAGAGGAGCAGCTGCTGATGAAGAGGAGGGGCTGCTAACGAAGGCTTAAAGGGGAGGAGCTGATGATGAAGAGGAGACTGTGCTGCTGAAAAGGAGATGCTGCTGATGAAGACGAAGGGCTAGTGATGAAGAGGAGGGGCTGCTGATGAAGATGGCTGGTGATGAAGGGGAAGGGCTTCTGACGAAGAGGAGGGGCTGGTGATGAGGAGGAAGAGATGGCGATGAAGGGGAGGGGCTGCTGATGAAAAGGAGGAGCTGATGAACAGAAGGGGCTGGTGATAAAAAAGGTAGGGATGGTGATGAAGAGGAGGGGCTGCTGATGAAGATGGCTGGTAATGAAGGGGAAGGGCTTCTGACGAAGGGGAGGGGCTGTTGATGAAGAGGCAGTTAGTGATGAAGAGCAGTTTGCTGATGAAGAGGAGAGGTTGCTGATGAAGAGGAGGAGCTGATGAAGGGGAGGGGCTAATGATAAAGAGTAAGGGATGGTGATGAAATGGAGGGGCTGCTGATGAAGAGGAAGGGATGGTGATGAAGAGGAGGAGCTGCTGATAAAGAGGAGGAGCTGATGAAATGGAGGGGCTGATGGTGAAGAGGAAGGGATGGTGATGAAGAGGAGGGCTGCTGATGAAGGGCAGGTGCTGCTGATGAAGAAGAGGGGTTGGTGATGAAAGAATAAAGAGGAGGGGCTGCTGATGAGGGCTTAAAGGGGAGGAGCTGATGATGAAGAGGAGACTGCTGATGAAAAGGAGATGCTGCTTATGAAGGGGAGGGGCTGGTGATGAAGGGGAAGGGCTTCTGACAAAGAGGAGGAGATGGTGATGAAGGGGAGGGGCTGCTGATGAAAATTAAAGGTTGCTGATGAAGAGGCGGAGCTGCTGATGAAGGTGAGGAGCTGATGATGAAGAGGAGGAGCTGATGAACAAAAAGATCTGGTGATGAAAAGGTAGGGATGGTGATGAAGGGGAAGGGCTGTTGATGAAGAGGCGGTTAGTGATGAAGAGGAGTTTGCTGATGAAGAGGAGAGGTTGCTAATGAAGAGGAGGAGCTGATGAAGAGGAGGGGCTAATGATAAAGAGGAAGGGCTGCTATTGAAGAGGAGGAGCTGCTGAAATGGAGGGGCTGGTGATTAAGAGGAAGGGATGGTGATGAAGGGGAGGGGCTGCAGATAAAAAGAAAAGGTTGCTGATGAACAGGATGCCCTGGTGATGAAGAGGAAGGGATGGTGACGAAGAGGAGGGGCTGCTGATAAATAGGAAAGGTTGTTGATGAAGAGGAGGCGCTGATGAAGAAGAGAAAGAATGGTGATGAAGGGTAGGAGCTGCTGATGAAGAGGAGGAGCTTATGAAGAGGTAGGGATGGTGATGAAGGGGAGGGACTGCAGAGGAAAAGGAAAGGTTGCTGATAAAGAGGAGGGGCTGCTGATGAAGGGCAGGTGCTGCTGATGAAAAGAAAGCTGCTGATGAAGAAGAGGGGTTGGTGACGAAAGGATAAAGAAGAGGGGCTGCTGATGAAGAGGAGGTGCTGATGATAAAGACGAAGGGCTGGTGATGAAAAGGTAGGGATGGTGATGAAGAGGCGGTTAATGATGAAGAGGAGTTTGCTGATGAAGAGGAGGAGCTGATGAAGAGGAGGGGCTAATGATAAAGAGGAAGGGCTGCTATTGAAGAGGGGGAGCTGCTGAAATGGAGGGGCTGGTGATGAAGAGGAAGGGATGGTGATGAAGGGGAGGGGCTGCTGATAAAAAGGAAAGGTTGCTGATGAAGAGGAGGTCCTGGTGATGAAGAGGAAGGGATGGTGACGAAGAGGAGGGGCTGCTGATAAATAGGAAAGGTTGTTGATGAAGAGGAGGCGGTCATGAAGAAGGGATGGTGATGAAGAGGAGGGGCTGATGATTAAGAGGAGCTTATGAAGAGGAAGGGATGGTGATGAAGGGGAGGGACTGCAGAGGAAAAGGAGAGGCTGCTGATAAAGAGGAGGGGCTGCTGATGAAGAGGAGGAGCTGCTGATGAAGAGGAGATTGTGCTGATGAAAAGGAGATGCTGCTGATGAAGAGGAGGGGCTGGTGATGAAGAGGAAGAGATGGTAATGAAGGGGAGGGGGTCCTGATGAAAAGGTTGCTGATGAAGAGGTGGAGCTGCTGATTAAGGGGAGGAGCTGATGATGAAGAGGAGGAGCTGATGAACAGCAATGGCTGGTGATAAAAAGGTAGGGATGGTTATGAAGGGGAGGGGCTGTTGATGAAGAGGAGGGGCTGGTGATGAAGAGGAGCCAATAAAGAGGACGGCTGGTGATGAAGGGGAGGGGCACTGATGAAGAGAAGGGGCTGGTAATGAAAAGGTAGGGATGGTGAGGGCTGATGAGCAAGACATGGTGATGAAGAGGAAGGGCTGATGATGAAGAGAGAGAATGGTGATGAAAGATAGGAGCTACTGATGGAGAAGAGGGGCTGATGATGAAGAGAAAGAATGGTGATAAAGGATAGGAGCTGCTGATGAAGACGAGGGGCTGCTGACGAAGGCTTAAAGGGGAGAAGCTGATGATGAAGAGGCGATTGTGCTGATGAATAGGAGACGCTGCTTATAAAGAGGAGGGAATGCTAATGAAGAGGAGGGGTTGGTGATGAAGGGGAGGGGCTGCTGATTAAGAGATGCTGATGATGATGAAGAGGGGATGGTGATGAAGAGGAGCGGCTGCAGATGAAGAGGGGCTGCTGACAAAGGCTTAAAGGGGAGGAGCTGATGAAAAAGAAGAGGGGCTGGTGATGAAAAGGAGATGCTGCTGATGAAGAGGGGGGGCTTGTGATGAAGGGGAGGGGCTGCTGATAAGGTTTAGATGCTGCTGATGAAGACGGGTTGCTGACAAAGACTTAAAGGGGAGGAGCTGCTGATGAAGAGGAGTAGATGGTCACGAAAGGATAAAGAGGAGGGGCAGCTGATGAAGAGGAGATGCTGCTGATGAAGAGGAGTGGCTGCTGATGAAGAGGAGGACCTGCTGACGAAGGCTTAAAGGGGAGGGGCTGATGATGAAGAGGAGACTGTGCTGATGAAAAGGAGATGCTACTTATGAAGAGGAAGGGCTGGTGATGAAGGGGAGGGGCTGGTGATGAAGAGGATGTGCTGCTGATGAAGAGGACGGCTGGTAAAGGGGAGGGGCTTTTGACGAAGAGGAGGGGCTGGTGATGAAGAGGAAGAGATGGCGATAAAGGGAAGGGGCTGCTGATGAAGGGGAGGAGCTGATGATGAAGAGGCAGTTAGTGATGAAGAGCAGTTTGCTGATGAAGAGGAGAGGTTGCTGATGAAGAGGAGGAGCTGATAAAGAGGAGGGGCTGCTGATGAAGAGGAGGGGTTGTTGATAAAGAGGAGGGGCTGCTGATGAAGAGGAGGGGCTACTGATGAAGAGGAAGGAATGGTGATGAAGAGGAGGAGCTGCTGATGAAGAGGAGGAGCTGATGAAGGGGAGGGGCTGCTGATGATGAAGAGGGCTTGGTGACGAGAAGATAAAGAGGAGCGGCTGCTGACGAAGACTTAAAGGGGAGGAGCTAGAGATGTAGAGGAGGGGCTGCTGATGAAGAGGAGATGCTGCTGATGAAAAGGAGGGGCTGGTGATGAAGGGGAGGGGCTCCTGATTAAGAGATGCTGCTAATGAAAGAGGAGGGGCTGCTGATGAAGAAGAGGGGATGGTGACGATTGGATAAAGCGGGGCAGCTGTTGAAGGCTGATGAAGAGGTAGGGCTGCTTTAAACAGGAGCGGCGGCTGATGAAGAGGAGGGGCTGCTGACGAAGGCTTAAAGGGGAGGAGCTAATGATGAAGAGGAGACTGTGCTGATGAAAAGGAGATGCTGCTGATGAAGAGGAGGGGCTGGTGACGAAAGGATAAAGAAGAGGGGCTGCTCATGAAGGCATAATGGGGAGGAGCTGATGATGAAGAGGGGTTGGTGACAAATGAGAAGGGGAGGGGCTGCTGATGAAGAGGAGGGGCTGATGATAAAGGCTTAAAGGGGAGGAGCAGATGATGAAGAGGAGACTGTGCTGAAGAAAAGGAGATGCTGCTTATGAAGAGGATGTGCTGCTGATGAAGAGGACGGCTGGCGATGAAGGGGAAGGGCTTCTGACGAAAAGGAGGGGCTGGTGATGAAGAGAAAGAGATGGTGATGGAGAGGAGGGGCTGCTGATGAAGGGGAGGAGCTGATGATTAAAAGGAGGAGCTGATGTACAGCAGGGGTTGGTGATGAAAAGGTAGGGATGGTTATGAAGGGGAGGAGCTGTTGATGAAGAAGGGCTGGTTATGAAGAGGAAGGGATCGTGATGAAGGGGAGGGGCTGGTGATGAAGAGGAGGGGCTGGTGATAAGGAGGAGCCGATAAAGAGGACGGCTGGTGATGAAGGGGAGGGCTTCTGACGAAGAGGGGGGGCTGGTGATGAAGAGGAAGAGATGGTGATGAAGAGGAGGGGCTGCTGATGAAGAAGAGGGGAGGGTGATGAAAGGATAAAGAGGAGCAGCTTTTGAAGGCTGATGAAGAGGAGGGGCTGCTTTGAAAAGGAGCGGCTGCTGATGAAGAGGGGCTGCTGACGAAGGCTTAAAGGGGAGGAGCTAATGATGAAGAGGAGACTGTGCTGATGAAAAGGAGATGCTGCTGATGAAGAGGAAGGGGTGATGAAGGGGAGGGGCTGCTGATGAAGAAGACGGCTGGTGATGAAGGGGAAGGGCTTCTGACGAAGAGGAGGAGATGGTGATGAAGGGGGGGGGCTGCTGATGAAAATGAAAGGTTGCTGATGAAGAGGCGGAGCTGCTGATGAAGGGGAGGAGCTGATGATGAAGAGGAGGAGCTGAAGAACAGAAGGGGCTGGTGATGAAGGGGAGGGGCTGTTGATGAAGCAGTTAGTGATGAAGAGCAGTTTGCTGATGAAGAGGAGAGGTTGCTGATGAAGAGGAGGAGCTGATGAAGGGGAGGGGCTAATGATAAAGAGGAAGGGATGGTGATGAAGTGGAAGGGCTGCTGATGAAGAGGACGGGCTGATGAAATGGAGGGGCTGGTGGTGAAGAGGAAGGGATGGTGATGAAGGGGACGGGTTGCTGATGAAGGGCAGGTGCTGCTGATGAAGAGCTGCTGATGAAGAAGAGGGGTTGGTGATGAAAGAATAAAGAGAAGGGGCTGCTGATGAGGGCTTAAAGGGGAGGAGCTGATGATGAAGAAGAGACTGTGCTGATGAAAAGGAGATGCTGCTTATGAAGGGGAGGGGCTGGTGATGAAGGGGATGTGCTGCTGATGAAGAGGACGGCTGGTGATGAAGGGGAAGGGCTTCTGACAAAGAGGAGGAGATGGTGATGAAGGGGGGGGCTGCTGATGAAAATGAAAGGTTGTTGATGAAGAGGCGGAGCTGCTGATGAAGGTGAGAAGCTGATGATGATGAGGAGGAGCTGATGAACAGAAGGATCTGGTGATGAAAAGGATGTGTTGCTGATGAAGAGGATGGCTGGTGATGAAGGTGAAGGGCTTCTGATGAAGATGAGGGGCAGGTGATGAAGAGGAAGAGATGGTAATGAAGGGGAGGGGCTCATGATGAAAAGGAAAGGTTGCTGATGAAGAGGCGGAGCTGCTGATTAAGGGGAGGAGCTGATGAACAGCAATGGCTGGTGATGAAAAGGTAGGGATGGTTATGAAGGGGAGGGGCTGTTGATGAAGAGGAGGGGCTGGTGATGAAGAGGAGCCAATAAAGAGGACGGCTGGTGATGAAGGGGAGGGGTACTGATGAAGAGAAGGGGCTGGTAATGAAAAGGTAGGGAGGGTGACAAAGGGGGGGGGGCTGCTAATAAATAGGAAAGGCTGCTGATGAAGAGGAGGTGCTGATGAGGAAGACATGGTGATGAAGAGGAGGGGCTGATGATAAAGAGAAAGAATGGTGATGAAGGATAGGAGCTACTGATGAAGAGAAGCGGCTGCTGATGAAGACGAGGGGCTGCTGACGAAGGCTTAAAGGGGAGGAGCTGATGATGAAGAGGGGATTGTGCTGATGAATAGGAGACGCTGCTTATAAAGAGGAGGGGCTGCTAATGAAGAGGAGAGGTTGGTGATGAAGGGGAGGGGCTGCTGATTAAGAGATGCTGATGATGATGAAGAGAGGACGGTGGTGAAAGGATAAAGAGGGGCAATAGTTGTAGGCTGATGTAGAGAAGGGGCTGCTGATGAAGAGGAGTGGCTGCAGATGAAGAGGAGGGGCTGCTGACAAAGGCTTAAAGGGGAGGAGCTCATGAAAAAGATGAGGGGCTGGTGATGAAAAGGAGGAGCTGCTGATGAAGAGGAGTGGCTGGTGATGAAAAGGAGGAGCTTCTGATGATAAAGACGAGGGGCTGCTGATGATAAGGAGATGCTGCTGATGAAGAGGTGGGGCTTGTGATGAAGGGGAGGGGCTGCTGATAAAGAGGAGATGCTGCTAATGAAAAGAAGATGCTGCTGATGAAGAGGAGTAGATGGTCACGAAAGGATAAAGAGGGGGGGCAGCTGAAAAAGGCTGATGAAGAGGAGGAGCTGCTGATAAAGAGGAGTGGCTGCTGATGAAGAGAAGGAGCTGCTGACGAAGGCTTAAAGGGGAGGGGCTGATGATGAAGAGGAGACTGTGCTGATGAAAAGGAGACGCTGCTTATGAAGAGGAAGGGCTGGTGATGAAGGGGAGGGGCTTTTGACGAAGAGGAGGGGCTGGTGAAGAAGAGGTAGAGATGGCGATGAAGGGAAGGAGCTGATGATGAAGAGGAGGAGCTGATGAACAGAAGGGGCTGGTGATGAAAAGGTAGGGATGGTGATGAAGGGGAGGGGCTGTTGATAAAGAGGCAGTTAGTGATGAAGAGCAGTTTGCTGATGAAGAGGAGAGGTTGCTGATGAAGAGGAGGAGCTGATGAAGGGGAGGGGCTAATGATAAAGAGGAGGGGCTGCTGATGAAGAGGAAGGGATGGTGATGAAGAGGAGGAGCTGCTGATGAAGAGGAAGAGCTGCTGATGAAGAAGAGGGGTTGGTGATGAAAGAATAAAGAGGAGGGGCTGCTGATGAGGGCTTAGAGGGGAGGAGCTGATGATGAAGAGGAGGGGCTGCTGATAAAGAGGAGATGCTGCTGATGAAGAGGAGGGGCTGGTGATGAAGGGGAGGGGCTGCTGATTAAGAGATGCTGCTAATGAAAGAGGAGATGTTGCTGATGAAGAAGAGGGGATGGTGACGAACGGATAAAGTGGGGCAGCTGTTGAAGGCTGATGAAGAGGAGGGGCTGCTTTAAAGAGGAGCGGCGGCTGATGAATAGGAGGGGCTGCTGACAAAGGCTTAAAGGGGAGGAGCTGATGTTGAAGAGGAGATTGTGCTGATGAAAAGGAGATGCTGCTGATGAAGAGGAGGGGCTGGTGACGAAAGGATAAAGAAGAGGGGCTGCTCATGAAGGCATAATGGGGAGGAGCTGATGATGAAGAGGGGTTGGTGACAAATGAGAAAGAGGAGGGGCTGCTGATGAAGAGGAGGTGCTGATGATAAAGGCTTAAAGGGGAGGAGCTGATGATAAAGACGTGGGGCTGGTGATGAAAAGGAGGAGCTTCTGATGAAGAGGAGGGGCTTGTGATGAAAGGGAGGGGCTGCTGATGAAGAGGGGGGCTGGTGATGAAGGGGAGGGGCTGCTGATGAAGAGGAGTAGATGGTCACGAAAGGATAAAGAGAAGGGGCAGCTGATGAAGAGGAGGGGCTGCTGACGAAGGCTTAAAGAGGAGGGGCTGCTGATGAAGAGGAGACTGTGCTGATGATAAAGGCTTAAAGGGGAGGAGCTGATGATAAAGACGTGGGGCTGGTGATGAAAAGGAGGAGCTTCTGATGAAGAGGAAGGGCTTGTGATGAAGGGGAAGGGCTTCTGACGAAGAGGAGGGGCTGGTGATGAAGAGAAAGAGATGGTGATGAAGAGTAGGGGCTGCTGATGAAAAGGAAAGGTTGCTGATGAAGAGGCGGAGCTGCTGATGAAGGGGAGGAGCTGATGATGAAAAGGAGGAGCTGATGTACAGCAGGGGCTGGTGATGAAAAGGTAGGGATGGTGATGAAGGGGAGGAGCTGTTGATGAAGAGGCGGTTAGTGATGAAGAGGAGGAGCTGCTGATGAAGAAGAGGGGCTAGTGATGAAGAGGAAAGGATGGTGATGAAGGGCAGGGGCTGGTGATGAAGAGGAGCGGCTGGTGATGAAGAGGAGCCGATAAAAAGGACGGCTGGTGATGAAGGGGAGGGGCTTCTGACAAAGAGGCGGGGCTGATGATGAAGAGGAAGAGATGGTGATGAAGAGGAGGGGCTGCTGATGAAAAGGAAAGGTTGCTGATGAAGAGGCGGAGCTGCTGATGAAGGGGAGGAGCTGATGATAAAGAGGAGGAGCTGATGAAGAGAAGGGGCTTGTGATGAAAAGGTAGGGATGGTGACAAGGGGGAGGGGCTGCTAATAAATAGGAAAGGTTACTGATGAAGAGGAGGTGCTGATGAGGAAGGCATGGTGATGAAGAGGAGGGGCTGATGATGAAGAGAAAGAATGGTGATGAAGGGTAGGAGCTGCTGACGGAGAGGAGGAGCTGATGAAGAGGAAGGGATGGTGATGTAGAGGAAGGGATGGTGATGAAGGGGAGGGGCTGATGATGAAGAGGAGGTGCTGATGATAAAGGCTTAAAGGGGAGGAGCTGATGATAAAGATGAGGGGCTGCTGATGAAGAGGAGGGGCTTGTGATGAAGGGGAGGAGCTGATGATGAAGATGAGGGGCTGCTGATGAAGAGGAGGGGCTTGTGATGAAGGGGAGGAGCTGCTGTTGAAGGGGAGGGGCTGCTGATGAAGGGCAGGTGCTGCTGATGACGAAGAGGGGTTGGTGATGAAAGAATAAAGAGGAGGGGCTGCTGATGAAGGCTTAAAGGGGAGGAGCTGATGATGAAGAGGAGATGCTTCTTATGAAAAGGAGATGCTGCTTATGAAGAGGAGGGGCTGGGGATGAAGAGGAGGGGCTGGTGATGAAGAAGAGAGGTTGGTGATGAAAGGATAACGAGGAGCGGTTGTTGATGAAGACAAGGGGCTGCTGACGAAGACTTGAAGGGGAGGAGCTAGGGATGTAGAGGAGGGGCTGCTGATGAAGAAGAGATGTTGCTGATGAAAAGGAGGGGCTGGTGATTAAGAGAGGATGGTAGGGATGGTGACAAAGGGGAGGGGCTGCTAATAAATAGGAAATGTTGCTGATGAAGAGGAGGTGCTGATGAAGGCATGGTGATGAAGAGGAGGGGCTGATGATGAAGAGAAAGAATGGTGATGAAGGGTAGGAGCTGCTGATCGAGAGGAGAAGCTGATGAAGAGGAAGGGATGGTGATAAAGGGGAGGGACTGCAGATGAAAAGGAGAGGTTGCTGATAAAGAGGAGGGTCTGCTGATGAAGAGGAGAGGTTGATGATAAAGATGAGGGGCTGCTGATAAAAAGGAGACGCTGCTGATGAAGAGGAGGAGCTGGTGATGAAGGGCAGGTGCTGCTGATGAAGAGGAAGAGCTACTGATGAAAAAGAGTAGATGGTCACTAAAGGATAAAGAGGAGGGGCAGCTGATGAAGGCATAAACGGGAGGAGCTGATGATGAGGAGGGGTTGGTGACAAAAGGATAAAGAGGAAGGGCTGCTGATGAAGAGGAGGTGCTGATGATAAAGATGAGGGGCTGGTGATGAAAAGGAGGAGCTTTTGATGAAGAGGGGCTGCGGATGAAAAGGAGATGCTGCTGATGAAGAGGCGGGGCTTGTGATGAAGGGGAGGGGCTGCTGATGAAGAGAGGGGCTGGTGATGAAGGGGAGGGGCTGCTGATGAAGGGCAGGTGCTGATGAAGAGGAAGAGCTGCTGATGAAAAAGAAGGGTTGGTAATGAAGACTTAAAGGGGAGGAGCTGATGATGAAGAGGAGATGCTGCTGATGAAAAGGAGATGCTGCTGATGAAGAAGAGTAGATGGTCACGAAAGGATAAAGAGGAGGGGCAGCTGATGAAGGCTGCTGAAGAGGAGGGGCTGCTGATGAAGAGGAGCGGCTGCTGATGAAGAAAAGGGGCTGCTGACGAAGGCTTAAAGGGGAAGAGCTGAGGATGAAGAGGAGATTGTGCTGATTAATAGGAGATGCTGCTTATGAAGAGGGGTTGGTGATGAAAAGATAACGAGGAGCGGCTGCTGACGAAGACTTAAAGGGGAGAGCTAGCGATGTAGAGGAGGGGCTGCTGATGAAGAGGAGATGCTGCTGATCAAAAGGAGGGGCTGCTGACGAAGGCTTAAAGGGGAGGAGCTGATGTTGAAGAATAGGGGCTGGTGACGAAAGGAAAAAGAGGAGGGGTGCTGATAAAGAGGAGGTGCTGATGATAAAGGCTTAAAGGAGAGGAGCTGATGATAAAGACGAGGGGCTGGTGATAAAGGGGAGGAGATGGTAGATGGTCACTAAAGGATAAAGAGGAGGGGCAGCTGATGAAGGCTGATGAAGAGGAGCTGCTGATGAGGAGGAGCGGCTGCTGATGAAGAGGAGGAGCTGCTGATGAAGAGGAGTGGCTGCTGATGAAGAGGAGGAGCTGCTGATGAAGAGGAGTGGCTGCTGATGAAGAGGAGGAGCTGCTGACAAAGGTTTAAAGGGGAGGAGCAGATGATGAAGAGGAGACTGCTGATGAAAAGGAGATGCTGCTTATGAAGAGGAAGGGCTGGTGATGAAGGGGAGGGGCTGGTGATGAAGGGGAGGGGCTGCTGATGATGAAGAGGGATTGGTGACGAGAAGATAAAGAGGAGCGGCTGCTGACGAAGACTTAAAGGGGAGGAGCTAGAGATGTAGAGGAGGGGCTGCTGATAAAGAGGAGATGCTGCTGATGAAAAGGAGGGGCTGGTGATGAAGGGGAGGGGCTCCTGATTAAGAGATGCTGCTAATGAAAGAGGAGGGGCTGCTGATGAAGAAGAGGGGATGGTGACGAACTAATAAAGAGGGGCAGCTGTTGAAGGCTGATGAAGAGGAGGGGCTGCTTTGAAGAGGAGTGGCAGCTGATGAAGAGGAGGGGCTACTGACGAAGGCTTAAAGGGGAGAAGCTGATGTTGAAGAGGAGATTGTGCTGATGAAAAGGAGATGCTGCTGATAAAGAGGAGGGGCTGGTGACGAAAGGATAAAGAGGAGGGGCTGCTGATGAAGAGGAGGAGCTGATGATAAAGACGAGGGGCTGGTGATGAAGGGGAGGGGCTGCTGATAAAGAAGAGGCGCTAGTGATGAAGAGGAGGAGCTGATGATAAAGACGAGGGGCTGGTGATGAAGGGGAGGGGCTGCTGATAAAGAAGAGGCGCTAGTGATGAAGAGGAGGAGCTGATGATAAAGACGAGGGGCTGGTGATGAAGGGGAGGGGCTGCTGATGAAGTGGAGATGCTGCTGATGAAGAGGAGGGGCTTGTGATTAAGGGGAGGGGCTGCTGATAAAGAGAGGGGCTGGTGATGAAGGGGAGATGCTGCTAATGAACTGGAGGAGCTGCTGATGAAGAGGAGGGGCTGTGATGAAGAGATAAAGAGGAGGACCTGCTGACGAAAAGGAGGAGCTGCTGATGAAAGGATAAAGTGGAGGTGCTGGTGATGAAAGAATGGAGCTGCTAATGAAGGGATGAAGATGACCTGCTTATGAAGAGGAGGGGCTGCTGAAGGAATGAAAAAAAAGCAGTTGCAGAATCAAAAATTCAATGAAACAAAAGTGTACATTAAACTATCAGGATATGAGTTTGTTTTCACGCCCCAAAACAATAGTTTTCTGAAAAACAAATTAATTACAACATAACAATTTTCAAAAAGTGATACAAAGTGATTTAAGCCGTATCCACTGAAACATATATGGACTGTTTCCACTTGAGCCTGAAATCAATTTTTCAGGAAAAAAGAGTTCCTGCCTTTTGTTTGGTGCCGCCAGTGGCACAGAAATTGCTTACAGCAGCTTTAAGTATAATTGCATGTGTATGTATTTGTGCTTATGTGCTTTTGTGTCTGTTCTGATGTTGAAAGTCATCACTCTATACCTTGATTGTGTGAAATGTTACATCTTCAGAGTGACAGCTTTACAGTACCAGCTGATTGCTGTGGATGCATGAGATCTGGAACCCAATCTCCATGTGCTCCTTGAAATCCTGTTCATTTCTCTATCCTGCCAGCACAGAACAAGCATTTCTCTATTTTGTCTGAAAAGAAAAAAACACAATCTGAGGTATTTCTAGGTACAATTTAATCTCCTGAACAGCCTACAATACTCTGGTTCACACATTTTTTAAAAGACAGGTAAGATTGCAGTGGTGAGCGCTTCAGCTCAATTGCACCGCTGTCATCTCTGGTTTTCTGGATTGATGTTATGCTTTTAAGAAGCAAGATTCAGAAGCTTTATATATATGCAGTTGAACATTTGAGATTTGGTCCTAAAATTAAACTCAAACAACCTACACCCAAAAATAAAGTTGTTTCCTCTATATCAATGCATTTAAAAATAAATACTCAGCGGCTGAAAGATTTAATTGCAATCTTAGAGAAACAATTGAGCCATCAAGAAATTTCAGATGTTTCCCCTATAATTACCTGAACAGAATTAGATATGAATGTGTGCCTATTTTAAAGTAGTCCATTTCCCACAACCTAGACAGATGCACCTGCATGTCAAGAGCTCTTTCAAAAAACTTTCTGTCTTTGCCCTTGGCATTGATGGTCTGTTTTTCTAAATACCCCACTGTTCGCAACTGAGATGAGACATCAGCTGAAAAGGTGACTGGCACTTTGTAAGCAGCTCTGGTCCATCTGGTGAAATTGTGCATTTAATCCAATTTCAGCGGAGGTCTGAATTCATGTGTGAAAGCTGAAATGAGATGCACCCATTACATATACACAGAGGTTTGCCACTACAGACGTGAATGGCATGCAAAAGTGGCCTCGTGGCAGGGTACAATTAATTTCTATCAAATATTAAATTAGGATATTTTGTTTAGATTTCCAAAGAGCCACTAAATGTTACACAGGCAGCATGTGATTTGTAACCACTAAATGAAATGTGGTCATTATTTACTCACTCTAGCAGCATTTTCAAATCCATAATAATGTTTTATGCATGCCCCTTTTACAAGCTCAAGGCTGCACAAATACATAAGTTAAATATCTAAGGTTTTAAGGGATCAATATAATAATAACAGTTTGGTACATTAGAATGTGCCGTTTAATTTATCTTCACTGAAGACACTCACTAAAAGATTGTAACGACGTAATTAACGATGTAACAATAATTTACGTAGCAAAAAATCTGTAAATTTAGAGCAAGAATCATTCATTCATTCATTTTCTTGTCGGCTTAGTCCCTTTATTAATCCGGGGTCCCACAGCGGAATGAACCGCCAACTTATCCAGCAAGTTTTTACACAGCGGATGCCCTTCCTGCAGCAACCCATCTCTGGGAAAGAGCAAGAACCAATTAATGATATTTAAAAGACTATTTAAGAATCACAATGCAGCCAAAACATACTAGGTAATTGCTTTCTAAAATCTTCATACTTTGTCACAATAATTTTTGTCCAACCCCTTTGTCAGCATGAAGTTTTACATCATTTAAAATTTTGATTAAATTAATTAATTTAATAAGAACAAGTCAGAATAATGTGTTGTTTAATTTTGACATAAACACATTTGTTAAGCTAAACTATGATGATGATGCATCATTTCACTGTCATTTTGTCATTTTATTTACACAAATGTGATTTGAATCAATAAAGTATACCATTTGGTTGGTTTTAACATGCATTCAATGCATTGAAATAATTTTTAATAGTTGAATATGTTGTCTATAACCCACCCCTCCGACAAAAACAAAACTAATTGCAATAATAACAAAATACAGAAAATAGAAAAATACAAGTTCTCAAAAAGATTGTTTCATAAATTTGGTGCAAACACACTAAAACATTTTTATGTTTCTGTGAAACATAATAAGTTTACATTATGCTGCTCTTAATGGGTTTTAAACCACATAGAAGTGAGTAAATAAAAATCTAAAGATCATTTTTAAAGAATAGCTAAAGTGAAAAATATTTTTAGAGAAAATGTGCTCTGTATGTTTAAGAAAATGAGTTTACCAGTTATTGAAAACTCTTTCGGGGTCTTGCTGAGGAGAGTTCGCACTGAGGTTGGCCAATTCTGATGTAAGGACTGTTTGAGAAAGAGATGGAAAAAAACAGACATGGACAATATTGGTGAACAAACAATGTGGGGGCTTTGATACAGCATTGCGTCCCACATGGATTGAGTGTCGCAGACAGTACAGGAGAGCCTTGGGAGATGAGCACACATATCAAAATGCAGACACAAACACCTGGGCCCCACAAATATCACAGCGCCTGCCTCTTATCTGTCTTTCTGCCTGTCGCTAACGCTTGTCTATTTGATGCATCTCTCAACATGTGCATTTATTAAAAAGAAAATTTTCATTTACTCACCCTCGTGTCATTCCAAACCTGTGTGCGGTAATTTATTCCTGAAGAGCACAATTTTGCAGGATTATTTCAGATCACAGTCATTTCCAAGATGTAAAAAACACAACAAATCTGTATTCAAATTGCATGATACCATATATAGAAAACTATGGTTCGAAGCTCTCTTTTTAAGTGTTCAGCAGCTGCAGGATCCCACTGAGATTAATAAGTGTCATGCAAAGAGCTGCACTTTCTGTAGCTGTAGGACACTCAGACGCCATATGCCAGAGAATAACAAGCTAATGAAATAAAGGGGAACGCAGACATGAATGCACAACGCATTTCTTCTTGCACACCAGCAAGAAAGTATGCAGTTGTTTGGGAAACACTTGTGGGTTTTTGATTTTCCTTTAAAGAAAATCAGGTGTGAAATGTCCAGTGTTGTCCCCAAATCAAATTACATGGATGCACACTGCCATCTAGTGGCAAAGTCATTCATTAAAAATCTTTAACTGTGGTCACAGTGGCCCCTGTTGATTTAAAAGGATATTTCACATATTACAAATTCTGCTAAATCATTTGCTCTCCCTCAGGACAGTGACTAGTTGTACCATAAATGGATATAAATTATTCACCAAATACTGGTGTATTGCAATATTAAACTTAGTTTAAATGAGAGCAATCTATGCGAGAAGCAATGACTGTTGAAGTCATCCCTAATGGTATGACAAATTTCTACAAAGTTTCTGTAGTTATTTACTGGTTCTCATGTCTTTACTTTAATGTTACTGAATATATCTGCATTATTTTGAATAAAAACAGCAATAAAGAAATATTATATAATGCTACAATTTAAAACAACCGTTTTCTGCTTAAATATATGCATAATTTAGTATTTATGTAGAGACATCATTTAAAATCTAAATTATGCACAATGTTTTTACCAATATCAATCAATACTGGTTAAAATCCCTGTGTGACTATGCAATTATACATAAAAAAAATCCTGCCTTAACCTTTATCAGGCAAAGAAGCATATATGTTAACCTAATTGGCATTGATTACCAATTTTTTTTAAGTCATTAAAGTTCAAATGTCTTGTTATAACTCCCCCAAGTAACACTCCAGGGTTTTTCCATTAAGTGTTTCAACGAGTGCCCTATAAAAGGTTAAAATAACAGTAAACTAAATTAAGCAAAAACTAATTGCAAACTAACTAGTAGTTAATGTAATGTATAACTTATGCAACAATTTAGTAATTATTAAAGCTATGTGCAACGTCCTAGTTGTCAAATGACCTTGTGGAGAAAGGAGTTGCTTAGTTATGGGAAGAAACGAAAGTGTTGGGTATAGTGTAGGTTTCACAGTATCTTCAACAGTCGAGTGTCTCCACTGGGGATTGTTTACAGTCATGGCAGATGCTCTGTCTTTTTTGGAAGAGGATTTGTCATGCCTCATCTGCTGTGATGTCTTTACTGATCCAGTCACTCTGAAATGTAGCCACAGTTTGTGTGAGAATTGTCTCAAGAGTTTCTGGAAGACTCAAGATGTGCTGCAGTGTCCAGTCTGTCGGAAGGAATGCTCACCTGACGAGCCCACCAAGAGCCTGGCATTCAGAGCACTCTGCGAGTCCTTCAAGACGAGAAAACCCACAGATGTTGCAGGAGACGTCTGTCCACAGCATAAGGAGACACTCAAACTCTTCTGCTTTGAGGACAAGCAGCCCATCTGTGTGGTCTGTTACACTTCAAAAAAGCATGAAAATCACAAGTGCTCCCCTGTCGAGGAGGCTGCTGGGAATTTAAAGGTATGAGGAGTTTTGAAATCTGATGTGGCTGACTTTTGACATCTTCAAGCTCATTATTAAAGAGTTTATCTTGTGATTCTAGGCGGATCTTAAGATGCAAATGGACAAGCTGCAGGTGACGCTTGATGACCTCAAGAAAACACATGAGAGCTGCATGGAACAGGCTGAAAATATAATGGTATTGTATGTGGTTAGTACTATAATAAAAATAACCAGGTCCTAAAGCTAACATTCTGCCACACCTGCCAATGGCTAGTTCATGTTTCACTTTACCTGATATAAAACTGAATGAGCATAACTTTGATAACACGCTGGCTCAGCGTTAATCATGCCAGCAGTATGACATGACAATATGGTGCCAATTTTATATTAAAATGTAGTTTTTTTTCATATTAGCATATTATATATACTAGCAGCATTAAAAAATGTGTTTAAACATGCCAAAAATTTGCTAAAGCATTCAAATCAATAGTTATTAATGTACAAATACAGACAACAATGCCTAAAGCTTGTTAACATCTTCGAGTCAGCAACATCATTGCACCAGATCTTGCAGATTTTGCAATGAGCTCAGTAGCTCAGGCGGTCTTTGGCTGTTGTTTGAACGTATTCAACCACATGCGTGTCTAGTCTGTTTAGGGGGGTGGAGTGTTGCTGTGGGGGAAACCAAGATGCTGGCTCAACATTGTTAAGTCTGTCAGCCATCGTCTACTGGCACAACCCCATTACCTGTGAAGGAGCCATATTACTTTTCATTTAATGATAATGTTTATTTGTTTACCGACTAGTTTGGGTTTTTCACAGTGTTTTATGTTTTGGTCACGTGGGCATACCTTGCACCGGCTAGCAAATAAAGGGGGCTCACACAGGTGTTAGGAACAAGAATTAGAGTGGGGTAGCCGTATTTTTTGTTGACCGCCACGGCACACGCATCAACCCTTTATAACTACACGCTACAATGCATTAATCAGCCTTTGACGTCATGCTTAACAGGTATTCAACCTACAGATTGCTGTTTGTTATGTCATGTTTTAAGTTTATATAAAGTTTTGCTACAAACATCTTGGGCTCAGCATGTCTGTCTCAGCCACCAGCGTGTCACGAATCAAAGGACCCTCACTGCTTTTCTAGCCACTTAAGAAATCAGGAAGTCGCAATAACCTGCCTTCTTCTTGTTTCCGCCATTACCTGCAAAGACATACAGGGAAGTTAAACAGTGTCATACGATGCACATTAACAAGTGACTCACAGAACTTGCAAAGTGGTAGTGTTAATCGCTATGAGACTGAAAACATGTCAAAAGTCACACAACAGTAGATTATGTTTCATATTACATAATTAAAACCTAATGTTTGCAATTAGACAATCATGTTAAACTGCAAATCATAGTAACACTGTTTCACATATGAACTAAAGGTGACTATCACCAACGTGGCACTTGGTGAGTGTTAATTTTAGCACTAAGTATGATGATGTTAACAGAAATGATTTAAGCCTTCTTACACCATTACAGGAAAAAGAAGAAATCCAAATCAAGAAAGAATTTGAGAAGCTGCATCAGTTTCTCAAAGACGAGGAGGACAAATGGATCAAAGCATTGAAGAAACAAATAAAACCTCAAGATGGGAAATTCAAAGCCAGAATCAAGCATCTGTCCACACAGATAACAGATCTCTCTGAGAGGATGGCAGCCCTCTGGCAGGACATGGAAGCTGAAAACATCCCATTTCTCCAGGTACAGCCTAAACACTCAAAAACGCACACAACTCCAGGGATGAAAGTCAATCAGAGAGCTGTAATCTAGAGCAAACGTGTCTGATAATCAATGTTTGTGATGTTTACCTACCTACATGACTGAACACTAATAGCTTTTTATTTCTCATTCAGAATTACAGCGATACATTGCAAAAGTGAGTCTTTTTCCAATTAGCATTCTGATTCTGATGCAATAGCTTTTTTTTTCTCAAATATAGCATTGTTTATGTACACAGACTCAAACACTCTTCGGTAGAAAAGAGACCCGCTGAAGCAGAGAAATATCAACACCATTCTCCTCAGACAATGATCTTCACCACCTGGGCTAGAATGCAGAACCTTGTGGAGCAGCGTAAGTAATCAAGTCTGCTTAGATTTTAATTACTTACCAAATGCTGCTCAAATTAAATGGTGTCATTTGTTTAAAAGGAACACAAAATTCCTGCAGCTCTTTCTCATTTAGCTCATGATAACCAAAAGCTGGCAAGGGGGAAAGCGTTCGTTCTTAAACTGCATCTATTTCTATTTATTCAGTTAACAAACACCTTTGTTTAGTCTGACTTAAAATGAAGAACACAAATAAAGTCAAATAAAATGACAACATCGAGGTTTGGATAAGCATTTTTAAAAATATTATAAATGGTATTGAATTGTTTTTTTAAATTACAATACAATCACATTTTCTAAATATGATCGCAGTCATTATATAAAATCGCAATGGAGTTGACATTAAAGTGTCTTTAAAGGTCTTTTTGATTATTATCTTTTATTCATTGCGTACTGTAGCTCTTGGCGAACACTATATCTAAGTTTAAACAGATAAAAAAGTGAATGACAAATAAATGTGTGTTCTAACAGAGATGAATAATCATGAATAATAATTGATGGAAGCTGTAAAATGAATTTCTAACAATATGTCCTACATTTACGTACGTAATTTTAGTCATCGAGCAACATAATATTTTCAGCCATGGCAAATCTAAACGTGATTGGCCACTGTGCTCATATACTCTCAGCAGAAATGGTGGTCATTGTTATCATTCTCTATACTTACCATTAAAAAAAAACAAATCATCCGCTCAAGTGCTTGTGATGAACATTTAAATTTAATAAAATGTGATGTTTCATCAACATACTTGGGCTTGAATTGTCTTGATAAAATCCATGATAGTGCATACAATTGTGGATGACTGAGAAAGCCGTCAAACATGGCAATGGGTGTTTTCTGACACGTAGTTTAAACTGTAGACTAGGGGTGTCCAGGAGGGCCGGTGTTAGCTCCAACTTGCTTCAACACACATGCCAGGAAGTTTCTAGTATACCTAGTGAGGGCTTGATTAGCTGGTTCAGGTGTATTTACTTAGAATTGGAGCTAAACTCTCCAGGACACCCCTGCTGTAGACCAATCACAACAAAACGGGCCCTCTGACCAATCAGAATAGAGCAGGCTCTCAAAAATGAGAGGTTTAGAAAAGAACAAATGTTAGAGAATTGTTTAGGAATGCATTTGGTGAATATGAATGGTGATGTTTTAAACCGTGGAGGCAAACAAACATTTTGGAAGAATCAATAAAATAAACAAATAAATAGATTTGCCTATAGAAACTTCTGTGTATCTCTGCAATGTAAATATGCAGCTATGTTTGAAAATAAATCTGCAACTCTTACTTACACTACAGTGCCACTACTGTAGTTAATGATCATCTGTGTTTGCAGCTCCTGTGATTCTGGACCCGAACACAGCTTCCAGTAAGCAGTGGGTGTCAGCGGATTGCACAAGTGTTCAGTATGTCCTAAAGAAAGTGCACATGTGTGATAACCCAAAAAGGCTGTTTTTGGGAGTGCTGGCTTCACAAGGCTTCAATTCAGGTCTGCACTGCTGGGACGTAGAAGTAAGAGACAACAACCACTGGACACTGGGTGTAGTGGGTGAAACTGTGTATCGTAAAAGACTTTACAGAATGGATCCGAAGAGTCGTTTTTGGTGTTTTCGCTTTGTGGATGGCAAATTCAAAAAAGGTAACAATCCTGGCAAAGCAATCGATGAGAATAAGAGGCCAAATATCATCCGGGTTCAGTTGGACTTTGAGAAAGGAGAATTGAGATTCATTGACCCCTTCAGAAATAAAAATCTGTGCACCTTCACAGGTGGATTTCCGGAGAGAGTTTTCCCATATTTTTGTAATGGAGATTTGGCAACACCACTGAATATATTCCCAGCAAATAAGGAAAAATTTTAAAACCACAACCAACATCATTTAATTTCATATGTTATAAGCATGATAGGACATTAAATCATATCACATTTTAATAAAAAAAGAGCTGGATCAAACGTGATGTCCTTATTAAGTTTAAGTGTCAAGTCTTAATTATTTCAACAGCGCTTTCACAATGTAGACTGTGTCAAAGCAGAAGAAAATGTATTTTAAAAATGTCATGCGAAATTAATAATCAAATGTGATGGCATTTCGATTAATCATGCAGTATTTCAATATATTCAGTGAAGCCTTTACAATAAGGCAGATTGTAATGTAATAATTACCTGTGTAAGGAACAATAAAGACCTCTTTGTTGTATCAATGATGTGATATTATTGGATTTTATTCATGTATAGTGGAGGATGACACATACCTGCTCTGATGAAACTCTCAGGCCATTAAGACAAGCAAAACTGTCATGGATATGCCTACCCGAGGGTGTATAACCAGCTTCGTATTCTCCAAGGGCTGCTGAGACTGAGCAGTTTATCCAGCGACTCTAGGAGAACATCACAGCATCTGTTAAGAATTTTTATCTCAATCATCATTCATAAAAGAACTGTATTAATCAGTCTAACTACTAATAAGATGTATCTGTTGTTATACAAATGTTAGAAAACAAGTTTTTTCTGAAGGGGAAACAACAGCAACTCAAGCATCATTTGGTAACGCTTTATAATCAGGTTGTATTAGTTTATGTTAGTCAGTCACAGCTACCACAAATGATAGACCCCAAATGATGCTCAAGCACTGGTCATGTTTTTAATTACATTTAACGTTAGCCTTTTTAATTAAGATAATGTTTTACTTGACAAAAATAATGCAAAATGTGTTTGTTTCAAGTAGCAAATATTTTATGATCAAGATACCACCTCTGTCTCATTTTAAGCCAGGACAAAAAAAAACTGGTTTATGTATTTACTAACATGAACAAACAATTTATTTCTAAACAATAAATGTAAAGTAAGTTTACTGCATTAATTATTAATCTTTATTAACATTAGTTAATGAAAATGAAGTTGTTGTTATTTTATGAAATACAATTTCATATTTGGATTTTATATATATATAAAATGTCATATATGCAGCATATATTTCGAAATATTGATTTATCAATCATTGGAATTACAAATATGTGCATATATGTTCAAATATATTAGTTATAATTGTATATATGTATTCATATATGGCCATATATGAATACACACACACACACGTATACATGTGTGTGTGTTTGTCTGTGTAATTATAAATATACTGCCTTTTATATACCTAAAATTTAAATATGAACTAGTATGTCATATATTATTTGCATATTTTCCATGTATCAGATTTCTATATGCATTATTAATACATTAGTACATGTTAAACTATGATTAATAAATGATTTAATAAATAATTTAACAAGTTAATTTATGTAATACACTGACTAGCAATAAGTAATGAAACTTAATTGTAAAGCATTTATTACGGCATATACAACGGGATATTCATAATATATAACTATCTGTAACTGTTTAATTTAATATATACGGTAGGGCATAATGAAGAGTAACGTTAACTTAATAAATTATTATTTAATAAAGTGTGTGGTAGTAACTTAAGCTTCGCTGGATAACGTTAATATTACCGACGTTAAACAGGTTGGGTAGAGAAAAAACGCATACAAATATCCTTTAGACATTCATAAATCTAAATCACACAGTTTATAGTCTGAAGCTTATGAATAATATTTAATAACTTTATAAAACTCCGGTTTTATGATAAAGTTGTCGTCAGGCAGTAAGTTAGATAACTTACCTCAGAAAAACGCGCCGGTCACCTCACAAACTACATTAACCATTACTGGATGTGATATTGATAACTTTTAATATTCATTATACACGCAAACTTCATAAATTTCATAATGAAATGCTTAAAAAAGCGTGCCTTAATAACTGACGTTTAAGGTTAGCTTACCCGGCCGAAAGAACGGAACGAATGCTTCCTAGAAACATTACTTACTGAAATGTTATTCACAAAGTTTACAGTATCAAGTTTCAGAATATTATATACCTTTATAAAAGTAACGTTACCGTTTTGTAATAAATTGTCGTCAGGCAACAGCTAACGTTAACTAGCTTAACGTTACCTCAGAAAGCGCGCCAGTCACGTTATCCATCAAACTAACGCTAGTCGAGCAACATTAAACGGGAAAATTTACCGTCAAAATACTACCTATAGACATACTGAAATGTTATTCACACAGTTTAGAGTCTGAATTTTGAGAACAATATTCCACAACTTTATGAAAGTCCCGTTTTATAATAAATTTCTCGACAGGCAACAGCTAACTAACTTACCTCAGAAGGCGCGCCAGTCTCCTCAGTCAGAGGACTAACGTTAAGGTTAAGCTAGTCGAGCAACATTGAACGGAAAACCTAACCGTCAGAATTATACCTAAAGACATACTGAAACGTTATCCGCACAGTCTATAGTCTCAAGTTTTAAGAATGTATTTCATAACTTAATGAAACTCCCGTTTTATATTTCTCGTCAGGCAACTGCTAACAAATTTACGTTACCTCAGAGAGCGCGCCAGTCAGAAAACTAACGCTAGTCGAGCAACATAGAACGGATAACTTTACCGTCAAAAAATTACTTGTAGACGTACTGAAATGTTATTCGCACAGTTTATAGTCTTAATTTTCAGAATGATATTTCATAACTTCATGAAAGTACTGTTTTATAATTCATTTCTCGTCAGGGAACAGCTAATTAACTTACCTGTGAGAACGCGTCAGTCAATTCAGTCTGACGTGTACGCGCAGAGTCTTTTGGCGCCACCGTGAGTGCGCGTGCTTTAGCAAAATAAAAAAATAATTAAAAATAATTTCTTGAATATAATTAGTAAAATGAACAAAAACCAAATAAATTTCATTAAAAAATGTTGTATAATAGTTTAACTAGGTAAACTGGTTGATATGCAGACATCATAGGTTTAACTTACAGCTAATTAGATTGATAAACAATATTATATAAATAATATAATTATAAACAATATAAACAAATAATTTTACTACATGCAGTACGTTTTAAAAGGAAAATATTTGTATCACTTATGAGAAAAATACAACTGATCAGAAAGAAATGATCTCAATCTATGAGAAAGATGCAGCTTGAAAGCTAAATCCTTTGGCTGAGAAATGTGTAGCAGGTTTTTAATTATCCAGCTTTAGTCACACAGTCAGGATCCAAAGTAATGCATTCATTTTGTAAATATTTATGACCTTTAATAACTGTATTTCTATTAACAGTGTCATCAAAAATACAGTTTGTGCAAACAGGTTATTGATTTAAAATGAAAACAAAATGTTTTACTTTATATATATATATAGACACACAACATATGATAAACACCAACACACATATCAATCATATCAATAGGAATACACACTGAACAGGAACAAATGTGCTTGAACTTCCCTTCTCTGTGATGTAAACACTCTTCTGACACTCAGACACTATTTACAGTACAGCAACATATTAAGGCAACGTTCAAAATCCATGCAGCAGCGGTAAACAACCAGAAGTGTGTGTCCGTTTTGAAAGGTTAATACGAGGGGACGAGAGAGAAGAATCCAGCGTTCTTCTTCATTGATTAGCATGCAATGTATTTTCTCAGGGATTTTTGGTGAGCAGATTTGAAGTTAAAACAGAAAGTGTTAAAACCATCAAAAATACATCAACATCATCTGAATTTAAAATCTAAATCTTATGAAAATACATTTAGAGCACATCACCTCCATATCAAAAGAGGGAAAATGAATGAATTATATTATACACAAAGAAAATTAACTTAAAAATTCCAATTATCTCTAATGCATCTAGTACAAAGTAGTGCAAGTCATAAAACTATCGTTATTACATGATTTTGTTTTTGCTCGTAATTAATTAATTTTCTTGATGCAAAATATAATTTCTTGTTTTAGTGGTGAAATGTTCTGAACACTCTCCCTAACCACATACTCTTTAGATCCATCAGAACAGCACAGAAAATATCATAAGTATCCTAAATATAATCTGTCAGTGTAAGAACAAACCTCGGTTTCTTTTCTATTGGTTCGTTAAGCATAAATCCAGCTTCTCTTTTCAGAAAAAAAGAGGATCTTGTCAGTTATTCCAGGTAGTAAAAGATTAGATGAAGCATTTGCCTTGTACAACAGTTAATTTGGTCTCTTTTGTTTAATTTGTTGAAATGGAGTACAAGTCCTCTTGCTCGGGTGTGAATTGTAGGACAGATGAGGTGACCTGAGCATGAGAGGCTTGTGTGTGTGTGTGTGTGTGTGTGTACTGGTTTGGTGGTTTACAAGGACAGAAATTTGTATATTGAAATGGGTAAACCTTAGTTGTACTCTATTATTTTTTTTACAAAGACATGCCTTGTGTCCTTGTAATTCAATATGCTTTAGAATTATACTTTATGGGGTCTTTTCATATTCAAATATTGCCACAGGTTTGCTCTGAGGGTTGGGTTTAGGGCAGGGGTGTCAAACTCAGTTCTTGAAGGGCCGCAGCCCTGCAGTTTAGTTCCAACCATGTTCCAACACACTTACCTGTAGGCTTCAAACAAGCTTGAATGAATTAGTTTAATCAGGTGTATTTTATTTGGGTTGGAACTAAACTGTGCAGAGCTGCGGCCCTCCTGAAACTGAGTCTGACACCTGTGGTTTAGGAGTAGAGCCATATCATAAGCAATTTTACTGTATAAAATACATCACACCTACGAAGTGTCCTCGTTAACCACCACACGACAATATATACTTTTCTTACTTAGATTTTCTGTCTTGTTTCTAGTCCACATATCTGAAAATTCTTAAATCAAGAAGCTTTTTATAGACAAGTAAAACACATTGTCTTACTTTAAGAAATAATATGCCAAAATTAAGTGAGTTTTACCTTAAAACAAGCTAAATAATCTACCAATGGGTTGAGCTAAAAAAACTTCTTTTAAAAGGAATAACACGATTATCTGGCATATTATTTCTGAAAACAAGACAGTATTTTTTGCTTGTCTAGAAAATGCTTCTTGATTTAAGAATTGAAAAAAGTAAGAAAAGCATTTTTTGTAGTGCATTATACCAACATGTGTGGTGTGTATGTATACATGTGTGTGTGTCTCAGGGTCACTCGCAGGCCAGCTTGCTGTCGAAGCTGGACAGGCCGATGGCGAAGGCCTGCAGGGCACACATGGGGTAGTTATAGTCCAGAGTGAAGATGTCCTCCGCCACACGGCCAAACTGCATCACGATGTAGTCCGCTGAAGACACAGCAACACGCAATCAAACAACCGTACAGATGCAGCAGTGTAACAACACCCAAATTAAATTTGGATTAAGAGAGAAAACTTTAAATGCTTTCATAAGGCAATTATATATGGCAATATGTAGCTGCTTTTTCACTGTGTGAAACTAAATTGCTCATGGTGAGTGAGTGAGTGTATGGGTGTTTTCCAGTGCTGGGTTGCAGCTGGAAGGGCATCAGCTGCATAAAGCATATGCTAAAGTAAGTGGTGGCTCATTCTACTGTAGCGATAAATCAGGGACAGGATAGTAAATGACTGAGATTTGATGTCTCATATTATAAATCCAATGATGCTGGTAATGATGATTCTCTTGGACCAATCAGAGAACAGCAGCGTGTATAAGCCACGTTTTGGTAAGCGGCTTGCTTGAAAGCTTACCCATGGAAAACTCTCTAAAAGTGAGATGTTTTGAAACGAACCCTGCAGTGGAACAGTGCCTTATGCATACAGTAACTTACGGTCATTGTCGTGGACGATCTGGAAGTTCTTGACGGAGGCCTGAGTGACTCTGCCGTGGAAGTTCAGCACGTAAGACTGTGTGTCATCGTTCCACACTGGCGCTTTATTATGCAGCTCAATGAGGTTCTCCAGCGAATGATTCTGCCATTTACTCAGCAGAGACTCCTGCTCCTGAAACACACACACACACACACACACACACACGTTAATACATCATTATTTTTTTGCAAAATGTGCACAAAATTTAAAGAAGCTTGCCATTTGATTTTGGCTGCCAGAATAGTTTGCAGCTTTATATTAAATAACAATTTAATTGCATTTATAAAGTGTGTATGTGCATTTGCAATTGGTGTGAAAAAAAACCCCAAGTTGGCTCACTGACATTGCATGGGGGTCGACTTTAGACACATCATGTGACATGAATACATGATGAAATGTATTTTGTTTGAAGAATTGTTGTAAGAGTATGAAACTCAAAACGCAATATACATTCAGCCACAGAAAATCAACACAAAGAAATGCCACAAATATTTCTACAAATTATGAAAAAAGGGAACGCAAAAATGTAGGCTGCACTGATCAGAAAGAGAGGCTGGTTGAGCAGTGAGCAAACAAAAACTAGACAGTATTTTAATAGGTGCAGCATTGTAACTGCATTTGATTGCCAGTTGACAAGTGGGAAAGAAATAAAACGATAGTGGAAAATAGCTGAACCATGTCAACAGGCAAAGCAAGTTCATGCATCACTCCCAGTGCAAGCTCATGATGAACATCTGATTGACACACATACACACATTCAATGAACATCTAAATGACACTCACAGAGGCAGGCCGAACCGGGACCCGCTCAAAACTCATGTTCATGCCAGGAATGATCACAGTCATCTTCCGCGGCCCTTTAAAACCCAGAACATTGGTCTCCTGTAAAACAAACACACACACAAACACTCAACAGTGAAAAATGGCCAAATAAATAGAAAGAGAAAGGCATTTAAATGATCAATTAAATAAAGAATTTAGCATTATATTATAAAATCATTATAATAAATTACAATTTATGAATTAAATAAAAGAATCAGCAAGAGAAGGATCACACACTTAGTGTTAATTTTGTTGACTAGTCATATTTGTCACATTATTCGTCAAGAGTGCTGGATCTACTAAGTTGCAAAGTAACAAGCTACTGTCATTAAATAATGCTTTCACTGAAAAAGTATAGCAAGGGGTTACTTTTCATTTTTAGGTCATTTAATTACAGTTACTTGCCTAAAATACTGTACATAAATTCAACAGTTCTGCATAAATCAAAGTCATTGCATTTGTATTAATTTTATTATTTATTTGATCATTTATTAATGTATTTTACCTAACTACCCTAGTTAAGCCTTTAAATGTCACTTTAAGCTGAATACTAGTATCTTGAAGCATATCTAGTCAAATATTATGTGCTGTCATCATGGCAAAGATAAAATAAATCAGCTATTGGAAATTAGTTATTAAAACTATTGTGTCAAATAATGTGCTGAAAACATCTTCTCTTCGTTAAATATCCTAAAGAATAGAAGTTTCGGGAATAAATGCTTATATTTATATCAGGAGTATACGCTTGATTAATGTATTACAATTTAACTAAACCTGAAGATTGTAAATCTCATGAATTCAAGTCAACTAAAACTTGGGTAAAACTAAGCCGTTCTAGACGACAAAAGATTTAACTAACTGGAACTTCATCTATGTTAAGCTGCTTTGATATGATCTACATTGTAAAAAGCTGTATAGAAATAAAGATGAATTGAATTAAAGTGTGCAGTTGGACTGACGTAGCATATGGCGGCGAGCTCCTGACGTGTGTTTGTCTCCTCCAGCAGCGCACCAGGGTTTTTAGATGGGTTTGTGCCGTTATCATACACTGTAAACTTGGTTCCCATCAGATTAGACCTGCAGTCAACAGAGAACAGCATGAAGATGAAGGATCCGCAGAGTTTAAGATGAATTTAAAAGGTGTGTACCATGTCCAGAATAATTAACTGCACAGCAATATTGTAGTTTGCACTTTTTTTGCAATAACTCATTAGAATTTAAATATTTAAATGCATTATCTTTATATTCCTTAAGATGTTTGGTGACCAAACTTGTATTTTAATGAATGCAACTGTATGATAAAACTGTTTTGTTTAAATGCATTAAAATATATTGTCTATATTGACCGAGAAATTAATGAAAATATTTACTATTAAAAAATTTAGGTGTATATATATATATATATATATATATATATATATATATATATATATATATATATATATATACAGAGTCCAACTCAAATGTTTTTTTATTGCACATATCAGGAAACATTTTAGTTGTTTATTATAATTGAGGATTAAATTGAATAATTTTTTAAATTATCATTTATAGTTTACCCTAATCAAATCTTTATTATTAAATAGTCATTTTTAATAATATTACTTAATTAGAATTTTCTTGGAAAGATTTACTTATTTTAAACCAGTTACACTTTTTTATTTATTTTACATTAATACTTTTGCATGATTTAAACTCATCTCATATTAGTCTCTAGTTTTATGTTAACATTAAAATGTCCTTTTAAATATTGAATGTTATTGATTGTCTTGTTTATGTGCTTTCATTCTAAATGCAGTATTGGTGGTGCACGGAAATAGTGTTGTGTGGTAAATGACTGAATGTGTCAAATGCAATCAATAGATCTTGACCTTATTGAGCAGGAAAGCTCCATGCCTGCGGTCTGATCTCTAGTTCACAGCACTAAATCATTCAGAGATGAGCGCAAATAAGCAGAGAAAAGCTGATGATTGACCTGAGTTTCCCGATGAAGCTCTCGCCCTCGCGGGACAGATCTGTGGCGTCTACAGAGATCAGATAGTTGGATGTTTTGCTCTTTTTCCTCTTGCGTCCCGCCAATAGAAACACCTGATGAGAGATGGAGATTTTACTGAACCAAGTGTAATTGGAAAGGAAAATGACCTTTGAATGTCAAATGTCATTTGAAATAGCTAAATGTCTTTTTTCAAAGTATAATCTAACTTTGGTTAAAACTATACAATTTAATTGAATCCAAATCAAAAATACTTATTGTGATTCAGAAAAACATTCTCACAAAGTAATAATATTGTTTAATATAGAGACACAGACAAATATATAATCTTATTTAACCTTAGATCAAGGTATGATCTTGCTTTGGATAAACCTAAAACATTACAGTAATTTGACACAGCTAAGTTTATAAATGTTTTGACTTGGTTAAAAATAAAAAATGCAATTTAATATTAATAAAAATATTTATTCTGCCAAAGGAAAAAAATGAATAGACTCAAATGTAAAATATTGGTTTTACAGATGATGAATTAACTGAAATATTTTGGTTTAACTTAAAAGTAATTGCATATAAACTATAATACAGACCCCTCGATTTTCACAATTTTTTTTGTGATTTTCTGCGATAAAGATGACTGATTTTGTGGTGGTAATTCGCAGAAAATTGCGGAAAATTTTGCAATTAAAAAACTAATATAAATATATGACACAAATCACAAAATAAAGCTTCTTTGTTTTGTTCTCTTGTCAAGACAGTAGGGATTAAGCCAAAGGAAGGTTGTATAACTTTTAATTTTATCCACAATTTTTTTTTTCGCTCAGATTTCACTCCCTGGAGCATCTGACATCATGTACCTCACTCAGGACTTGCGTTAGGGATTCCCCTTACTGTAAAACACCTAAAACTCGGATTGCCGTAAAACTTGTCAATGGCAGGGAGGTGTTTTCTCTCATAACTGCAGGGAAAGAGTATAAAAAAAAATATCTATTTGACGCAGATCATAATATCAGCTAATATAATAGATGTAAAGCAAAATAAAGTCCTTCAATTTTGGTCACGTCCAGCGGCCGTCATCCTTGAACCAGTCTCCATCATTGTAAGCTGCTTGCTTTTCTGACTGTTCCATTGCTCTGTTTGTTAGATGTTTCCCACTTTCTTTTGCAGTCTTAAGCACGTCAAATGCAAGAAACGCCCAAGTTTGCACCACAGGATGTCTATTCACATCTTTGCATTGTCTTTACGTGTAAATCACTCGCGCTTCATCCGTTTCTGCTTACTGCACGGGCTGCAAAACAATACCGCCCCCTTCCATGTAATGTTATGATTGTGAGGCTGCAGGAGAGACATCATTTTCCGAGAGACACTCAAATACATCACGTGCACTGCGTATGCAACGTCTATAAGTCATGTAAAACAATTAATTAAAAACTGAAATAAATGTAATTTGATTTTATGTTTTGGAATTTGATGTTTTATGAGATTTTTTACATTTTTGTTACATTTTTTACATACATTTTTTTACATTATTAATTAAGAATTTTAGAGGATCATAAAAATTTGCGACTATTTGTTGATTTTGCATTGGATTCAGCGATCACGGAATCATGCAAAAAAAAAAAAAAAACCTAGTCTGATAAAAAAAAAACATATGCTTATTAGAAATAGATAAAAACCACTTCACGTCGGGCTGCTGATTAATCTGTGTGGCTTTATTCTGTGATAATAACCTGCTGGATGTACTTTATCCATAACTTAATGTAAAAACATTGTTAACTCACAGTGCATTAACAGTGCATTATGTTAACTACAGGTATTTATAGATAACAAACTAGATTACAAAAAGAAGGTAAATAAGAAACTAGTATCAATAATTTATTTCTGTCTGACGTTAACAAAGAAACACTCAACAATGTATATAAAACAGAAATGGGAAAAGGAAACCAATATAATTATAACAAATGAGGAATGGTATTTGGGGAACACAGATGATCACAATTAATTTAGATTCATGGAGGGAATTTATTTGGAAAAAAGTAAACAGGTTCTTTATCACACCCAAAATGAAACACGTTCAAACAAGAGAGCAAAAAAATGGTGAATGCGGGAGAAAATGTTGAAATGTATTGGCTTATTATTTCCACATATTTTAAGAATGTAATATTATACACAGCTATTGGCAATATTTGAATAAAGAGATAAATGCAATAATGGGATTGAATCTGGAATGTGATTTTAAAACTATGTAACTGGGAATGTACTCTTCAAAAATACCAAAAAATGATGCATATCTTCTTAATGCACTACTAACAACTAGCAAAAAGGCAATTACAAATTAATGGCTCAAGGGAGATCCTCCATTTGCAGGTGAATGGGATGATACTGTAAAAGGAATGATATGGAAGTACTGACATTTTCCTTGACACAACAAGCCTATAAAATTTCTGCATACTGGGGTAAATGGTTGAGAAGAAATGTATTGTTTAATTGTATTGTGGAGCTTTTATTTTACATGCATATATGTCTTTTTTGTTTCCATGTGCCTTTGAAAAAGTGTTTTTTTGTTGTTGTTGTTTGTTTTGTTCCAGATTGTTTTGAAAAAGGAAAAAAAAAATATAGCAGCAATACAGTTTTGTATTTTAATAATGCATTAGTAAATGTTGGACTATGATTCATAAATACTGTACAAGTATTGTTTATTTTAAGTCCCTGTTAATAAATACATTCATATATACATGCTGAGATCTTCACCTTTTTGCCGTCTTCTCTCTCAAGATGCATGAAGTATGTGGGGTAGAGGCCGCGGTCCATGCCTTTCTTATCCCGAGAGATGCGGCACTTCACCGTGACTCCCTGTGGAGCCGGACGGAGAACAAACTCCTCCAGATTGTCCACCTCAATGGAGGAGCCCTCAGCTGATGGAGAGCCCACCGGGATGCACTCCTGACAAGACGCAAACACACCAAACAATCAGAAACTGAGTGAAACATCATTATAATGGTATAAACACAGTATAATGGAAGATTATTTCTGCATTTACAGGAGGCCGCTGAAGCTTCTTCTTCTTGTTGTTTTAATAAAAAATAAGCACAAAAATATTATATAAAAATAGATTCGATATTGGTAAAAAAAAAAAAGCTGCATTCACTTAATCTACATAGTAAAAAGCGCGATAGAAATCAAGATGAACTGACCTGAATTTATTACATATACACTGAATAATTCATTCATTCAATCTATTTTCATATACTCGAGTTTATTTTGATCAAATGTTCATCATTATTTTTGTATTTGTTTAATTGCGTTTACATTTAATACTAGCTTTTTTAATTTTTGATTTCATATATTTTGATGTGCTTGATCTCTGTGTTCGTCTCACTGTAGTGGATTTAGTGCTGGATGCAGACGCCGGCCGAGTGCTCTCGGTGTTCGGGGACAGAGACCGGCTTCGCTCTTCAGCTTCGTATTCATCATCTTCATCCTCATCCTCACTGGCTTCATCATAGTTCATGCTGCCAGACAGACCTGAGAACAGTTTGAAAGTGAAAAACAACAGTGTTTCTTGGTGTTAGCTTACCAAACACATGATAACGAAATAAAAGAGGTATAAAACTTTTGGCTTCCCTTGAGAAACAACTTGTTCTGTGTGTGTCTTACCGCGTCTCTGCAGCAGTGTGTGTATGTCAGTTTTGGGCTCCAGCAGTGTGTCGGTGTCAGCATCTGTCTCTGGCTCTTCTGTCACAGGCGGTGACGGCTGCTGTGGTGTTTGACTGACCGACAAAACCTGGATCTTACTGCCCAGATCAGGAGCTTCTGAACCCAGCAGTGCTGCAGGTCCATCAATGCCTGAGGAGTCACACACACACTCAGATTAATCATTCTGTTCACTACAGACAACAGCTATGGAATGACAATCAAAAACTTAAACTAAGGAAAAATTGAAAACACTTCAGATCACTTTCAGACTGATTATCGAAACATGCAGCCAGTCAGCAGTAAAGGGAAATGTCTAGAAACTTTAGCAGTGATATCAAAAAGAGGCGTAGTTCTGTTGAGTGATGGGCCTGTTAGGTCTGTCATAGCTTTTTCCATGCACCTATTTTTGTGCGCATTTTGGAATATCGTATACATTAAGATGTGCATAATTTTTTTTAAATGAGCATAAAAAAAGAGTATAATAAACTTTCTATCTGCTAACAAAAATGCTCATAAACCACGATGTAATTAACATTTATTGAAAAAACTCCAGTATCCACATCAGTAAAGTGATGTGATTTAGTTTGATCAGAGGATGATCAGATAAAAATGTGAGTGATGGCATGCATTAATGAACAAATCAGCATTTCCAGCACATCACAGTGCTTCAGAATTATTATTATTCCCTCCAGAACTGTCTTGAGCATCTGTCTGCTCTCCCAAAATCGCCTCACTCCTCCAAAATCTACCACATTGCATTGAGGCAGAACTCATTTATTACTAATAATGATCAACTTTATTTTAAATAGCATCTTTAAAAGCAGTTTCTCAAAGCAATGAACACTGTGCAATACAACACTATCAAATAATACACAATCAACGTATAAAAGCAAGTTTAAAATAAAACTTCTTCAAATTTGAACCTCATTAGAGAAGAAAAAAAGTCCACAGTGGCTTTTCCTACGACACAAAACTACATTTTTAAGTCAGTCATTTGGCTCCAGTTTATCAGGAAGTGACTATTTTGCCACTCGCTCATATCGGGACTTGTGGAGCTACGCTTTGGTGGATTTGCTCTACAGTGTTTGAACTTTCAGCAGTGAAATTTAAACAACACTGAACTGAACTAAACTTAACTTCAACTCTGAAATCTAGACTTTACTAGAACTATGTTAAGCTGCTTCGACACAATCTACATTGTAAAAAGCGCTAAATAAATAAACATGACCTGAATATTTTGTTCTCTTCAGATGGAAACGCTGCTTCATTCACAAATGTTTAATGCAATATTCCAGTTTTGCACATAAATCTACTCCACATCTTTGAATGCAAACAGAGCTACTGATGTGCAGTATGTTTGTACCGTCGAGTATGATGTCACTGGCGGTGCTGATGTTGGTCTCCACCAGAGGCGCCTGCTCTTCACTGCGTCGGGGCCGAGAGCGTCTCGGTCGGCCATCAGGGTTTGGCTGAACCATCAGAAGCTCCTGACGCTTCCGCCGCTGCTTCTGCTCAAGCAGAGCCCTCTGTCAATGCACAAACACTGTTAACACACTCATCATTCATTATTCAGCTCCTAATACAGCACACGCTTTCTAACTCAAAGATGCTTACAGAGCATTTAACAGATGGACAAACCATTACTGCAAATATAAACAAGGGTGTTGTCTGTTTGTGGGAGAGCAACTCCATCTGCTGCACATGAATCATCTTTCTGCTGGAAAACTATTCATTTTCAGTAAATAAAAGAGACATTTAATGTAATACTAAATAAATGACTGTTTCAGAATTATAGGAACTAAAACTGATATTGAAATTATTTTAAACTAAACAAAAAACACTACAACATCTCTAATAGACTTTTGCTGGAGTCTACTCCAGTATTGTTCATTCACGCATTAATTTTCTTCTCAGCTCCCTCAGCTTCTCAGTCCCTTTATTAATCTGGAGTCGCCACAGCAGAACGAACCGACAACTTATGCAGCATCTGTTTTACGCAGCGACTGCCCTTCCAGCTGCAACCCATCACTGGGAAACATCCATACACACTCATCCACACACACACACTTTGGCGAATTTAGCTTACCCGATTCCCCTATAGCACATGTCTTTAGACTGTGGGAGAAACCGGAGCAAACCCACACCAACACGGGACTCCACACAGAAATGCTAACTGACCCAACCGAGGCTCGAACCGGCGACCTTCTTGGTGTGAGGCGATTGTGCTACCCCCTGCGTCACCATGCTGCCCCCAGTATTGTTTACTGAAGCTATTCAAAATAATTGTCAACTAAATAGCGCTTTGAGTTTAAGAAAAGCGCATTACAAATAAAATGTATTATTACTATTATTAAATATAAAAATTATTTATATTTTACCTTCATGAACTGAATATAAATAATATAAATATAATTATTTATATTTAATAAATATAAATATTTTTTATTTTAATAATTTTTCAGTCAGTTTTAATCTATTTTTTTTATTTATTATTATAAAACAATAATTTGTCTTTATTGCAATGTTAAAAAGTATAAGCATTACAATGAAATTAAAATAATTTAAAAATTACTTATAATGTAAAACTTTCATAAAAAAAACGTTATAAATATTACATGAAAAACTTTTTAGTTTACAAAATTTAAAATAAACTAAAATAAAAAAATAAACTAAAATAAAAACCTATTAAATATACAAATCTAAACCTTAAAAACCTTTTAATCAAAGGAAATATTGCCAGTGGTGTTAATTAAATTAAATAACAACATTTAAATTTAAGTACTAAAATAACTAACTTAATTTTTTTTAATAAAATTAATTAGAGGTAAATAAAAATATATAAAAAATACTAATAAAAATGACAAAAGCACATAACAATAATAAATAATAATAAAATAATATAAACAATAATAAAAGTACATTAAATACCTCTTTTGCACAATATTAAACCTTAAATACCTATTTTGCACAATAACCTGCACAACAGTGTTCAGTCTCATGTAAATGTACTTGCATAGCTTGTCTTATGTGTATAGTTAAGTATCTTATAGCATATGTTAGTCATGCACAGGTTTTTAAAATAGCTCTTATGTCCAGTGCTTGTATTCATGATTAATTTATGCAGCACCGTTGTCCTGCGAGACATAACATTTCGTTCCTCTATATGTCCACACATGTAGCGCAATGACAATAAAGCTTGACTTGACTTGATAAAGTTACTCAAATTTAAACTAAAATAAAAATGACAATGTAAAAATAAAGTCTAATTCAAAACATTAATATCATAACAGTAAACAAAAATACCAAAATGATTCTTCAGTTATTATATGAGCATCTTATACTGAAACATTTTCTTTAAGCTCTGTTTGTTTATGGTACTTCACAGTATAGATAACTTCAATATGGTAATAAATAAAAAAAAAAAACTATATGCTTTAATAAAAAGTAGGGAAATAACCTACTTTAACAGAAATAAACGCACCGATAGCACAGGAAGTGAAGAGTAACATCAGTATCAGGAGCACATGTGCAGAAAACAAACACACAGCACAAACACACAATACTATCTTGAAAAAAAAAACTCACAGAATGCTGGAGAAAGCGACACACACTCGCTAAAATCATCTTCACAGCAGCTGAAGCCAGCAGTGTGTGTTTGTGTGTGTGTGTGTGTGAAAAAGAAAACCGGCATCAAATGGATCGAAACGACAGAAAACAGCAGACAGGAAGAGAAATGAGGCCGAAAACAATGAGCCTTAATTCAGATGTGGGCAGAGGGCGGAGCTTTCACACAGGAAACCGCATCATAAATTACTTTCGTCCTGGAAATACACACCGAAATCAAAACATTTCACAATATCGTACATATTTTATATAATGCTTTCACTAAGAATGCATCAGGGCAAATTTGTGCATGAAATATGCGTACAAAAACTTTCACAAACAAATCGAGATGACATTTTTGAAGTCATGTAAATTACTTGTAAATTGAAGTCGAATTTATTGCAAACTGTCACCTCTCAGCAAAAAGGGTTGCTGGTTCGAGCCTCGGCTGGGTCATTTGGCATTTCTGTGTGGAGTTTGCATGTTTTTGTTGGCGTGGGTTTCCTCCGAGTGCTCCGGTTTTCTCCAAAGTCCAAACACACGCGCTATAGGGGAATTGATCAACTAAATTGGCCATAGTGTATGAGTGTGTGTGAATGAGTGTGTGTGGATGTTTCCCAGTACTGGGTTGCAGCTGGAAGGGCATCCTCTGCATAAATTCATTCTGTTGTGGCGACCCCTAATAAATAAAGAGACTAAGCAGAAGAAAAATGAATGAATAAACTGAGCCTATGACAAGACTGACGAAAGGAAGTGTTGTTTGGACAGCCCTTATATGGAGATGTTGTGGGCGTGTTTTATGCAAATGTAAAACCTCTAACACAATACCGCTTATTTAGAGTACAAACACAAGAATGACCTCTAGACATAATTTAAATTTTTATTGTATTAATATTGATAATCTACACAATTATTAGTGATGGAGACCCATTTATCGCGGATTAATGAGAATTAATGCATTGTGATTTACTGTGTTGTGATGTCTGTATGTGTGTTTTGACCCATTATTGTGTACTGTTGTGTTTTTTGCAGGATACTAGTATTCAGCTTGAAGTGCATTTTAAAGGCTAAACTAGATTATAATTAAGTTTACTAGCCACGTTTGGTTATTCAGGCAAGCTATTGGATAACAGTGGTTTGTTTCGAAGACTATAGAAAAAATATTTCTCAAGGTGTCTAATAATGTTGACCTGATCAGTTTTTAATATTAATAAAATAAATAAGACTTCCTTCATGAGAAAAATATTATAGGTAATACTGTGAATAAAGTCTGTTAAAGATCACAAAAATATGTAAATTTCAGAAATGGGCGAATATTTGTATCTTCAACTATGCGTGTATATATTTGTAATTCTAATGGTTGAATAAAAAAATCACATGTATTTTTGTATATTGATGAAATATATAATGTACATAAAATATTAAATCTGTGAAATCCAAACAAAAAAAAATTAGTATATGACGTGTTTCACATATAAAAAAACAAATATTTCAATACTTATTTCACAGATATAAATATTTAAGTATTTATTTAATTTATGCATATATGTGAAACACATCTGTGAAATACAAACATAAAATAGTATATTGCATGTGTGTTCCGCATATAATGCCTCATGTTTTATTTCTATACGGGGTTTTAATATTGATATCTATCATTGAGGATTATTGTGTCTTTTTAATATTCTGACACATGTTATTTTTTACTGTGGTCTGACATTTCATTGTGTTTCTGACTATTTGTTATCTATTATTGTGTTGTTATTTCACTGTTTGCAGGTGTTCTTTAATATTTTGTTGTGCGTATAAGTGTCTCACCTGTTTCTCCAGTTTCTGCTGCCTGAGGTTCAGGCTGTCGTCCTCCAGTGAGCTGCAACACACCAACACAACATTACAATCTCATTTACAGGACAACACACACCTCTATCATCTCCTTCAACAGATAATCTCAACACCTGATAGACGGGGTGTTACTTAGTGTCTGCTTTAGTACCTGAAGTTAAAAGTGTAAAAAGAACAAGTGTAGACTGGGTGCCACATTGATTTATTAATTTTTTCTTTGGCTTAGTCCTTTATTTATCAGAGGTTGCCACAGCGGAATGAACCACCAACTATTCTAGCATGTATTTTACGCAGCGGATACCTTCCAGCTGCAACCTAGTACTGGAAAACACCCATACACTCTCACATTCATATACATACACTATGGACAATTTAGTTTCTTCAACTCATCTATAGCGCATGTGTTTGGACTGTGGGGGAAACCGGAGCACCCGGAGGAAACCCACGCCAACACGGGGAGAACATGCAAACTCCACACAGAAATATCAACTGGCCCAGCTAGGACTCAAACCAGCGACCTTCTTGCAGTGAGGCAAGTGACAGTGCTAACCGCTGAGCCACCGTGCCACCCTGGGTGCCAAAATATGGGTTAAAAAATAAGTGCAGAAATGAATAGAAATTGAAAAGCAACTAATCAGTGTTATCTAATTTCATTTAGTATACAAAACAATTATGAGTGTATGGTTTTAATTTGTTCTCATGATGTATTTAAACCCTAATGTCATTTTCATATTCATTTATTTATGTTTTTTTTTTTTTCATTTCCACAATTTCTGGATTTCTGTGTTCCTGTGTTTGTCTTTTTTGTGTACCCAATGTGGAAAACCTTAATCTGTATTAGGCCTGCACGATAAAATTGCAATATTTTTAAATTCTGCAATATATATACTGTGATATGAACACAATTTCACTAGATGAGCTGAATAACTATTTGGAAAGAATTGATAATATTAGATTGATTAGGATGATTCTGTATAGGGGTGCATCAAATATAATAAACGATCTACAGGCATAGAGAAATTCAATAAAATAAATATACTAATTAAATAAACAGCGTTTTATTGTTTTCCGAGAACTCAAACCTTATTCAAGTATACAGTAATTGAACAATCAAATGAAAAATAATACTGCTTAGTCTTCGTTTTACAAACAATTCAATAAAAGTAATCATTATTAATTTGTCAAAGTTAAATTTTCTTATGCCTGAATGTATTTAAATCCCTCACACAGTCGCAACCGTCAAAAAACACTTGTGAAATGATCAATTATAATCCAGACTCAACATTGTGTATACTCGCAATGTGACTATTGCGAATGATCACACTGCGATATCGATGCTGAAACATTTTATTGTGCAGCCCTAATCTGTATGTACATTTGGAAACTGCAATAAAAAACTACAAATTATATAATAATAATAATAATAATAATAATAATAATAATAATAACTAAATAAACTAGCTTTATTAAGATTTTACAAAATTCTGGTTCAAAGCATTTCATTTTATTTATTTATTTATTTATTTATTTATTTATTTTTATTATTTATCTTATTTTATTTTAAGTGCTACTACAACCATGATGATGCTGCGATGAGTCCATATCCCAACTTTAAAACCAAACACACTGCACTGCGAGTGTTTGCTCTGCCATCAGTCATTGTGTTGCCAGGCGACCGAGAGACACCCAAACGAAAGAAAATCAATTCCACACAAACATCCTCACATACACACATCTATATGAATATGTGTCTAAAAATACACACACCCACACATGAAAATCCTCACGCTGCAGAGACTGGGAAAACATTTCAAACCCGCGTTAACGGCAACTCAACTCAACTCAATTTTATTTCTAGAGCACTTTCAATCAGCCACAATGGGTACCAAAGTGCTGTAAATAAAACACAAAATACATGCACACAAGCAAATAACAAAATACATAAACTCACAACACATGACTAAAAGCTAAAGAAAATAAGTGTGTTTTCAGTGACTCCAAAGTAAGGAGATGTTCTTAAGGAGAAAGAAGAAAGATGATACTTTTATTTTTACTAGCATATATTGCTAAATATGTGGTAACACTTTCAAATAAGGTTGTGTTAGTGTATTTATGAACGAAAAATAAATTAGCAAAGCTGTTTATTGTTAGTTCTTGTTAACAGAAAGTGCATTAACTAATGTTAACAATCCTGAATTTGCTGTACAAGTATTTCTCATTATTAGTTGATTTTTAATAAATTTATCCACCAACATTAACTAATGAAACCTTATTTTAAAGTGTGACCAAACAATCTTTGCTGGCATATATTACAGGGCGTCTCTCCTTTTTAAAATTATTTTACCACCTGTTTTAATCATTTTAATTCTTTGTTGTTTGTATTTCTGTGATTGTTTTATGATTCTCTTAATCATCTTGTTTAATTAAAGCACTTTGCGTTGCTATTGTGTATGAAATGTGCTATATAAATAAACTTTGCCTTCCATCGGCTAAATAAAAAGTGCTAATGTGACCTCTTATTTTATGTAAAATCCGGCATTTTCACCTTATCTAGATGAATCTGGATCTGGATTTGTGTAAATGAGATAATTAATGTGATTGGAGGATGGTGGTGGTGGTGATTTGCATTTAAAATAAAGTAGGATATTATAATATATAATTATTTAAATAATAATGAATAAATAAAAAAGTATTTATATTGATTATACTTTATTTAACAATATAAAGGTGTTTTAAACAGTTTGTATTTTTAGAAAGGCATATTAATTATCTAACAAGTAACAATTCTACCATGCATATGTTTATATTTCTCAAAATATTAATATCGCTCTCAGTATCCAAGTCCTTGTTTAATGTTTTTTTAACAAACTGCTTTACATGCATGTGCTTCACAATATATTTATATATATATATATATATGTGTGTGTGTGTGTGTGTATATATATATATATATATATATATATATATATAAACACATACACATATAAAAGAATAAAAGATACATAAAATAATATATAAAAGAAACACTTTTATCATGACTTTATTCGCACCATATATTAAACCATTCTTCTATGCATATGTTTACTTTTAATTATTTAACTTTAATTATTAAGAGACAATCATCGATATCATGTTACAATACAAAAGAAAACATCTAGCTAGTTTCACAAAGGCTTTAGTAGCATTTTATAAATACAAGTTTAATAATAATAACAACATCATTTAAAAAAAATAAAATAAGTGTTTTACAATTTAAAAAATGTAATTAAATTAAATTAAAAAAAATAAAACAAAGCTTGTTTACCCAAAAAGTCTAGAATACAAAGGACTTTTACTTTTGAATGAGGAAAAGTTTAACTGTCAAGATGGCGAATGAAGCCCCGCCTTCTAGTAAAGGATCCAATCAGCAATCGCTATATGGCAAATAAAGCCCGCCTTCTAGTACAGGAACCAATCAGCGATCGCTATCCAATGACAATTTTACTGGGGAGGGGCTCGGACCAGACGTGTGTTTCTGCAGATTTTGTGTGATATGAACATTTAGAAATGAAACTCAATAGACAGTTGTTGTTTTATTTTATTGGTTATTTGTAATATGGAATGTAATCGTAAGCTTGGCAAGTCATTTTGGAGAATTTGATGTTTCCCCAATCAAACAGAATGATCGAGCATATTGGCCTGAGAGGTGTTTTAAAGATGGCTGCCGAGTGAAATGACTTGCCTTAAAGGGACTTTGCTTTATCTAATTTAAAATTCCGCTTTTGAGCTCTAATAATTTCAGCAACTAAAGCAACCACATAGTAACAGCCTTGCAACTCCTCAGAACACATTAGCAACCTCACAGCAATGTCAGATTATTATATATAGCATCGCTGCACTGCACAAATAAACCTGTGTTTGTAGCGATTTTACCTGGTCATGACTGTGGACGCGAAGCTGGAAGAACTGGAGGGTCTTTGTTTCCATGGTGGTAACAGGCAGACACATAGAAGAAAAATAGAAACTCAAGGTCAGTGATGATGATTGTGAGCTCATTTGGCAGCTGTCTGTACACACACACACACACACACACACACCTGAATGAATGTTTCATGCTTGCAGTCTGACTGAGTTTAAATGACACAAGCTGCCTGATGTGACACCTGTGTAACCATGGTTACCAACATCAACAAGAAACACCCTCTTACACTCTAACAGGTGAACTCAGAATCAGACAGGAAGTAAAAGCAGCAATAATGCAGAGTTGAGTGAGCAATGATGAGCGGAAAATACACTCTCAGCAGATCTGAACATCTCAGGGGTGTTCAGAATACACCATCAAGCAGAGGAAACAGCTATCTATTCATCTATACATAAATACATCCAGCCATCCTCCCATAAATGCTTCTATACATCCATTCACTCATACTATATTTTCATCCATTCATCCAATATTCACACCTATTCATTCATTCATTTTCCTTTGACTTAGTCCCTTTATTCATCAGGGTTCGCCACAATGGAATAAACAGCCAACTTATCCAGCATATATGTTTTACAGAGCTGATGCCATTCCAGCTGCAACCCAACAGTGGGAATATTTCCATCCATCCAATATTCCATCCATACTATATTTTCATCAATCCATCCAATATTTCCATTTATCCATACTATATTTCCATCCCTCCAACCAATATTTCCATCTATACATCCATCCAGCCATCCATCCACCAATGCTACATTTCCATCCATCTATACTGTTTTCCATCTATCCATCCGTCCATCCATTCTACATTTCCATTTATCCATCCATCCATCTAATATTTCCATCTATCCATACCATATTTCCATCCATCCATCCATCCACACCAATACTACATTTCCATCCATCCATACTGTTTAAATCTATCCAGCCCTAATATATTTCCATCCATCCACAAATACTACATTTCCATCCATCATCCATACTACTTCCTATACATCCAGTATTTCCATCCATGTATCCATCTATCCATCCACACCAATACTACATTTCCATCCATCCATACTGTTTCCATCCATCCATCCCTAACATATTTCCATCCATCATCCATATCATTTTCCATACATCCAGTATTTCCATCCATTTATCCATCTATCCATCCATACTATATTTCAAGTAATCCATTTATACTATATTTTCATCTATCCATATTGTTTCCATCCATCTATCCATCCCTAATATATTTCCATCCATCATCCATACTATTTTCCATTTCCATCCATTTATCATCCATCCATAATAGATTTTAATTAATCCATTCACACTATATTTCCGTTCATCCATTTATACTGTTTTCCATCCATCCATCCATGCTATATTTCCATCCATCAATTCATCCATGCAACATTTTCATCAATCCATCCTATAGTTACATCCATCCAGCCATACTATACTGGCATCCATCCATACGCATATGCATTATGAATAGATATATTCTTCATTCTGCATTATATGTAAACAGCAGAGACACTGTTTAGGAAACTAAACCCACTGTGAACTTAATGACCGCAAACACACCTCGCAAAAACACACAACAGAGCGTCCTCAGGTGAATTAAGGCTTCACACACCTCGATATGAAACACAAACACATCCTGAGAAAATTTCAACTCGCCCCGAGTCCTTTAAACGTTAAACCTCAGCTTTGTCTGGTGTTTGTGTGTGTGTACCTGTACGACCAGCGGCTGTAAGAAGGCTGAGAAGAGCTCTTCACCGTCTCCATGTCGAGTGTGTGTGTATGTGTGTGTGCAAGGATGTCTCTACCTGTGTGGAGGTCATGAGGGAACAGACGTATGACAGCCGCAGGTGAGCCCGAGGGCTGCTGCCAGTCACTATGGCAACAACACCCCACAGACGCCCTTTGAAAAGCAGGACACTAGTGAAACCCAGGGCAGGCCTCTGAAGTCTGAAACCCACCAGAATAAAACCACACATACTTCTACACGCCTGTCATTAATGCAAGAATTACAGTTATGTTGATTAAAGTCAAATTTTAGTTTGACTTGATTGTTTTTTTTTTTTTGTCTTAAAATTGTCTAAACCGGAAGATCTACCTTCCAGCAGACTTCAGATGCAACCCTGACCAAACACAACTGTCTGTAATCATGTGCTGCTTTGTGTCTTAATTATTTGGTTAAGGTGTGTTTGATCAGGGATGGAGCTGTATTAAGGTAGATCTCCAGGAACAGGGTTGGTTTTCCCTTGCTATAAACTGAATATTCACAAATCTAAAGGACTGTACTGCATGTTTGTAGTAACTAAATTAATTTTATTTTCATATTTATCAATCAATCCATCACTGAATCAATCAATTTTAGGTAAAAAGTACTGTATCACAACCAAAGTGCTTTTTAACAGTAACATGAATTAATCAACAAAACTTTAAAACAAAAAAAATATTCTTTAAACAATTTTAATATGTCTATATAACAAAAAAAGAGCCTTAGTGATATCAATATATTAACAGCTTTTCTTGGTCAACAAACCATTAACTAAAACTTTTAGCTCAATAAACTGCAAATTTGATGCGTATTAATATTTATTACACTAAAGTAGAATACGTTCATACTTTATAAATACTAATAAGCAGCCAATTTCTTAATACTAGGAATGTAATAAGGCGCAAGTTAATAGTACAAATTGTGTTAGCCTTTTCCCAATTGTTTTGGCTTGTCATATGATATATGATTTATGACTAGGATTTATTAAATTTTTTCTTGATGTGATCAATTTGGGCTGTGCGATACATCTAAATCTAATGGCCAACGTAATTTTAAACATTGCGATTAGCTAATCGCAAGAGGCTGTGATATAAAATATATATGCATTATTCAATTTTCCCCGCCCAGAGCAAATGCATGACTACCGTCAGTGTGTGACAGTCTTACTAGCCAATTGAGTGAGCCCACTATCATTCTGCTCAATCAGATTTGCGCAACCGAACCATGTGGAACGCTCACAATAAAAAACAAAAAAGACACACAGGAAAGCGTGGACAATTGGAATGATGGCGTCTGCTGCTTCAGAAGCATTAACAGACTAATAATATCAGAAAAACAGGACATCGGGAATAATACAGGAATATTTTGGTTTCAAAGTCAAAGACACCAAACAAAACCAGGTCATTTTTAAGAGCTGTAGCAGAATTGTTGCCACTGCTTACAGATTACTGACCTGAAGCTTGAATACAAAATTAAATCTCAAATCAAATCGCAATTGCAATATCTGTCAGAAAAGTTGCAATTAGATATTTTCCCCAAATCACACAAGCCTATTTTGCACTCTGACAGATTAAATGATTAGTTTACCCAAAAAAATTTAATCTGCCATTAATTACTCACCCTCAGTCCCCCCCAGACTTTCTAAACACAAATAAAGATATTTTAGCCAAAATCTGAAAGCTCTATGACCCTCCATTGACAGCAGGGGTCATGAATTGCTGAAAGTCTAGAAGAGGATTCAAACGAAGCTGCAAGAACAATTTTATGCATCAAAAAACCCCATCAAAAATCACTTTGTTCGCTTTTACCTTGTACATCAAGTTAGGATCTATATGTTTACTATGGGTGATACAATGCATGTTATTAAAGTTTTTGGTGATGTAACGACGGGGAGGAAGTGACAGATACAACAGAGGTAAGATCCAATATGCAGGTTTATTCAGCATCAGGCAAGCAATGGTCAAATCAGGTACAAACAGGTATGTGCAGGCAAATCCTAAATCGTAGTCGTAAATCAGGCAACAGGTCACAAGGCAGGCGGCTAAACAGGAGAACAGGGAATACAGGGCTAAGGTCTAACACGGAGAAAACAAGACAGGGAAACGCGTTGTAATGTCACAATAAGTAAACAAGACTCGGCAAACTGGATGGGTGCAAGAGTGGCTTATGAATGGTGTGTATTCAGTTTCTGACAGGGTTCAGCTGGTGAGTGTAATCAAGCTGGATGAATGAGCAGGCGTGCGTTTTTGGGAGAAGTGCATGTATGAATATGTGTCCTGGGAAATGCGGAAGTGTAGTCCTGGTGTTCGTGTGAGAACCAGCGATCTGTGGAGAGCGATCGCTGGTTGTGTGACAGGTGAACAATAGTGTTCGTAGCTTCGTATGATTACAGCTGAACCACTAAGTCACATAGACTGTTTCGACAATATTTTTGGTTCCTTTTTTGGACATCTAGGGACACTTGTTGTCTATGGAGGATGAGGGAGCTCTCAGATTTTATCTAAAATATCTTCATTTGTGTTCAGAAGATGAACAAATGTCTCAGGGGATTGGAACGACATAATGGAGTGATTAAAAACTGAAAATTAAATTTAGGGTGAACTAACCCTTTTAATAATAGTTTTTTTTTTTGGTTGGACCCAACATTTATAACCAGTCTGATCACCTGTAAATATGAATGTGTTCATGTAAACAAGCTGTTTCTGCTGTTTAATATCAATCAATGGTGTTTTTGGAAAGTTTTAAAGAACTTCTGAAACTCTTTTTTTTTTTTAAAAGAAGCAAAGTTTATATTTTAATGAGTGATGAAAATAAAGCAGAGTGCTGTGTACATGGGTTTGGCAAGCCACCGTCTGCTATGTAAATGATTATAAATGTAAACACAAAGTGCAATCGTCTCATCTGCAGCGTGTCATTTCCTCTTACGTCTCTGATAATGATGCCAATCTCAAACTACGCCGTACTTCCACATTCATCTAATGGCCACCGAACAGACCATAATTGCGCCGTAATGACTCTCTCAGACACATTCATCAGGTCTGCGAATGGATGGACCATTTTCGGGCTTTATGATTGAACTTCTTAAAAATGCACGCAATGATATGCTAAGCCAAGCCAGCTGCGTTCATAAAGGAGACAGACATGTGCAAACACATAAATAACACGCCAACATGCATGCAAACAAGAACACAACTAATGCACTCTGGTAACATTCACACCTAAATTTCCCAAAATAAAAGCTTTTAAGACATATATTTTGTGCTTTAAGCCAGGTCATTTGATAAAATATGCTTCTATAAAAGCCAAACCAGTGTGATTTGAACTTTCCTTAATCTCAAAGCAAATCCACCAATTACAGAACTCACAGAAACTCTGAAACAGAAATCACAGTAAATAAGTTCTACTTCTACCCCATAAAGCAATGCAAAAAAACTAAATAGCAAATTTGTAACCTTAAAAAAATAAATAAATATAGATTAATAATGTTAATATAACATAAATAAACATTTAAAAAATAAACATGAAAATAATTATAAATAACTATATTTCTGAAGCACTTATGAAAGCATTAACCAAACAACTCTGGATATTTATAAATATAGCCCACAATTAAGTTAATTAACGTTTTAATAATGAAACTTTATTATATAAAGCTATAATAGTATCATGTTGTACTGTTATTTCCAATTGCATTATTTGCAATGCCTCATGGGATGTGTAGTTCACTTACTTGAAACTAAGTCTTGTACATTTATCTTTAAAATGTTTGTGGCTTACATTATATGGTACAAAATGGTTTGTTTCAAGGCTTTAAATTCCTTTGAAGTGAATATAAATGAGGACTTCAGATGCTATTTGAATTTTCTAACCATAAAAATCCCATTAGGTTCAGTAATTTCACTTTTTATGGCAAATAATATGTCCTTTTAATTGCCTTACTAAACAAAAACATAGCAGGTTTTTGTATTTGAACTCAATTTCCATCCATCCTATATTTCCACATCCCTAATATATTTGCATCCATCTATCGATACTGTTTTTCCTCCATTCAATACTTCCATCCATTTATCCACACTATATTTCCATTATTCCATTTATACTATACTTCCATCTATCCATACCAGATTTTCATCATTCCATTTATATTATTTTCCATCCATCCCTACTATATGTTCATCCATATATCCATCCATCCATCCATCCATCCATCCAACATTTTCACCCATTCATACTAATTTATTTAAAAAGCCACTCTTTAATTCAGTTCTTCACATGAATCACAAATCATTCTGTCAATGCAAATGTTGGGACTGAACCACTGCGCTTCAGATAAAACAATCCCAACAGATCACAGTGATCTAGACTTCAACCCATCCAAAACAACAGACCCTTAACAAACTTACAGAATAAACTATGACCTGAACATGCATTTACATTATAGTAGATCTTAATGGGATAGTTCAACCAAAAATTAACATTTACTCACCATTTACTCAATCTCAACTGGTTACAAACCTTTATGATTTTCTGTTGAATGCAAAAAATGATATTTTGATGAAAGCTTAAAACCTGTAACCCTTAATTTCCATAGTAGGAAAACAAATAAATTCTATGGAAGTCAGCTTTTCAGCTTTCTTTAAAAATATATTACTTTGTGTTCACCATTGAAAGAGAAAGTCATAAGATTTTAAATAAGTAAAAGGGACAGTAGATGACAGTACACTGAAATTTTTAGGTGAACTATCCCTTAAGTAAACTGCATCCGCTGTTCCCAGAAGATGTATAACAAACAAAAGCTGCAGATAAAACCAAACCACGGCCTTGTGCATCAGACAAAACCACACTGAATTCCAGCTCGCAGCATCGTGGGAGAGGAAGGAGTGAGCATTTTCTAAACGGACAGAGCTGCTCGTGTTTAGAGGACAAAACATGAAACTGAGAGCAGATGTCGATTATTTTGAGTTCTGCCAACACATCGGACTGAGGGCCTACTCACACTATGCCATCCGTACCGTGCCCAGGCCCGTTTCCCGGATCGTTTGAGAAGTGTGAGTGCGCTGAATCGGGCTCAAGCACGGTTCACTTGGCCGGCCCTGGCCCGGTTGGAAGAGGTGTGCCTGAGCGCGGTACACTTGGGCTTTGGCGCGGTACGCTTGTGTGTGAGCGCGAAACGCGCCAAAGCCCGAAACCGAAAGCGAGACGTGACTTTTAAGGGACTGTTTCATATGGATTTATTAATCATTCTTACTGTTCAGTGATCGCAAACTGCCTTAGTTTATTAAAGACGCAAACTCCTCACAGCACGCCAGCTGCGCGCCTTCAGCAGACCTCCTCATTCCTGCAGCACGAGAGCTTTGATTGTTTATGAGCGCCAAAAGTGGCGGATCTGTTCGGTAAAATATCTGACTGCGTGTCCCCGCATCCCTAAGGACTGTTTGGCGAAATATTTGACTGCATGTCACTGCATAACAAACGACTGAAACGATATAACTAGAGAAATCTCCACTGTGCTGCTGAGTGAGAGAGCGTATGGCAAGCCGTTTTAACATTTAAACCTTGTTCTGACTATCCATAAATATATTTAGAGATATAATTATATATTTTGACAAGTCATTATTATAATTCGACTTGTCAGAATGACAATTAGAGATATCTGCAATTACAATTGTACTAGTACGAAATCAGATTGGAGATATCTGCAAATATATTATGACTAGTCATATTCCTCCATTGACTTCCATTGAAAAATATTTGCAGATATCTCTGAGTTTTGACTCGTCAAAAATCCAATTCAAGATATCTACAACTGTAATTCGACTATTAGTAAATTAATTAGAGATATCTTCAAATATATTTGTAAATATCTCTAAATATGATGAATTAAAGACATCTCCAAATGTATTATGACTAGTAAAAACTCAGAGATATCTCTAATTACAATTGTGACTAGTCAAAACTCATTTAGAGATATCTGCAAATATTTTTCAATGGAAGTCAATGGAGGAATATGACTAGTCAGTCATAATATATTTGCAGATATCTCCAATCTGATTTCGTACTAGTACAATTGTAATTGCAGATATCTCTAATTGTTATTCTGACTAGTCGAATTATAATTATGACTAATCAAAATATAATTAGAGATATCTCGAAATATATTTATGGAGTCAGAACAAAGATTTAAATGCTAAAAAGGCTTGCCATAGAGAGCGCTTTTGAACAGCGCAGCAGCGATGACGTAAGCGTGCCGAGGCCCGATATGGTGTGAGCGCGGGCCGTCGGGGGAGACGGGAGGGGGGACAAGCGTGCTTTGGCCCGGTTCGCGGCAACTGTACCTAATGTGAGTACGGCCTGAGAGTCAAGGACGAAGAGCTGCACCACTTTCTCACAGCTGTCCCAACAGATTCATCACTCTAATTAATGATTATAACGAGAGCCTGTCTAATTAATCACTACATATGATCAGCATCAACTGTAAAGAAGCAATCGCAAAATGATGTCAATACCAATTTATATTTATGAAGTAATTGTGAATCTAAAATGGGTATTACATGCAGTCTATTTCAATCATTTAAATACCTTTCGAGAAAATAAAAGGCCAAAATATTTCTGCAATAATGTTACATCATCAAACAGTGTAAGAGATGTATTTATGTACAAATTATACAACATATTTATTCTGCACTCTGCATTCCATCCATACGATCTTTACATCCATCCATCCATCCATCCAATATTTCCACCCATTCATACTATACTTCCAACCATTCATCCATCCAATATTTCCACCCATTCATACTATATTTTGTAATCATCCATCCCATATTTTAACCCATTCATACTCTACTTCTAATCATCTATCGGTTCATCCATACAATATTTCCATCCCTTTATATTATACTTCCAACCACCCATTCATCCAATATTTCCACTCATTCATACTATACTTCTTATCATCCATCCCATATTTCACCCTTTTATACTATCTTTCCAACCATCCATCCATCTATCCATCCAATACTTCCACCCATTCATACTATACTTCTAATCATCCATCTCATATTTCAACCCATTCATATTATACTTAAAACCATCCATCCATCCAATACTTTAACCCATTCATACTATACTTACAACCATTCATCCATACATCCAATATTTCAACCCATTCATACTATACTTACAACCATCCATCCATCCATCCATCCATCCAATATTTCAATCCATTCATACTATACTTACAACCATCCATCCATCCATCCATCCATCCATCCAATATTTCAATCCATTCATACTATACTTACAACCATCCATCCATCCATCCATCCATCCAATATTTCAATCCATTCATACTATACTTACAACCATTCATCCATCCATCCATTCAATATTTCCACCCATTCATACTATACTTACAACCATTCATCCATCCATCCATCCATCCATCCAGTATTTCAACCCATTCTGACTATTCTTCTAATTATCCATCCAATATGTCCATCCATCAATTTAAGCATACATACATCCATCCATCCAATATTTCCATGCATTTGTACTATATTCGTCAAAACTAATATCAAACATATTATATTTATTAAATCATACTAAATTCAATGGTATTTTTAAATAAGTAAAAGTGAATGATGATTTGAAGAAAATAAAATTCATACTGTATGACAATCCATAGTGGCTTTCTTCTGTAAATCAGACTAAGAATGCATGTCATTTTCTTTTCTTTTTGCTTAGGAAAAAAACAACAACAAACATAAAACATATATGGGAAACAAAGATAAAGCTGTCAGCTGATATAACAGGCATATTACTGACCTACAAATGACATCACATGAAACGACTAACACGGCTTTATGTACGTCACAATAACAACTTACGGCAGTAGGACTCTTTGAAATCTTTGATCCAAAAAGGCATATTAGTTACTGGCATACTACAAATGACAAGTAACACTGTTTTATTGATCATATGTAGGTCACAGTAACAGTTTTTCAGCTGTTAGATTTTTTTACCCAAAAAGATGTCATTTTTTCAGATTTACAGTTAAGTATTTAAGTATGTGTAATTACATAAGTATAATGTCATAAAGAAAGTGGGATTTTCATCTGTTTTACCTGTGATTTCTTTTTGCACAGAATTAATAACAACTAAAGACATAATATGTATGGGAAAGAAAGTTAAAGCAGTATTATAACGTAACAAGCATATTAGTAACTGGCATACTTTAATTGACATCATATGAAACAAGTAGTAACACTGTTTTATTGATAAATATGTATGTCATAGTTACGACATTCGGCTGTTGGACTCTTTGAGATCTTTCTTCAGAAAAAAATGGCATCTTTTTAGATTTACAGTTAAGTATTTGGCCATCATGTGTAATTATATAACAAATATAATGTCATAGACAGAGCATGATGCTCATTTGTTTTCCCTACACCACATTAAACCAATCAGACTGCATTTATTTACACACTGTAATTCATTCTTCTGTAAATTAGATTAAGAATGTTTGTCATTTGGTTAAATTTTGTTTAGAAAAAACAACAACAAACATAAAACGTATATGGGGAACAAAGATAAAGCTGTGTTATGACGTAACATAGCATCTCACTGACATACAAATGACATCACAGAAAACTAGTAACACTGTTTTACTGATAATATTAACGTCATTGTCTTTGAGATGCCAAGATGTCATTTTTTTATTATTCACATTTAAGCATTTGGCCATAATGTATAACTATGTAATAGCAATAAAGTCAAATAGATCTGAATTCCCTGCTAAAACCATCCAGCTAACGTTAACTGCTACCGTTACACCCCGTTAAACCCAACAGACCACATTCATTCACTCTCTGCCGCTCTATTCTCCCTCTCTTCTCCATAATTCAGATGTTTAATGTGTGTTTGTGGTGTTTGTTCGCAGTCTGTGTGTGTTGTGTTTTGTTTTTAGCTTTGGCTGATGTTACAGCGCGCATGAAACGCAACAGGACCCGCCGAGAAAACCCAGCAAAGTTACGAAACAGGCGATTGTTAAGCACAAATCCCCGTGCATCCCGCGTTTCCCATACGGCCGTCACTTTTGGATCGTTTCTGAGAATTGTGTTTCCATCGGTGTGTCTTACCTGCTGTAGTAACTCATGTTTATCCGCCGTTGCTATGGATCCCTCCGAGGCTGCAGCGTCGCGTCCCTGTGCGCAAAACCCGCAGCCACCATGACGAGCACGCGCAAGCGCACATGCTCAGGTCATGTTTGTTGCTAGAAGGGATACAGCTGTGGCCGGAAGTTAATGAGAAATGTTTATATTATTTTCTACAAAACAGCTGCATTTTAAACCACGGCGAATGGCTCGTTTTGAAAAGCAATGTGAAAAGTAACACATCCCACGTGACAGAGCTTTCTATTCGCCTTCACTTTTCGCTGCGCTTTTTCAAGATAAACCAATCACGGTCGTTTCTGTTGAGCCTGCAGTCATTGCAGATGTAACGCAATAAATAAATATATATATATATAAATATATATATGTGTGTGTGTTTTTTTCCTGACATAATGATAAGTGTACGTTTTTCCCAAGGACTGATTTTGATTTAATTACTTTATTTTTATTGGAAATACAATCCTCATTTTACTGTTGTGTTGCCTATTAACGCTGCTTAATTATACAGTATATCCCAATGACATTAAAAATGTCTTTAATAATGATAGTACAAACAGTACTGGCTTTAATAGAAACTGAATCAGTCCGTGTTTGTCTCTACTACTAATCTTTTATTGGAGTCCTAATAGAATATAAACCCAAATACTACATAAACCATTCAGATGTTCTGGTTTTAATTGTTAATCATCGATGGTTTTTTAATGAAATATCACAAATAGTACTGTGTGATGTTTGCGCCACCTTTTGGTGACTTTTAACATATACTTCCGATGTAATTCTACCCTAAAATCTCTACTAGATGGCAGTAGAGTGTTTTATTCTTTGATTCAAACTTTAAGTAATGCAGTTGAAAGCATCTTTTACGTGTGCTTTCATCTGTTTGGTAAACATGTTATAAACCACGCGATGAGTCAGGCGAATAATTAGTCAGTGTGAGAATCTGCAGAAAAAATAAATTATATGATTTATTTATTAATATTTTTTATTATGTGAACGTCCAGCTTGTTCATTGATTTGAAGTTGTTTTGTTTTATGCCTCTATGTGACAGAAAGCGAAATGTGTGATATTTGTGTATGGTAGGAGGGGTCCAATTTTGCTGCATGTAAAAGTGTATATGACAAATAAAGGCCTCGTTATTATATTATATTATATTATATTATATTATATTATATTATATTATATTATATTATATTATATTATATTAAATTATATTATATTATATTATATTATATTATATTATATTAAATTATATTATTTTAAATTATATTATATTATATTATATTATATTATATTATATTATATTATATTATATTATATTATATTATATTATTTTATATTATATTATATTATATTATATTATATTAATTATTTTATATTATATTATATTTTTTTAATATTATATTATTTTATATTATATTATATTATAATATATTATATTATATTATTTTATATTTTATTATATTATATTATTATTTAATTATATTATTTTATATTATTTTATATTATATTATACTATATTATATTATATTATATTATATTATATTATATTATATTATATTATATTATATTATATTATATTATATTATATTACATTGCATTACATTACATTACATTATATTATATTATATTATATTATATTTAATTATATTATATTATATTATATTAAATTACATTACATTACATTACATTATATTATATTATATTATATTATATTATATTATATTATATTATATTATATTATATTATATTATATTATTTAATATTATATATAGCGCAGTAGGTAGTGCTGTCACCTCACAGCAAGAAGGTCGCTGGGTCGCTGGTTCGAGTCTCGGCTCAGTTGGCGTCTCTGTGTGGAGTTTGCATGTTCTCCCTGCGTTCGCGTGGGTTTCCTCCGGGTGCTCCGGTTTCCCCCACAGTCCAAAAACAATGCTTTACAGGTGAATTGGGTAGGCTAAATTGTCCGTAGTGTATAAGTGTGTGTGTGAATGTGTTTATATAATATAATATAATATAATATAATATAATATAATATAATATTATATTATATTATATTATATTATATTATATTATATTATATTATATTATATTATATTATATTATATTATATTATATTACATTATATATGCTGCACTATTCTTAAGTCATCAAAATAAACTAAATTCAAAATCATTTTTGGAATGAATTACACTAAATTCAGAGATATTTTACATAGCATGTAAAAAACATAAGTAAATGATGATTTAAAGCATAGGGGCAAAGTATAAATATTTTTGTGCTAATTATGTTGCACTTAATGACAGTCTATAGTGGTTTTCCTCTATAAACTAGTTTATGAATGTATGATTTTTTTACCTGTTGTTCTCAGAAAAAACAACATCAATCATGAAACGCACATGGGCAACAAAATAAAGCTGTAATATGATGCATATCAGCCTATTACAGACATACAAATGACATCACAGGAGACAAACAGTGTTTTATTGATAATATGTAAGACACAGTAACAGCTTTCGGCTGTTGATATATATCATGTAATTACATAAAAAGTATAATGTGAAACATCATAGAACATTGTTTCTCAACCATATTCCTAAGGGCCACCAGCACTGCATGTTTTGGATGTCTCCATTGTCTGTCACACCCATAACTGGTCTGTGAGTCTCTGCTAATGAGCTGCTGATCTGAATCAGGTGTGTTTGGTTAAGGAAAATATGCAGAAACACTGGAACGTGGTTGAGAAACACTGCAAAACACAGTTAAACATCACTTTAAAAATGTTTAACATCACAGTAGGATTAATAACTGTGTCTTCATGTGTGTCATAAAGCACTTTGTTTTCAAACTCCAGAAAACAGCTTTTCACAACATTGTCGAGCAGCACCTGAGTACACACATTAGATGAAAAATAGCCCAAAATATCCTCACGCACGCAGGGGGGATTGAGACGGGGGTCAGGCGAGTCTGCATCTACAGCCATTCGAACATGAGAGAAGAAACATGAAGGAAAACACAGCTGCTCGTCATCTGACCGATACACTGGACATACAGCAGATTATTTACACAGATCAGCTCGATCAAACGACACAAACACATCCAGCCTCTGCAAACAAACACAATCTGATGAAAAAAAAAGACGAAGAAAAACACTTTGGGAACATCATGATGCTTTCATGTGCACATTTTCAGATTGACAAACACAGATATACCCAGCGGATATTGGGGAAAGTTAAAAGTAAAAGAGCTAAGGAGTTGTGCACAATGAAAATAATGACTCATTGGATTTACTACATTTCTTGAGGTAAGTGGCTGCAAACAATTTACATTTGCTGGATTTAAACAAGCAAATCAGGTTAAACATTAATGCATTTAAATTGTGTGTTAAAATTCAGCCCATAAACATTGTTTGCAACCATTTATTCATTAATTTTCTTTTCGGCTCTTTATTATTATGGGGTCGCCACAGCGGAATGAACTGCTAACTTATCCAGCATATGTTTTCTGCAGCAGATGCCCTTTCAGCTACAACCCATCACTGGGAAGCATCCATACACACTCATTTACACACATACATACGGACAACTTAGCTTACCCAATTCATTTGATTCAATTGATTTGTTTTATTTCAGCTAGAATAAAAGCAGTTACTAATTTTTTTAACACCATTTTTTAGGACAAAATTATCAGCCCCTTTAAGCTATATATATATTTTTGGTAGTCTACAGAACAAACCATCATTATACAATGACTTGCCTATTCACATTAAGCTGTATGAAGTGTCTTGAAAAATATCTAGTCAAACATTATTTACTGTCATCAAGGCAAATATATAATAAATCAGAGATGAGAGATAAGTTCTTAAAATAATTATCTTTAGAAATGTGTTAAATAAATCTGCTCTCCGTTAAACAGAAATAGGGGGAAAAAATAAACAGGGCGGCTAATAATTCAGAAGGGCTAAAAATTCTGACTTTAACTGTAAATGAGTTATACAGTATACGCTTTTCACACTTATCTGACTGTGTGATGGTCCTGGAGTCAGGCCTCTCAATTGACAATCAGATCTGCTAGATCTCTGTGTAAACAAACATTAAACGCTAACTAAACGGCACCATTGCAATATTTGGTCCTACTTTACATTAAGTGTCCTTAACTACGATGTACTTACATCAAAAAATTAATACAATGTACTTACTGTGTTTATAACGTATTTGAGAACACTTGTGGTGCTTTTGAGTTGGGATAGAGGTTGGGTTATGGACAGGTTTGGTGGTATGGGTAGGTTTAAGGGTGGGTTAAGGTGTAAGAGATGGTCAACAGTGTATTTACAAATGTAATTACAAAAGTTAATTACAGATGTAATTACATACATGTATTTAATCAAGCATAAGTATACAGTACATACATGTATTTACACAATAAGTACATTGTAATGAACTATTAATTTCTGTGTAAGTACATTTTAGTTAAGGCCACTTAATGTAAAGTAGGACCCAATATTTTATAAAGGTATAATACATTTGGTTTTAAAAATATTGTTAATATGTCTCTTATTAAAATGGTTTATAAATGTGTAAGTCATCTTGCACCACTTTTAACCTTGGAAAGTTGTAAAGAGTGACTTTAATTAACATTTTTATAGTGTGCAGTGCTAAATTGTCTGGGTTGGTGTTGTATATTACGCTACAAACACCTTGTAATGAACTGCGGCACATATTTTTTATACTATTTCAAAGTAAAATGTTAAAGTGTTAAACTGTTAAAAAAGTTTCATTTTCAACACTTGTAAATCACACAATATGGAAACTGTTTATTAACATATATTTTTAAAGTATCCTTCAAACCGAATAAATGTTATACTGCACTGTCCCTGTTAATTAAACAGAAATAACAATATATCTCAAGAAGACACTCATGTCCTCTGTGATGGAGAATAATGATGGACTGAAGCTGTTTTTTGCACTAAAGATGTTTTCTTCAGGTCCAGAAACGATGCTCCAGCTGTAAGATCTGCAGGTGTGTGTGTGTGTGTGTGTGTGTGTGTGTTTGCTTCTTGTTTTATTGGGGCACTGGAACAGAAAAACAAGTGTGCAGACATCTGTGTGTTTGTGTGTGTGCGTGGAGGAGATGCCCTGGCTGCTGTTGACACAGATGGACACAAAACATGGAGACAAAACACACACACAATATCATTTACTGATGAATTCCTATAGCTAACAGTTTTAGGTTTGATGAAAACATTGAGTTTTTAGACAATGTTTAAAGGATTTTATTATATAGTTTTATTATATAGTTACTCTGTGTTTATTACACTGAAAAAAATAACATATTTTGTTATTCATGTTTTTATTTTTCTCATTTTTTCATTTATTTCTGCTTTTAAATTGTATCATCTGATCTTGATATTTCTTTCAACAACTTTTAACCTTGAAAAGTTTGTAAAAAGTGTCTTTTATTGACATTTTTAATAGTTTAAAGTGCTATATTGTCTGGGTTGGTGTTGTATATTAAGCTACAAACAGCTTGTAACAAACTGCCAGTGCATGTACTGTTATTTTACAGACTAATTTCCTATATATCTTAAAATCAAATCCTTTTAAACTACTAAAATGTCAATAAAAGTCACTTTGCTAAACTGTGGAGTTGACATTTCAACATCATAAGTGGACAGAGCAGAGATCAACATCCCATAATGCAGTTCAAAACTGTACTGGTCTAATAATAACTAATTAATACTGATAGCAACAATCATTTCAGGATGAATATTATCATAATAACTCAAATCAAATAAATCATTAATTCATATTAATTCATAGAATAACCAAAAAGAGAAGAAAGGCAGTTGCACTTATTTATTTCATTCTTTAATTCTTTGTTTATAGGTTTTAATGAACATACAAACAAAAACAAACAAAAACAAAGACAAGGATATCAGTAGACACAAGTATAGCAGCAGAAGTCAGAAAAATAAATAAAAAATGGATAAATAAATAATTTAAAAAATAAACAGAATACAAAAATCACAATAAACAAATAAGGCTCTGCTGTGATTGAGTACACAGTTATTATGAAAACACATCAGAGGTGGTCAGAGAGTCACAGGTTCATTAGAGGCATCCATATATTTTGAAAGACATCTCCTTTGTTACTAAAGAGGTATGTATATTGCTCCAAGAGCATTGCTTCCTTCAAGAGTTGTGTGAACAGTTGACATGTTGGAGGCCTTTGTTGAATCCAGTTGAGCAAAATGCATTTTTTTGCTGGATAGGAAATAATGCAAAGTCTTTTTAAATTATTTTAACTAACTACAAACAAACTGTAGTAACAATTTGATAAGACTGAACAATAATCATCACGGTGGCACAGTGAGTAGCACGATTGCCTCACAGCAAGAAGGTCGCTGGTTCAAGCCCAGGCTAAATTGTTCGTAGTGTATGTGTGTGAATGAGAGTATATGGGTGTTTCCCTGTACTGGGTTGCAGCTGGTAGGGCATAAAATATATGCTGGATAAGTTGGTGGTTCATTCATTCAGTATGATTAATATGGAGGGCTGGTGTCCTGCTGAGTTTAGCTCCAACTTGCTTCAACACACCTGCCAGGAAGTTTCTAGTATATATAGTAAGCTTGATTATCTGGTTCAGGTGTGTTTGATTAGGGTTGGAGCTAAACTCTCCAGGACACTGGCCCTCCAGGACCGAGGACCCTGGCTTAGACCCTTTATTCATTAGGGGTCGCCACCACAGAATGAACCGCCAACTTATCCAGCATAATTACACAGCTGCAACCCAGTACTGGGAAACACCCATACACGTTCACATTCTCACACTCACTCATACACTATGGCCAATTGAGTTCATCAATTCCCCAATAGTGCATGAGTTTGGACTGTGGGGGAAACCGGAGCACCCGGAGGAAACCCACGCCAACACGGGAAGAACATGCAAACTCCACACAGAAATGCCAACTGACCCAGCTGGGACTCAAACCAGCGACCTTCTTACTGTGAGGTGACAGTGTTAACCACTGAGCCACTGTGTCGCCCCAAAGCCTAAACATTAATCTTTAAATAGTCATTTATACAGTGTAATGGTAATATGTTGAAGAAATAATGTCCATCGTGTCATGTGGCCACAAAAACAAGTTTGTGTTTCTCATCAGGATGTGTTCTGTCTTTCTGTGTGTTGTTGATAAAGCAAAATGACTGGCTTTTAACTAAATAATTAGTTTTTTCTGTTCCCAGCAGAGGAAACTAACATAATGAAGAGCATGAGGCAGATATATTGTATCATATATTTTTAAAGATTATCTGAAAGTGTGTTGCTGAAAGCCACGTTTTGTCTCACATAATTGTCCGATTCTTCTGCTCCGTTGATGTCTTTATAGTCAACATGCAGGTTATATAATGGCTTATGTAACATATTTAGGGAGAGCTTCTGAGAGCTGATTTGGTCTGATGGTCACAGAGGACCTGCCATTAACAAAACCTCATTAAGAAACGCCACGTGAACATCAGCATGGGAAGCTCATTACGGGCTTCAAAAGACTACATCAAGCTCTGACAGAACAGGAAACATGAACTTGTTATGCACAGCATGCTAGTAAACATGCTAGCTCAAGTTTAAAATACTTTAAAACATGCTAGCAATGTGTTAAAACATTTTAGGTATGCTGGAAAACATGCTAGCAACATATTAACCATATTAAAACTTGTTATTTAATGCTAACAGCATGCTAAAGAATGTTAGGCACATTAAAACAAGCCAGAAACATGCTAGCAACAGGTTAATTCCAATTTTTAAACATGTTAAAACATGCTGGCCATGTGGTAAAACATTCTAGTTATGTTACAAACATACTAACTCATGTCAGCAATGTGTTAACCATGCTAACAAACATGCTAAATAATGTTCATCATGTTAAAACAAGCAAGAAACATGCTAGCAGCATGCCAATTCTTGTTAAAAACATGTTTAAACATGCTTGCCATGTAGTAAGACATTTTAGGTACGCTGGATAACATGCCAGCAATGTGATAACCATTCTAAAACTTGTTAATTCATGCTAATAACATGCTAAAGAATGTTAGTCATGTTAAAACAAACAAGAAAAGTGCTAGCCACATGTTAATTCCAATTTAAAACATGCTGGTCATGTGTTAAAACATTTTAGTTATGTTACAAACGACTTGCTAAATAATGTTCATCATGTTAAATCTAGCAAGAAACATGCTAGCAATATATGAATTAGGTTTAAAACAATTTATAACATGCTATCCATGTGCTAAAACATTTTAGTTATGTTGCAAACATGCTTAGTTTAGCTAGCAATGTGTTCTCCCAGCTAACAACATGTTAAAGAATGTCAATCATGTTAAAACGAGCAAGAAACATGCTAGCAACATCCTAATTCTTTGCAAAACCATGTTGAAACATGCTTGCTATGTAGTAAAATATTTAGGTATGCTGAAAAGATGCCAATTCAACCCATTAACCATACTAAATCTTGCTTATTGATGCTAACAACATGCTAAAGAATATTAGTTGTGTTAAAACAAACAAGAAACATTACATCAGCATGTTAATTCCTGTTAAAAAAAACATGTGGAACATGTGGTAAAACATTTTAGATATGCTAAAAACATGCTAATTCATCCTAGCAAAGTCTTAACCAAACTAAAATTAGCTAATTGATGCTAACAGAATGATAAAGACTGTTAATCATGTCAAAACAAGCAAAAAAAATGCTATCAACATGCTAATTCTTTTTAAAAGCGTGTAAAAACATGTTAGCTATTTAATGTAAATATACATATATAAGTTATGCTAACAACATGTTACATAAGAAACATCCTAGCAACATACTGCATATACTGTATAGCATTACCTATAAACTCACAGACTGCAATAAAAAAATACTGTGGTATAGTTTAGTTTTTACAACAGTAAAATGTGGTGCATTGTAGTACAACAGCTCAATTCAAGTACTTTACAATAGTTTGGTTCAAAAACACTTCAGTAATTGCTATAGTATATTTGCATGTGGGTAACTTTGCTTCTCACGCTCTGCAATATTAATGAGGTTTTGCCGCTGGATGTTTGGATGACTGAATGTCCAGTAATAATTACAGTGGACAGTAGAAACAGTCGTCCCATCAGCCCCTGCACAGCGGGAATGTTGCTGTTCACATTCCATGCTGTCCCAAACACTCACACAGTATTCAGTTATGCATCACATCCAAACTAAAGACCAGTCCACAGCAAACGACAACATATTTTCAACAACACAACTGTCTTCATAGCTGGAAAAACACATACAAACAATCCTCAAACCATTTGAAAAGCCTGAGTGTCATGATGTTTCTGTTGGTCAAATGACGCAGCCAATATTGTGCTTTATATTGGGGGTCACTTTATGACCACAGATCTCTTTAAGTGGAAAAATATATATTGTATATATTAATTTTTTTTTCTAATTATGCATGATATTTCTCAGAAAAATGTTATTTATTTATTTAGTTTGTTTATAATATGGCAGCATGGTGGCTCAGTGGTTAGCACTCACAGCAAGAAGGTCGCTGGTTCGAGTCCCGGCTGGGTCAGTTGGCATTTCTGTGAGGAGTTTGCATGTTCTCCCCATATTGGTGTGAGTTTCCTCCGGGTGCTCCAGTTTCCCCCACAGTCCAAGCACATGTGCTATAGGTGAATTGAACTACAGTAAATTGGCAGGAGTGTATGAGTGTGTGTGTGAATGAGTGTGTATGGGTGTTTCCCAGTACTGGTTGCAGCTGAGAGGGCATCCGCTGTGTAAATTGCTGGACAAGTTGGTGTTTTTTTACAGCGCCTGATGAATAAGGGACTGAGCCGACAAGAAAATGAATGAATGAATGAATGAATGAATGAATGTTTCTAATATCTTATATGACATGACTGCACTCATGTGATGTTTGGGGTCAATTTGTTTATTTGGATTACTTTTGATTATTAATTATTTTATGATTTTGTTTAAACTATTGCAATTGTTTGGTTGTTGTTTTTCTATTATGCACATGATTTGACTTCATTCTGCTTCATTTGATGTAAGAATTTATGATACACTTACTTCTAAGTAATCAATAAATACAATTTTTATTATTATGCCATTATATACACTGTATGTATATACAATAATTCATATTTAAATCTATTAATATTCAGGGATGTGCCAGTTTGCATGTGTGGAGTTTGCATCTTCTCCCCATGATGGCGTTGGTTTCCTCAGGGTGCTTTGGTTTCCCCACAGTCCAAACACATGTGCTATAGGTGAATTGGGTAAGCTAAATTGTCTGTAGTGTGTGTGTGTGTGTGTGTGTGATTGAGAGTGTATGGATGTGAGTGTGCAGTATGAGTGTATAGTGATAGGTTGCAGCTGGAAGGGCATATGCTACTTAAAAATATGCTGGATAAGTTAATTCCAATGTGGCGACCCCTAATTAATAAATATAACTAACGCTGAAAAGAAAATGAATGAATGAATTCTTTTAAAAAGTATAATAAATAAATAAATAAATAGGCGGCAGAATATTGTAGGTGCTAATGAGGAAGCTGGAAAAATTGTATAGAGAAATAAGAAATTGCTTGACATATCATACAGAAAAGTCTGGCATACATGTAAAGAAGTACACAATGTATAAATGCAGCTATATTTTGCATTTATGTATAATGTTGCTTGAACTGTACATGCACAGAACCGCTGTCATTTCTGACACGTTACTCACAGTAGTTTCTTTAGAGAAGTGGGAAAGGAGTCAAAACACTGCAGACCAGTTCCAGCATGAGCTCAACATGTCTGAACGATGAGCACAAACCAACAAACCCAACAAAAAAACACATTGACACAGCTCTGGACGTCCATCTGAACGTTTAGACTTCATTAAATCAATCGACTCTCTGAATGTCAAACAGAACCCATGCACTGCAACCAAAGACTCAGCAGCATCTGGAGGATTATATAATAATAAAAAGTTTCTCAGTCAGCAGAACTGAGCGGTTTTACTCAAAGTCTGCTGGTTTCATATGCGAGCATCTGAATGGTAAATCATTTGTCTGCTGTTTGTTTAAGTAAATAATGTCAGGGTGGAGAAGACTGGACTCATTATATAAGAGCGCCATTACAAAACGACCCACAAATCTCTGACCTCTTTTCTTTCTGTACAGGAAGGATATGCAGAATGAAGAGTGTTGAGCTGGAGTGTGTGCATACCTGTGTCCTGACATCACACACACTCATGCGCCCTATAAAGTGTGTGATTGATGGATCTTCACTGTGAAAGGGTCGGACCATTATTTGAATGTGGGCCGGTATGCTATTTTTCTATTATAAGTTTTTGTTTTTACATGCAGGCAGGTTATATCTCTTGCAAGATGTGAATATCATGATGATGAGGATGATGATGATGATAATAGTAATAATAATAATAAATGTTAAGCATTAGCCCAATCGGCAATGGCCGGCTGGTTTCGAGAAGGGCCGACCCAATTAGAGATTACGCAGACATAATCAAATTCTGGCGAGAATCTCAAACAAACAGTAAGTGCAACACAAGCTAATTGTCAGAGATGGACCGTAAAAAAGGAAAGGCAGTGCCGAAAACCTCAGAGAGAGCAAAAGATTGCTCTAAAATCAGACGCTGCCAAATGCAGTGGTTAGCACTGTCACCTCACTGCAAGATGGTCGATGCTTCGAGCCTCGGCTGGGTCAGTTGGTGTTTCTGTGTGGAGCTTACATGTTCGCGTGGGTTTCCTCCCGGTTTCCCTCGCAAGTCCAAACACGTGCTATAGGTGAATTGGGTATCCGCTGCATGACATATAAGCTGGATAAGTTGGCGGTTCATTCCGCTGTGGCGATCCCAGAATAATAAAGCGACTAAGCCGAAAAGAAAATGAATGATTTAAATGATTGCATGTATAAATCTGTTATAAACAGGTTGTTTTCGTTCCAGTCACATACATTAAATGTTTACATATCTATTACACATATGGTACTGCTTATATTATTTCAGCATCGGTACACTAATATAAGTAGTGAATGTGCGTGTCCGTGGATGGGGCTGTGTCGGTGTGGGAATGTGGTCTGGTGTGGCTACAGTGCCAGGGCGGATTTTTAGTCCCAGTCCACCCTGCTCATTATACTTCAGCATGAAATATAAAACCCACTAGGGAGAGGAACATAGAGAGCACTGGAACGCCTCATTATGTTGCATTCTAAGATAACTTCTATGGCAGCAGCTCATAATGTTCTCTGAATGTTCTGGCGAAGTTATGAACAAACATTATTTCAGTATTGTAAACGTAATGTTCTGTTTTAAACCTCCTCTCTGAACGTTTGTTCCTAATTTTTGTCTCATTGTTTTTATATTTGAGGAGATTTCAAATATATAACATTCACAAAATGCTTACAGAACAAACAAACTACTGCTCCTGAATAATAAGTCACTGTAAAAAATATTCATAAATGAGCAGTTTTCCATATTTTGTGTTTAGTGTTTTTGTTTTTTCCTCCATTTATTTCTGCTTTTGAATTGCATCTTGGGATCTTGATCTTTCTTCCAACAACTTCTAACCTTGAAAAGTTTGAAAAAGTTTGAAAAACATTTTTATTATTTAAAATATTTGGAGCCGACAAATCCTTTTTTTTTTTTAATTAAAGATACTTAAGTTCAATGATTTGGTTAAATTTAAAACAGCACAATTTATGCTTAAAGCTAAGAATAAAATACTTCAAAAATGCATACAAAAGTTTTTTTAAGAAAGACAAGGGGGATATAATCTAAGAGATGAACAAAATTTTAGGAGGAGACAACTTTAAAAAGTTTGTGTATGTCTGTAGGTGGTGTAAAACTATGGAACAGTCTAGATCAGACTCTCAAACAATGTCAAGATATTAATCAATTTATAAAGTTGTATAAATATATATGTTATTTAAGGAATATAATAATGAAGGTGATTGAAGAAAGATAAAAAGAGAAAGGTGTGATGAAATTGTAATTAACGGCTATTTGCAGTACTGTGTTTTTTTTTCTTTTTCTATTCTTTTTCTTTAGGTCTGTTACAAAATATAGATGTACAAATGGAATCAAACATAGAAGATGCCAAAAGGATTAAATATGTTTTCATGTAAAAAGAAGAGATAAGTAAAAAAAGAAATCAGTTTAAGTAATAGACGGATGATGTATGAGGTAATGGGGTGGGAAAATGATAAGCTTGTGCTTCATCCCACTCCATATTCGACCATGTTGAAATGTATTATTTGTTAATGATATTTTATGTATGATATTTTGTTCGAAAATAAATAATCAAATCAAAACAGATTTAAAAAATGATATATTGTTGTATATTACACTGCAAAAACATTGTCATAAACTGGCAGTACATAGACTTACTTCTCTATATATTATTTCTTATACACTATATTATTTCAAACTACTAAAATCTAATTTTTATCCTCCTAAACTCCCGGTACCAGGTCCATGACGTCATTTACTTCGGCATTCTTTAAATTTAAAGGTCTTTATTGGCCCAGTACCCCCATAAGTGGTTCCGTTCTCTCATCAGAATAACTTTTGCATGGATTATGATCGAGACATTTCTCCTTTTTCCTATGATTACTGACATGTGCAGGAACCACCAAATTAATTAATGCAACCTCGACTCTTTTTGGAGGGGTTTATTATATTACAGACAACATATAAAATTATCTTCAATCTACATATAATCCCTTTCAACAATGTTTTACGGAAAGGGTTTTCTTGAAACTGATACCAAACCTTTGCATAACACCTCTGCTTGTGGATTTGCCTGTAAATCCAGGTGGAAACCCCAAAATAGCACTTGACTTAAAAGGTTACGAGTGAATGATCCCTTAAATAAAAAAAAGTTCAATACATTTATTATATATTATTATATAATATAAATTATTACAGGCGGTTCATTCCACTGTGGTGACCCCTAGTTAATAAAGTGACTAAGCCGAAAAGAAAATGAATGAACGAATGAATGATATATTATTATTTATATTGTTCTATTAAACATCATTCATTCATTCATTTTTTTGGCTCAGTCATTTATTAACTAGGGGTCACCACAGTGGAATGGACCGCCAACTTATCCAGCATATGTTTGACGCAGCGGATGCCCTTTCAGCTGCAACTCATCACTGGAAAACACCCATACACACTTATTCACACACACACTCTTACACTATGGACAATTTACTTTCCCATTTCATCTACAGAGCATGTTTGTGGACTGTGGCGAAAACCAGAGCACCCGGAGGAAACCCATGCCAACACAGTGAGAACATGCAAACTCAACACAGAATGCCAACTGACCCAGCCAAGACTCAAACCAGCGAGCATCTTGCTGTGAGGCGATTGTACTGCGGTGAATAATTTTGATCAGGATCAGCCATCAATTGATCTACGCTCATTCTGATCCACAATAAGACGCATCAGTCTTCTGTCAGATCTATTTCTGCTATGTGGGTCAGTCACTAATGTAACTGTCCATCCATAAATACAGCAGTCAGTTGAGTATGCTGAACACTGAGCCTCCAGCTCCTCTGAAAGACACATCTGCGCTCACTAATGTGGAGAATGACATACTACTGTACTTCTATTTTTACAGTGTATATATTCAGCATTGAAGATCTGCTTATGTGCATTGGCCAGAGAGATCAGCACTGACTGTATCCCACTATGCACTGCACTCAACTTCAACAGGCATTTCCACTATAATCAGATTTAGATTTATTCATCATGTGTGTGCAAACATACATGGATTCTTTGGTGATTTTCAGGAGCTCAGGAAAAGTTATGTTTGCTGTATTTAAAATGAGCTGAAACAACATGATTCTTGAGTTTTTTGGGACAACTTGCTCCACTGAGTGCATTGTGTCTGAGATTACTTGTCTCAGACTGCATGACAAAGTTTGCACATGCAAGTCAGATACTATTGAATTTTGTTGCTAGATTGACCAACTTTTCTCACGACAAAATATTTATTAAATTAAGAAAATCAGGGTGCATCGATACATATACTGCGCCCTGAAAATCTAGCAAACATTTATAATTCTTTAATATTTGAAACAGGAGGAAACCCACGCCAACACGGAGAAGAACATGCAAACTCCACACAGAAATGCCAACAGGCCTAGCTGGGACTAAATCCAGTGACGTTCTTGCTGTGAAGCCACAGTGCTAATTACTGAGCCACCATGCTGCCTACCTAGTAAAATTAATATATGAAAAATATTATGATTCAGATGCAGCAAAAGACTCGTTATTGCAATGCATTGTGGGATTTATTGAGTGCATTTCATGCCATCCACTATGAACACCACCAGAAATGGTTGCTCTCCTAAATAGCGCACTGTTTAGGGTATATAGGGGCGGTTTCAGATACAGCCTTAGTGTAATTTTTAGCATTCTCTCTTGCAGTTCTGGATGAGTGTTTGATGTTGCTCAAGGACACGAGCATGTGTTCACATGAGTGAAGCTGGCAGGGAGATCTGTGCACTCACAGAAATGCAAAGTCATCTGAATTCACTGTTTAAATGACCTTCTGTTTAAAGACTAAACTGATATGATCACTGCTCAACTATTAAACCATTGCAACAGCCATGATTTATGAATATGACAGGCATTGATGATGACACCATCCCAACTGATACTGATATTTTAAAAGTGTTTACATTGCAAATATTTTGTATGACCTCTGAAACAACTGTAAAAAATATGATCTGTAAATCATGAAAACATATATTAATGTTAAGTATAGCGTAAAAAAACAAGTGTAGTAATCATTTTTCTAACTTATTTTCTTTAACAAGCTGTTTTGTGTCAGGTTAATGAGTTAAAATTACTCAAAAAGGTTTATTTGATTTAACTTAAACATTTAGTTTTTAGAGGGACACAAATGTCTAACAGTAAAAAAACTACACTGTAAAATGCTGATTGCTTTACATTTTTAAGCTGAATCAAATTAACTTTGTCCATTGAACTTATATTATGTTAAACTGACTTAAAACTGCTTGCATAACTTGTAAAATTAAGTTAGAACATGATTAAGTTAGTTACAATGAACTAAAAGCATATGCTGTCAGGACTTATTGATCATATAGTTTTACAGTGGAACAATGTGGTAAAATAGGGTAACAAATTAAAGAATAAAATTGATGTCAGCTGGCATTACACAGCAAACAGAACAGAAATGCGTTGTGGAAAACATAGAAAAATGTTGGGTAATTTGCTGTATCCCCAAAGCAGTGATTCATTCATTCATTCATTTATTTTCCTTTTGGCTTAGTCGCTTTATTAATCAGGTGTCGCCACAGCGGAATGAACTGCCAACTTATCAAGAGGTCTCTGTTTGCAGACCTGGTGCAGTGCAATCTGAGCTGCATCCAATGCTTTTTAATGGGTTCACCTAACCCCACCTTTAACCCTACCCCTCACAGTGACGTCACTCATGAGTGCATTGAGTCTGACATTGCATCGCTGAGGGATGCAATCTCAGCTTGCATCATAAAGGCTGCATCCAGATACTATTGGACTTATCCAGCATATGTTTTACGCAGCGAGAGCCCTTCCAGCTGCAATCTATCCCTGGGAAACATCCATACACGCCCATTCACACTCATACCCTATGGACAATTTAGTTTGACCTGTGTTTTTAGATTTGAGGGGGAAACCGGAGCACCCGGAGGAAATCCACACTAACAACATGGGAGAACATGCAAAGTCCACTAACAAATGCCAACTGACCCAGCCGAGGCTCGAACCAGCGACATTCTTGCTGTGAGGCAATTGTGCTACCCACTGCGCCACAGTGCTGCCCATAGCAGTTACATAAAATTTAAAAGATTAAAATTTACACCCAAATTTCTCTGGTCCAGATCTGGCCCACAGCATCAGCATTTGCTTGGCCCACATGCCGTAGTGAATTACAGTACATGACTGGACCAAGTCTGGCTTCCATACAAGAGGCAAACATGGACCATATCTGGGCCAAGTTAACAACCCATAACTGGGCCTGAGCTGGGCCAGATATGTTGTGTCGTGACTGCAATGTTTACCTGATTAACAGAATTTCTTCTTTACTCAAAAATCATTTAAATGTATTTTAAAAGTGGGTCAAGATAGACCAAACTTACGTGGCCCACATATACATTTAAACATCTGGGCCAAAGACTACATTTGATGTCTGGCCCAAGTCTTGAGTGCCACCTGTAACACGGTGCCACCACAGCCAAACCTGGGCCATGTTTGGCCCACGTGCTGTATGCCAGTGCCGGACGAATGCCTGCTGTGCCAGCTTTATGCCTAATCTGGGCCAGAATTATTTGCTATCTGGTTAGTTGCATCTGGATGGGCAGATTGGCAGTCCTTTCCACTTTCTGCTCATGAATAAAAGGACTAAGCCGAAGGAAAATGAATGAATGAAGTACTTTACTATAGTATGATTAAAAAACAGTGCAGTATCTACTATAAATGACATTAGGATACATCACATATGAGAAGCAAAATAATACACTGTACAGTTAAATGTGATTAATGTAAATTGGAAACAAAGATTAAAAACAATTTGAGTTCAAATAAAAAAAGTTGTACAAAATAATTCTGTGGTTTAGCAACATTTGTGATGGAACAAAAACAGGAGGAGCCTAGTGGAGCCTCAAGGGCAGGGTTGCCAAGTCCTCAGTTTTCACGCAAAGTTTGACTACCTTTAAGCACAGTGTAAAAAATGCAGGGTTCCACACAATCCATTCGAGTAGTCCCAACACAAATTGATTAATTTAACTATTAACAATTAAGTGGATTCGGCATAAAGCAATTAAGTCCTTACTAAAAATCGAATCTGTGTTCATTTTAAACAAGTAATTTGAACAAGCAGCAAATATCTTTCGAGGTTGCTAACAATCGAGGTTGTTAGTCAGAAGGTTTGACCTATTGCATTCATTATATATCGTGCCCAACTGAGCCTGCATGTTTTTTTTCTCAAGGTTTTTATCCTTCACTTTTGCCAATTGGTGAAGTTTTTTCCTTGCTGCTGTCGTCACTTGGATAGTTCGGGACCTGTTGAGCTGCACATTGATGGATGGATGGATCTTCAGTGTTTGGACTCCCAATTAAACTAAACTGAACTGAACTTAAACACTGAAAGCTGAACTGACGGTTTTAGTTCACTGTGATCTTCTATGTGAAGCTGCTTTAACACAATCTACATTGTAAAAGCTCTCCAGAAATAAAGATGAATTGAATTATATTTATGTAGTTAAGTTGAAATATTATACTCTACCAAATTTATATTCCACTGATAAGTAAAACTGTGCTAAACAGTGTAATGTTAAGCATATTTTTTTGAGAAGTGCAGGGGTGCTGTATCTGGATGCAGCCTTTATCTCTCAGCCATGCAATGTCAGACAATGCACTCAATGGAGCTGACATCACTGTGAGGGGCAGGGTCCGGTGAGCCCATTACAAAGCACTGCGTGCAGCTCATATTGCATCTGCACCAGATCTGCATCCAGACCCCTCTATACGGTACTGAAATGTGTCTGAAATCGAGTATTATATTGCAACGTTACTCAAGTAAATACTACATTTGAACTTACTTCATGAGCATTAGCAAGTAAAAAATGTGTATAATGCATGACGTTATAAATCTGACTCCAGTTTATTTAGTTACTGTACAAGAAGAGGGCGGTAATTTAATGATTAATGTACTGCTATTAATTATTATATATTATTATGAACTGTTACTTTTATATTTATATCTTATATTATATCTAGAGTAAAGAAGGGGTAGGATTAAATAGGTATACACTGAAAATAAAAAGTTTAATTAGATTTCCACCCTTTTTTAGTAATGTTCAACTTAATTAGTTTTTTTTTATTTAGCTCATATTATTTATTTGCAACCATTTACCTTAAAAAAAATTAGTGAATCCAATGAAAAATTTTATTTAGTGCCTCCAGCTTCTTCATCGTGCTCCTTTTCAGACATATAAGTTAAAATCGATTTGCATTACATTATTTTGCTTCGTTTATTCTTTTTTTATTGTAGTATTTCATGAAATGTTCGGGAAAAAAAGTCTAAAGTCTAGTCAGAAAAAAGTCTAAACTATATATATTTTGAATGGGCGGTGTCCTATTTTGCGTTGTGATATTGTTGGGCTGGTCAATCTGGCAACCCTGGTGACGGAGCCCACGATGACCTTTTCTGGAAAAGACCCCCGTCCATTCAGCGGGTGTGTATGTGTATGTGTGTGTGTGTGTGTGTTACTTGATCCCGAAGGGTTTGCTCACATGGTGGAAATTTCCACGCACTCCTTATAGAAACACAGAGCAGCAGCATTTCTTCTCCACATCTTCCAAGGTTTACTGTTTCTTCAGGATCCAGGTGAGTTGATGCACACACACACACACACACGCATGCACACATTTATCTCCTGAATTCAAGTCAAACGAGCATGTCGAGCCTTTGGAGCATCACTGCTAAAAGTGTTTGCATGAGGAACAAACCTGAGATTCAGATCAGGAGGAAGCATCACTGCATGTGCATCTGCATTGTTGATGTTACACGACACGAGCATTTTAGGTGTTATAATAGTTGTTTGCATTCATATTGTTTCAAAACAACTGCTTCAATGCTTATAAACCACAAAAGTAACATGATGTGTCATATTTTACCCAAATAACCTATTGAAGTTGTTAAAGCGCAATGCATTCGCGTGCAAAACGTGTTAGAAACATTAATGCACATTTAAACCACACTAGTGTTAAGGAAAACCTGTATTTTGATAGTATTTTGTTAGTGCGGTTGTGTTGTTGGTTTCACACAAAGCGGTTTGGCGCGCGCGACACACACACAAACACGCGCGCGCGCAGAGAACTCGTGCATCAGTCAATCCAAAATATTAAGGTAAATAGTTTTATATTCTCACATTCCTTCGTTAGATCTTGTCTTGTAAATCTTGCGACACGGTCTCTACATTGTTTACCACGCTGTTTTGAATATACAGTCAGAATTAGCACACACGTATGACTTCAAAACAACATCAGCTCTGTTTAAGTCGCTGTGAACAGTGTGGTTTGATTGGCATTGGGTGCTGATATAAGATCCCTAATTAGGATTAGCAAATAATACTTTATTGAAATAATATTATTATGGACTAAATGTGTAAATATAAACCCAAATCACCTCAATATCACGCTTGCACCTTTAAAGAATCACACACAAATTGCTGTTACTTTTACCTCAGCTGTTTTACAGTATCTGACTTTAGTGGCAGAAAGAAAGCTTTGTTTTTGTGATTCATTTCCTTGTTCAATAAGTAATGTAAATTCACAACAAATGCAGATTATGAGATTATTATGTGTGTGAGGGGGAACATTTCGTCCATATTTCACCTATTGTTTTTATATTGCTGTCTATATTGAGCATTTTTAACCAGTCTGACTCCATGTGCCTCAGTTGTTGAGGTTTATGCCAATCCAGAACATTCTGTGATGTGATGTATGTGATCCGCCCACCCATGCTGAACTCATTCACACACACACACATTATGCTACTGCATGATGGAATCAATTGCTATTGCAGTTTACACAATGAGAATCTGTGCTATAATATTCCTCAGTCACACATCCTCATGAAGAAGCGATTTGTGTCATTTCTCCACATAAAGCTTTTTTTTTATGGTCACAACAGTTTTTATGTGTTTCTAATGTGAGTTTGATCACAGTTCCTCCCTGATATTTATATCCATAATGAAAGCAGCAGCAGCAGTAGTTTATCTCATTACTAAACATAAAATAACTAGCACTAGCATAGACAGATGTTATATGTATTTATTATAGTTTAGCTCAAAAGTACAATTTAGTCGAACCAAAGTAAGGTTAAAAAAGATAGTTTTCTACTTTGTACTAAAGTAAAAAAAATGTATATATATATATATATATATATATATATATATATATATATATATATATATATATATATATATATACATATATATATATATATATATATATATATATATATATATATATATATATATATATATATATATATAGGGATGTCCCAATCAGGGTTTTTTGCCTTTGAGTCCGAGCCATTTGATTTTGAGTATCAGCCATTACCTGATCTGATGCTTCTATAATACACAGAATAAAAAAGAATAATAATTATTAAAAATAAAAAATATTCTTTATAAATAAAATAAAGAAGAACAAAGAAATAGATCCAGGATGTTCCTTTTTTTTTTAAAGTTAATTCACCTTATTTTAGCATTCAACAACTCTGTTAACAAACAGAGCATTTCTGTGTGTCTTGAACAATCGACTAATAAATAACATCAATTCTTCACTTTAAAACTTTAGTGCAGCAGTAAATATGAAACAAATCTAACATAAAAACAAACAGCACCTCAACTTAAAATACCCAGCAGGCAATCCCAAGTTCACATATCTCACAGTTTACTAGGGCAATGTGTTGTCGTCATCAACTTTATAATACCTCCAGACCGCAGACATACTCGCGCTTTCCGCTTCAAGCTGCTTCCATTTTCTACTTTGCCAGCATTTAACCAATAGCGTCTCTGCAACAATGTGATGTCATGCTGCATCCGTTGCAGTTTCTGTGTTAAGTCAAGAAAGAGGTCTAACTCTGTGCCACCGCAAAACTATAGATGTGTTGAAATAATGAGAAAATACATACATACATATTCGAATCTTGAATGGGAGGTAGCGTCCATTTAAAATCCAGATTGAAACCGTGTGATCGGGCCCGATTTCCGATAATCGGATCTGGACATCCCTATATATATATAGATCCCTATATAGATTAGGGCTGCACAATATTGGAAAAATCTGGCATTGCAATATTTAGTTTTTCTGAGATAAATACTGCAATATTTTTTTTTTCAAAACTTTAAAATAACTTTTTGGAAATAATTTATTGAATTAGATTAATTGGGATAATTTTGTAGGGAAGTTAATTTTGGATAAATTGTAATAAACAAATTACAATCATATATATACACACACGCACACACACACACACAAAAAGCAATGATAAAAGTGTGATGGATTATGTTTTATGGATTTCAGGGCAGTCAAATAGTTTTCAGAGACAGGGTTTTAAAGAATCTGACGTAAAATAACCCTGCAAAAGCCTTTACTGTATAAATAATTCAGTGAAATTATTCTTTATTAAAGTTACAAATGGTAAAACTTTCTTGTGCCTAAATACTTCGAAGGCCTTAAAAACATGTGCAAATGATAAACTGTCACTCCGTTATGGTTAAACTCTGCAACAGCTACACTCTGCATAACTAAATCCTCATATTTTCTGAACTTTATTGTAGCTCCTAGTCATCTATAATCATAATAATAATAATTCCTTAAATTTATATTGTGCTTATCTAGACAATCAAAGTGCTTTAGATAGTACTCATCCACCACCAGTGTGCAGCATCCACCTGGATGATGCGACGGCAGCCACATTCACCAGACCGCACACCACACACAACAGCTGAATGGTGTGGCTTATCATTCAACACTGCATACCCTGCGATGATGTTGATGCTGAAAAGATATATTTAGCAGCCCTACTATTGATATTAAACAGTATTTTTACTTTGTGTCATTGTATTTTTTTCTTGATTGCAATAAATATCTTTAATTTAGATATACTGCAATACACCACAGATTACTGTAGTAAAAGCTAAAGTATGCTGCAGTATTTGTAACAGTGTAAACACTAGAGCATGCCGTAGTAAAATGTTTTAAGTGCTGTAAGATATATAAAATACAAATACAAAATACACTTCACTCTAATATTGTTCAAAAACACCATATGTACTAATAATTATTACTATAGTATTTTGGTTTTCATGTATGAGTGTTTGATTGTTTGAATGATTTTTGTCCTTAATTAAGTATATTTTTATAATTGTGTGATGCAAAACAGAACAGAACATCACGAACCAGCTATGATTAACATGGGTGTGTGTGTGTGTGTGTTTGTTGTGTTTTTAAGAGCATTTAGACAGCGACTCATTTATGGCCATCTCATTATCCAGAAGTGTTCCTCTGGTTTTTTGGCCGTTCTCCAGTTTGTTTGAGTCTCGGCAGAGTAAAATTTGCACAAGTGGACGTTCTGTTCACTCATACAATCTAAACATTGACTGTGCAATATCACCATTCTCTGAACTCTAGTAACTCTTCCAGGTTTGAGGCAGAGATGATTGACAGCCGTCAACATAATGTGTTTTGATGTTCAGTTTACTTCACTTACTTTTATTGATGTCTAAGTTAATTGGGAGAAGAAACAAAAATGGGAACTTTATTGACTTTTATTTTAATATATGTATATTTTTAAATCATGAAAGTAAAATATTATTAAGAAAATAACACTACAGGATTTTTTCCGAAGAGTATTTCAATGCATGCCTTATAAAGGGTTAAGTCAACACAGTATTAAGATTGCACCTTGATTGCAATTAATTTAAAGCTGTCTTTATATCTGAAGCATGATCAATAATGTCTGCTGAAATCTATATTGTTGAGATAAAATATATATATGTACATTTTAAACAGTACTTTGCATAATTTTAACATTATTACATGAAGGTTAGCCAATCATTTAGAAATAATAAGCATTATAAACATGTATTTTAGTTGTCTTTTCTCCACAACAAATCTGTTAAATGTAAGAGGTTTGAAAAAAAAAGTACATGCAGGTATGAAGTAAACATAAATTATTGGCATTATTTATAATAAACACAAAGCAGACCAATCAAAGCAAAACTGAAGATTATAAAAAAAACTTATTTTGTTAAATATTATAAATAAAATGATATTGTTTTATATAATTTTGCAGTATTTTAGCTGCAAATGTAAAAATCCATGGGTTAATGTCAGGACAATTATTTGGTTTAGGGTTTTTTTTTCAATAATGGATCGGTTCTTGAACTCAGCTGTGAGTTTGGCGCAAACTCAAAGACCAAAATAACCTCAAAGAACAAACACAATGTTCCTATCATACCCAGCCAGATCAGACACCCAGAATTTCATCTTCTCCATATCGCCAAACTGGCTTTCAACAACAGGTTAAACACTGAAGAGGATAGTTATGAGTATTCTGATGATAAATTACCAAGTCAACAGTGGGCGTGAATTCTTCTTTAAAAGTTGTGCAAATGTTAGCACCTAATGCATTTCAAATAGTTTTTGGAGTATTGTTGTAGCTAGAGCTGCACACTATATCATTTCAGAATCGATATCTCAATGTGATCATTCACAATAGTCACATCGCAGGATATGCAATGTTGAATTTGTGTTATTATTCATCATTTGCATGTGTTTTTGATGTACAATGCTTTTAAAAACATTCAGGTATCAGAAATTGTGACCTCAACTATGATTAATTCTACTGAATGACTTTTATTTTGATCATTCAGTTACTGTTCTTAAATTCTGCTAGACTCGGGAAACGATAAACACTTGATTTCAATCGTATCTGTTTCTTCGCTGTATTTATAGACTGTTATGCATGAAAATACTTAAAACACATGCAAATAGAGAAACACACTGCAAATAGCACAAAGAAAATAGATTGTTTATTGGATTTGATAGAGATGCACTCTCACTGCAGAATCATCCCAATTGATCTAACATTATAAATTCTTTCCAAATAGAGATATGAAGTCTGGTGAAATTGTATTCATATCGCCATATATATCGCATAATATACAAATATAGCAATGTTAGAATTTTATAATACCGTATATACGGTGCTATACGGTGATCTGCTCACTTAAGTAGCAACATAAAAGGGAGTTCAAGCAACAAAATTAATCTGAATGCAAATTATTTATTGTAAATGATTCCACTGGAACAACAATCCAGCAAACCAAATGAATGTCTAGGGATAAATAACGAAGATAAAAAGCTTAGATATAACCAGAACAAAACTTTAACTACATGATATAAATAATGCAAGCAAAGCATAAGGTTATCAAGTCAAAGAGATGGCAGGTCTTAGCATCCAAATAACCACACTGTCCTCCAGAATCTAGCACGACCACTCATATTGTACATATGTGTTAAAACAAATTGGTGATTAAAGCAGGCATCCAATCAGGATCTGCCACAAACTCCAATCTGGAGTCTTGGGGTCGTCACAATCTACAATACCATTTTTATAACTTACTGAGAACATTAGGAAAACATTGTTACAACATTAATGTGATCAGAATGGAACATTCTAATAACGTTTAAATACTGACTGAGAACATAATTTAACATGAGATTAAGACTTTATGAAAGATTTTCAATAACGTTATTATAACCAAACAATTATTTTAGTACACCGTCTAGAGAAATCTACAATGTTTTTATAACCTAATGAGAACATTAAGAAAACGTTGTTATAACATTAATGTAATTAAAATGTAATTTTGTAATAACATAAATATAAAACGAGACTGAAACTTTATCAAACATATTTAAATGATGTTAATATAACCAAAAAATATCAAATATAAATAAAAATAACATAATAAAAGAACATTTTTGTGAAATTAAAACATAAAAAAATGTTATTGCGTCCAAAATGACAAATAAATATAAAAACCGGATGTTTTGAAGGTTCTAAGTTCTTAAAAAATAACATTATATAACTTAATGGGAAAATTTTTATAACCTAAAATTGTTTGGTGGCGTTACTTATTAAAACGTGCGGCTGTCATGAGCTGTCACCACCACAGTGCCAACGTTTTCTGGGTGTCACCCGAACAGATAATTATATAGTGGTTTTTAGCACGTCACTAAGGTGTTTTGGATGATTTACTGCAAATACATCCATACAATACTCTGCTCTCTAGATTAAAGCTACGAGTCAATAACCGCAGTGACATGTTCATTAATCAACAGGCGATACTTCTTTTCGGCTCCTGTAAATTATCGTCTGGATGTCGTCATTCATTCTGGTCTTTCACTATTTTGAGCTCGTGTCCGTGCGTCGTGTGTTCTGCTACGTCACGGATGTCACAATGAGCAAATCAATAAACTGATAAGATGTTGGACAGAGAGATGAAACCAAGGACATGACATCCAGAGAATAGACTTTTGAAACTGTTAGTCAGGTTTTTATATTAGCAGGAAAGATCTACACTAATGTTTAAAAAATGTCTGATGTTTAAAATAAAAGGTTGTGAAAGTTTGCACACTAGTAGAGGACCATCTCATCTGCTAATAGGCCAAATTTGGGAGCTTTAACTGAAATGGTCTAGATCTAGTGTCTTCAAAATCTTCCCATTCTGGTTTAACTTTAAAGCCACCAAAATCTTTGTCAAGTTTGTTGAAAACAGGCCTGTCACAATAGTCAATAAATCAACTTATCACACAACACATGCACATGACCTCAATCATTTTTGGGGATGCAATATATATATCGCCCATAGAAAACCAATATTAGCAACATTGGCTGATTGCGAGATTTCACCCGATCTCCATTGGGAGTGTCAGTGTCAGTACGGTAAAACAACAATACAGTATCAAAGACTATGGACATACAAATACTCTAATTACTGTGAATGGGGAAAAGTGAAATGCTCAGTATTGGTGATACAGCCAATAAGTCACACCATCTGTTTGAAATAGCCTAGTAGTCAGTCTTTATAGGCATGCACTTCTTTGGGGGAGAGCTCTGCAGAGATGTGCTTGTCTTAAGATGACATTAATATCATTTATCACAATAGATCTTGATATAATATATCATATGACAAAAAATAGATTCAGCCTAGCTGAAAAGGTACTACTACAAATGTGCTTTGGTGTGTTTGATCCATTTACACACTTTTTATAAACAAATGTATTTTTTTTACAGTGCATTGTGTGGAAACTTAAAGCAACTGTATATAATAGTAGTGGACTTAAATCGATAAAGATTTGTTTTGCATTTTACATAAAATGTGGGTTTTAAGGCCGTCAAATTGCCTTTATTGTGTAAATAAAAGGTTAAAACACTTTAAATTAGTTTTTCTTTTGTTGTTTTTTATGTAAACAATCAATTTGTTATTGTCTATACCACTTATGCCAATTGCAGTTTGACAACAGCGCCACCTAGGCAAATGGAAAAAGTTACTACATCTCTTTTATATCATGTACGTTTTAATGGAACAATTTTTTGTATGTGTAGTTTGGCTTTGTTTAAAAGAAACACTACTCATCAACAAATGTATAATTACAATATACTGTGTTGAAACTTTAAGTAACTGTAAATGACAGCAGAAGACTACAACCGGAAGAGTTTGGCTTTATGTTTTAAAAACACTTGACACGAAGTTTGGGTTTTGAGGCTCTCAAATTGCCATTATTGTGTAAATAAAAGGTTAAAGCACTTAAATTATTTTTTTTACGTAAACGCCCACTTTATTATTGTCTTTGGCGTTTGCTTATTGCAGAGGTTTGTCAACAGCGCCACCTAGGCAAATCGAAAAAAGTTACTACATCTTTATATCATGTATGTTTTAGTGGAAGAAATTGTGTAGTTTGGCTTTGTTTAAAAGAAACACTGTTCATGAACAGATGTATTTTTGTTTACAATATATTCTCTTGAAACTTAAAGTAACTGTGTGGACTACAACTGGAAAAGTATGGCTTTATGGTTTTAAAACATTTTTCATAAAATATGGGTTTTGATGCCCTCAAGTTGCAATGGTTGTAAATAAAAGATTTTAAAAAGATTTTTTGTAGTTTTTTTTACCATGAATTTGTTATCTTATTTACCAATTTTTTTACGTATTGCAGCAGTTTGACAACAGCGCCACCTATGCAAATTGAAAAACATTTTTGTATATTTGTAGTTTGGCTTTGTTTAAAAAACACTTCATCAACAATTGCATTTTATTTTGCAATATATTGCGTTAAAACTTGAAGTAACTTTACATGATAGCAGTAGACTAAAATTAGTAAAGATTGTCTCGGTTTTTTGCCAAAAGTTTGGCTATAGAGGCATTTAAATTGCCGTTGTTGTGAATAAAAGGTTAAACACTTCAGATGTTTTATTTCAGTTGGACGCTCACTGTTTGTCATGTAAAGGACTTCAACTTCTTTGCCACTTTTTGCCACTTTATGTTTAACAGCGGTGGCAGGGTAGCTCATGGCTTGCTCCTTACAACAAGAAAGTCGTTGGTTGAGTCCCGGCTGGGCCAGTTGGCATAAGTGTGTGGAGTTTGCATGTTCTCCCCATGTTGGCGTGGGTTTCCTCTGGGTGGTTCGTTTCCCATTTTTACAGTTTTTATTTATTGAGTTAAAGTTATGCAATATATATATATATATATATAACGCCTGGTTTCATATTTAATGGAGTAAAGGTGAAGTATTTTGTGGGATGGCGGAGGTTCCTGTGGTCTGTCTCTATTGATATATTTGTGTAATGTAATCTAGAGCCACACGGAGGGTCTGGCTGGATAATCTTAGAGCTGAAGGAGAACTTGAGTCCTGGGTTGAGCGTTCAGAGAAATAACAGCACTGTGACTCTGCAGGTTTATGAGGAAAAGCACAGGTTGTTTGGGACAGTCCTTGTCCTTGAGCCAGTATTTGAACTCAGGATGCCCTGAAGTGCTACTGCACAATATGTCCGCGCACTAACCACTAAGCTATTGTGCCGACTTCCAGCATATGTTTTACACAGCGGATGCCCTACCAGCTGCAACCCTGTACTGGTAGACACCAATACACTTCAGACTGTGGGGAAAACCGAAACACCCAGAGTAAATCACACGCCAAAACTGCGCTTAGAAATTTGGGCATTTTTTAACAGGCCAAATTAGAAAAGTTGTTTGTATATAGTAATACCCTCCCCCCACCTCCCCCCAAAAATAGAGGAAGTAGGAGATTGATAGAATAATACAATTGTGATTTTTAATAAGTTGCAATGTTAACCAAAGTAATGCACAAATAGTATTTTAAGTCTACAGAAATGTATAAAAGTGTAACATAAAATTACTACACTATAAAATATGCAATGATGAAAAGTCAAGACAACAAATATCTTTGTTACTTCACCTTATTTTAGTAAGTTAATCTGGTTTCAATTAAATTGTGTAACTTATACCAAGTTTCACCTAATATTTTAATCAGTTTGATTGATGTAAGTTGAGATAACTAGAAAAAGGTAATTTGATTCAACTAAAACATTTAGGGCTCTATTTTAATGATCTGAGCACAAAGTCTAAAGCGCAAAGTGCTTATTTTAAGGATGGAAAAATCCACTCTGCCGCGCATGGTCTAACAGGGTTGAGCTTATTCTCTTAATGAGTTCTGGGTGTGTTTTGAGCATAACGTGCATTAAACCAATCAGAGTCCCATCTCACATTCCCTTTAAGAGTCAGTTGCCTCACACCATAGCGCTTTTACTATTTACATAATGACTTTGTAAGTGGATAAACGCTGAACGCTTCACTAGCAAGAAAACAGTTAAACAGAGCATTTGCAGCGTGAAGATAAAGAACGAGCCTCCTCCATTCAGCCTCTTTACTTAACTTTTACTCTTTACTTTTTAGAGTAAGGAAACAATGTTGTACTCACTCCACTGAACACATCCATTAGTCTACATATTTAATTTATTTTGTTGAGCACAAAGATTTGCTTCAAAACTATTTATGAATTTAGTTTTAATCTCCAGCAAAGGAATAAATGATTAATAATAATGAAGTGTGGTCAGAAAACTGAGTTTTATCCAAACACACTTATTCTTATTCACATATGGGATGCAGACATCTCCAAAACCCCACAGGTGTTTTAAAACAAATATAAATGTAAATACGCATATAATAAATAATACTGCTAATAATAATAGTAACATTAAACAAATCAGATTGTCATTTACAAACTTAAAAAGCCCCCCCGAGGTGTAGAAGGCATTAAACAACAACGTGGTGCAAAGTGGGAAAATTAGGGTTGCGCTGGTCTGAAAATAGCAACAAATCGCCCCAAACATGTCTTGCACCTTATTGCGGCGGGTGTATGATAGGGCCCTAAAGGTTGGTTTAAGCGAACAGTGTAATGGAACAACTATTGTTTAACTGATACAGATTCAGACTCTTCTTAGTGTGTTTGTTGAATTTAGAGTGAGACATTCACATTTATTTTTTGCTTTCTTTCTTGTAAAGTTATTATATTTAGGCATATTTTGTACCAAGTTATTTTATTCTTTAATTTTCCTGAATGTACACTGTAAAAAACATGTCCCAACACAAATCGATTAAGTTAACATAACAAATTCATTCGGATTGTACATAAAAGAATTAAGTTGTCCCAAAGAAATCTCAAGAATTGTGTTGTTTCAGCTCATTTTAATTAAGTAGTTTGAACAAGCTGCAAATTAAAAAAAAAAAAAATCCTGAATGTGTAATGCTCAGTGTGTGTGTGTGTGTGTGTGTGTGTGTGTGTGTGTGAGGTAGAGGTGTTGTGTTTCTGTGCAATGTTGTCAGTTTGACCCTTGAGCCGGAGCTTCTGATTGGCTGTTGGTGTTGAAAGTGTTAGGAAAGTGTCTCCGTATAAGGAAAGGAGTCGCCACAGGAAGACTCTTCTTCTTGAGATTGGAGCACCTGCATCAAGACAGTAAGCAATGGCTTTTTACTGAGATAGTCAATAATGGGTGATTGCTTTCAGGCGCAGTCTTGATGTAGGAGTTGATTGGTTATTGCACTCTTAGTTGCATCAGATGATATAGGAATAGAGTTTGTCATAGTTCTTTGGATGGCTAATGCATCTGTTTGGGTGGTTGGATTGGTTTGTCTGGGATTGTTTGTGTTGTGTGATGTGGTGGATTGGTTAAAGCTCAAAGCTGGCAGTCAGAGATCTTCACAAAAGATGCAAAATATCTGAAATAGTAGCTTCTTGTAAAACATGATAATTGTTGTTTGTTTCCAATTTGGAAACAAATGAGTTGTGTATTAATCTTACAAAGTAGTTTACTGGGGAATAGAATTTCAACTGGCACTGTTGGATAGTAATGATATTCATCAATTTATTCATTCATTTTCTTTTCAGCTTAATCCCCTATAGTAATAATATTTAAGTCTTATTTGAAAGCAATAATTGAACAATTGATATATAAAATATAAACATTTTAATCATTTCTTAAAATATAAAATTACAACTACAAGTTACATTAAAAAATTATGTTAAAATTGCATTTTACTTTTTATTCTATGGTAAAATTTAGAGGAAAAATGTCTATACTATTATTTATGAAAAAAAATCATGCAGTTATGACATACACACTTACAAATTTTAGAAAAAAGCTCGAGTTGTGTGAACTTGCAATTGTGAGAAAATAAAAACATCAGAAACTGAAAGAGTAGTTTTATGAAGAATTGCGAATTAAAAAGTCATAATTATCTTAATCTTTTTTTGTTTGTAAAGTCAGAATTCTGTTAAACAAATTTAACTTTAACAAACTCTGATGAACTTATATGTTGCAGTTGTGATACATGTCCAAATTTAAAAATAAAAGTTTGAATAGTGAGAAATGAACTTTCAATTACGATAAAAACATAAAATAAAAACATCAGAAACTGAAATAGTCAATTCTTACTTTAAGATAAAACTAAGTTTATATCCTGGATTTACAAGCTACAAACTTATTTTTGAGAAAAGTTTTGAGGAAAAAAAGTCTCATATCGTTTCAGCTTTAATATTTAATTGTGAGTCGGATACCAGCTTTCATATTGATCAGTGACCCCATCATGCGTGTCTGTATGAGTGTTTGCTGTAGCATATTCAGATCCGCGGCTGCTGGTTGGTAGAATAAAAATAAATAAGTATAAAAATCTTTAAATGTTTTGCTTGTAAAGTCAGAATTCTGTTAATGAAATTTTACTTTAATAAAATGAATTTATATGTTGCAGTTGCGACAAACAAATGTCCAGATTAAAGAAAACAGCTTGAATTGTGAGAAATAATCTTGCAGTTGTGAGAAATTAAAAACATCAGAAACTGAAATAGTCATCGTCAATATCTTTAAGATGTTGGTCTGTAAACAAGTTTATATCCTGCATTTACGAGCTACAAACTTATTTTTGAGAAAATATAAAGTCTCAAATATCCTTTCAGCTTTAATATTTCATTGTGTGTTGGAAACCAGCTTTCATATTGATCAGTGACCCCATCATGCGTGTCTGTATGAGTGTTTGCTGTAGCATACTCAGATCCGCGGCTGCTGGTTGGTGTAATAAAGATATCAGAAACCTAAAGAGTAATCTTTTGGTAGAATTGTGAATTAAAAAGTCATAATTATCTTTAAATGTTTTGTTTGTAAATTCAGAATCCTGTTAAGCAAGTTTTACTTTAATAAATGAAATGAATTTATATGTTACAGTTGCGACAAACAAAAGTCCAGATTAAAGAAAACAGATTGAATTGTGAGAAATGAACTTGCAAATTTAACAAAATAAAAACATCATAAACTGAAATAGTTTTTGTAATTATCTTTAAATTGTTTTGTCTATAAACACAGAATTCTGTTAAAAAAATTCTACGTTAAGATAACTAAGAAACTACGTTTATATCCTGCATTTACGAGCTACAAACTTATTTTTGAGAAAAGTTTTAAGAAAATCTAAAACCTCAAATATCGTTTCAGCTTTAATATTTAATTGTTTGTCGGAAACAGGCTTTCATAGTGATCAGTGACCCCATCATGCATGTCTGTATGAGTGTTTTCTGTAGCATATTCAGATCCGCGGCTGCTAGTTGGTGTCCGGGAGCCGTTTTTTTAATATCTGCGTCCAGCGACCCCAGATTTTTGCCCTAGTGCAAACACAAGTTGATGCAACCCGTCTCCTTATCTCCAACTCATTTCTGGAAGCCCGTGTGCCCATCAGTGACGCAGGTGGGAGGGGGGGGGGAGAGGGGGTGGGGTTTAGCACTGGTGCCGGATAATTCAAGCATTCTGATTGGCTGATGTCGGCCCTCCCAATGCTCTTTAAATCTGCCAGTCACCTCCAGGGCTAAAAAGAAACTCATCAGAGTTCAGCAACTAGTGTTCAGCGTCAGTCCGGCTCTCATAGTGAGTAAAAACATGTTATTATTACATTTTAATGGGGTAACAGCTAGAGTAAATGTTTAAGAGTGTGTGCATTTGGTTGTTTGGTGATAGTGGATTATGGTGTACGCTCTCATAGTGAGTAAAAAACACATTATTATTATATTATAATAGGGTAACAGCTGAGAAAATGTCTAAGAGTGTGTGCATTTGGTTGTTTGGTGATAGTGCTTTATAGTCTAGACGCTCATAGTGAGTAAAAAATCACATTATTATTATATTATAATGGGTTTACAGCTGAGAAGATTTATAAAGTGTGTAGATTTGGTTGTTTGGCGCTAGTGGTCTATATTTTAAGCTCTCATAGTGAGTAAAAAACACATTATTATATTATAATGGAGTTCACAGCTAGACTGGTGCGAGGGGTTTATGGTGTAAGCATATATGTGTACTGTATGTGTGTGTGTGTGTGTGGTCTGTGTTAGTCCAAGCCAGCTTGTTGAAGAATGCTGGTTGAAGCACAAACACAGACATTCTCTTTGAAGAGCGAGTGTTTCTCGTCGTAAAACACTCCAGCTGCTTGGAGATTTTCACCACAGAGACTTGTCAACAGCAAAAAAAAAATTGCTGTAGAGGCTATTTTAGCTTTGAAATTGCTTGTTAATTTCACAATTGCTTAAAGAAACGGCTAAACACTGCACTAAACAGGCGACTTTGAAGCAGAAATAGTGAAATTACACACTGTGTAACTTGAATTGGTTAAAAAAAAAGAGATCAGAAAGATTTTAGTTGCACTTTTTGTTTAATTGTTTAATTTTTTTAAGGATTGCTAAAGGCTTGTGAAGATCTAGAAGAAATGCTTAATCATTATTATCTGATTAGTTCTCAGTGTAACTTAGATTGGTTAAAAAAGTCATTTAATAATGTGTTCGTTTAACTGTTTCCGACTGCAATCTAAAAGCTTGTGAAGATCCAGAGGAGACGCTTGATTATTATCCGAATAGTTCTCCATTTAATGTCTTTATTTGTATTGTATTTTTCCAGTCATGCGTACTGTAGTAAAAGTCAGAGAGAGAGCCTCAAATAAACCCCAACTGTGCTGGTGTTAAAGGTGTGTTTTGGTCGTGTTTGGGTTTGTTTGAGGCTGCTTATCTCAGGTTAGTCTGGTTTTACGGGGTGGGAGTTTGTTCTGAAACGTTATGTTCCTAGAAGCCACAGCAACAGTGCAGAAAGTTCATTCATGCTAGCGACGAGTTTTTGTCAGTTAGCCGATGGAAAAAATGAGGAATACGTTATATATCAATGGATATTCACTCAAAAAATTGTTCAAATACTTATTTAAAATGAGCTGAAACAACTCAATTCTAGAGTTTACTTGGGATAGCTTAATTGTTTAATGATTAATTCACTTAAATTTATAAAAACAATTAAGTTAACAAATCGATTTGTGTTGAGACAACATGAAGGAATTGTGTGGAACCCAGCATTATTACAGTCCACATATTCATGTAGCAATGGCTGTTTTTGATAACCCTGTAAAAGGTCCTTCATTAATTCCATTGTTTTTATTTCAGCTTGACGAACACGAAGCATCAGATTATTCATATCAGAAATGAAAAAGCTTCACATTGACTTACTCCAAACAGTCGAACTATGATTATAGAACTGACTAACTCTAATTTGTGATTGCATGAGCTGCATGTTGTAAGCAGCTATAGTTAAGATTTTTAAATATATATATATATATTTATTGGCAGAAGTGCTTTTTGATTAGTATTGTTAATAATTGTCATTTAAACATTGATGTTTTAGGGATGCACTTAATTTTCGGCCACGGAAAATGGCATTTTTGCTTTTTGGATAAAACCAGACAAAAAAAATATGAACCCGAAAAAAAGGTTATCATTGTGCGCTCTGAATTGAGTTAGCTAAATTATCTCTAGTGTATGTGTGTGAGTGAGTGTGTATAGATGTTTCCCACTAATGGGTTGCAGCTGGAACGGCATGCACTGCGTAAAACATATGCATAAGTGGGCGGTTCATTCCGCTGTGGCGACCCCTGATTAATAAAGGGAGTAAGCCGAAATGAAAATGAATGAATGACAGTGCGGGCTGAAGGGGCTTTCACACTGGACACAGAAATCGCTGTGCTATGAAGCTCATTTACTTTAATGGTGCTGAAGCACAAGAACAGTGCACCGATGATTGTGCATACGTCATTTTTACCGTTAAAAATTCTACTTATGTTCATGTGTACAAATAATGTGCAGACAGGACATTCTTTGTAGTATACTTGTTTCTGTTGTTAACAATAGTGCTGTCATGGCAATGCTGGTAAAATGAGTTTCGCCTTGTGAATGGTCAATAAAATTTTACTGCCAATAAAATGTGGTTATTTTATTGGTTGGTGTTATTTTAAGTAGTGTAATTTAATTTATTGCATTACATTTCAAAAGTCTTGCAAAATTACATTGTATTGTTCAATCAAATAATACATAACAATCATTACAAAGTGTTTTCAGTTTTGATTTTAGCCACTGAATTTTTCATTTATCTTCAGTATCCCTTGTTTTAGTGTTTTATATTGCTGTCGCCATTGTTTGAACTGAAACTCTTATGGTCCAAGAAGAAAGTTCTAGAAAACTTTCTCTAATGTTCACATTAGGTTGTGGAAATGGTGTTTTTATGGGAACATTACTGCGTAATGTTCTCTCAATGTTCTAAACAAATAGTAACGTTGAAAAAACATCAAAGAACATTCTTTTAGAATACTTCAGAGTTAAACATTCTAAACATGATGTATAATGGATTCAAGAACACAGACCAGATCACTTAAAGCGTGTGTGTCCACAGAATCGCGAGCGCTGTTCTGAAAACGGGTGTAGTAATGAGCAAACAAAGTATAAAGGCAGAACATTTCATAGAGAAAATGTAGTTTTTTTGTGATTTTTGTATGTTATGAACTCTTGTGCTCCGTATTATTGATGATAATACAGTCACTACTGCACTGACCATAAAGCAAGGTAGCACCAACTTGCACTATATTCTAGGCTTATGCTAGTTTTGTTGAATAAAATCAGCAAACAATGTAAATTAAATATGACAACAAGATGCTGCGGTGGTAGAAACGTACTATTGTTGGCTAAGTGAAGTAACGGCTAGATTTTGAAGTAACTTATAAGAGTGTCTGATAACATAACAGTACCTGCGCCTCAATGTGCATACTGTCCATCCTAAATTATTGAATATTACTAATGTTATATACCATTCAGATCAGAAAAATGGATGTGAGACATAGGGATATCGATGGTTCACATGAGTCGTTCATAACAGAGATTCATTCACAAACAAATCGATCCCTTGACACATTACTTCCAATAGGCAACAACAGCGAAGGCGACATCTAATGTAAATATCTATTTTCCGTTACAAGTTGAAAGTGTTTATCAGATTGTGTGTTGACAGCTGGGTGGTATTGTCCCCCCCCTCCTCCACTGTGATTGGACAGCTAGTTCAAAAGTGACATTGATTGACGCTGCATATTTCAACTTGCAATGCTAAAAAAATGCTGAGGGATCAGCGCTGACCTTAAAAGTCAGAGTCATTGCCACGCTGCAGGTGCTTAAAAAGTGTGGCTCTACCATTGACAACAACAGAAAACAAATGCACAGCTCTAGAATAAACTCTTCTGTGGACTCACACATCACTTCAGAATGTTCTCTATATGTTTCTAAACAAACATCAAAGAACGTCTGTTCTAAACGAGCAGAACATTCCAAAAATGATGTTTAATTGATTTAAGAACAAAGACCAGATCACAGCCGGTTGCGAGAGTATCGCCGCTGTACCATTACAAGCTGAGAGTCTTTTTATTTGTTTGTTAGTCATATTATTTGTTGACAGTTGCGTGGTATCTATCCTCTGTGATTGGACGGCTAGCTCAAAAGTGTTACGAATGATCGCTGCATTGTTATATTATATCACAATAATCAATATATCGACTTATTATGCAAAACTTGCAAATTACCTCAATCAGTTTGCCATTGCGATATATAATTGCAAATTCACAAATAAGGTTATGGGTGACACGGTGGTTGAGTGGTTAGCACTGTCACAGCAAGAAGATTGCTGGTTTGAGTCCCAGCTGGGTCGGTTGGCATTTCTGTGTGGAGTTTGCATGTTCTCCGTGTGTTGGCGTGGGTTTCCTCTGGGTGGTTCGGTTTCCCCCACAGACCCCTGATGAATAAAGGGACTAAGCCAAAGGAAAATGAATGAATGAAATTAGGTTTAAGCTTTTTCCAATTTACGTTTTATCTCACTGGTGTGAAAGTTTATAATTGGGCATTTACCTTATACGACATTCAATAGTATTTATAATAAGACATTTACCTTCTTAACATCAAATGATATAGTCTAAATACCCTTAAGAATAAGTATTTTAAAGTGCTTATATCTGTTTGCATTATTATGCTGTTATATAATCTGTGGGCGGCACGGTGTCTAACTGCTGTGTCGCCTCACAGCAAGAAGATCACTGGTTTGGGCCCCGGCTGGGTGTGGAGTTTGTATGTTCTCCTCGTGTTCGTGTGGGCTTTCTCCGGTGCTCCCTTACAAGTCCAAACACATAAGTTATAGGTGAATTGGGTAAGCTAAATTGTCTGTAGTGTATGTGTATATATCCTGGTCCTCCAGGTTTGGGGTTATAAAACACCAACATGGTGCGGCTAAATATCAACTTCGATATAAACGGCCCTGGGAGTAATTCATAATTAATTAATTAATATCAAAATGGCAATATTATCTCAAGAGTATCGCAACAATTTCTGTGTCAATATATCGCACAACAAACATTACTTATCGCAACAGGCCTACTTGCAATCGCTGACAAAAAATGCTGAGCGCTCAAAAATCACGACCTTCACACCTTCGACAACAGAAAACAAACGTTTAGCTTGAGGAAAATACTGTCTGTGGACTCGCAGCCTCATGAAAACGTCACTTCGGAATGTTCTCTGAATGTTCTAAACATTTTTTAAAAACATCAAAGAACGTCTTTTCTAAAAGGAACACATTCCAAAAATGATGTATAATGGAATCACTTTAAATCAATGTTTCATTAATGTTACCATAAATAACCTTCCTAGAACGTTCCCAGTGTAAAAGCGGTCTGGTGTGAGAATCCAGTAAATGTGTCGCACTTTTAGTCCTGTAGGCCAAAAAGAGCGCTGTGGAAGATTTTCAGCTTTCCATGAGTCTATAGTTCAGTGGCCTCTCTGGCCGCGTTTATGAATCCTATCAATGAGGGCTTTGTGTGGGTGAAGTGGTGGATTGTGGGTAATTGGGTGTAAGAATGGTTTGGCGGTGTTTTGGCTTATAAACTGGCTCATCTAAGCCTTATGTAATGTTCTCTGTCTCTTTGGGGATGGTTATTGCTGGAAATTGCTGACCTGAGGCCAGTGCGTGTTGTGTGCTCATAACAGGTGTGTGTTTGAGCAGCTCTAAACGCTTCTGATTCCAGCGCTCATGCGTCACGGAGTGGATCAGACGCACAGATACATGAGTCCTCAACCCAAACATTCAACAAACAGCCTTTATGGAGAGCTGGAGCAAACCAGCAGCTCTCCACTGGAATAAATTGTGAATTGGGCAATGGTTGGTGTCGTGATTGTGATGATAAAATCCGACAGTCACTTAAACTGAGTTAGTGGTTACAGATCTGAGACTGGAGGCTCAAAGCTCCAAGAACATGCAGTGAAGCGTGCTGTACGTTTGCTGAAGAAAGGGCTTTCTGTATGAGGATTAATCTTATTATTTGTCAGCTTTTTTTTGGCTACTCTTACCTGATGAAGTTTAATTATTAACATAATAATCTTTAGATGTCTTATATTAAAGCAAAACAAGCGTGCTTAAACATCAAAAGAAAATGTGTATTACACATTGTTGTTGTTTATTTATTTATATTATGTATTGTTATTATTTGAAATAAAAAATATTAAAATATTTAGCTGAAAAAAACTAATCTAAACTAACAAAATCTTACTGTTGTAATTTAAAGTCGGGTCGAATATGGACAAAGCCAACTGTTGGGTTAAAAACTGCAATGTACATTTAATAGAACATTTTTTTTTTATCCAACATTGTGTTTGACCATATTTAACCCAATGTTGGTTTGCAACAACCCAGCATTTATTAAAGTGGGTATTGAAAAAAAAGATGTATTGCATTTAATATAGAAATTATATGCAAAGAAATTTAATTAATAATAAAAAACTGATGATTAAGAAATGTTTTTTTTTGTTGAATGATATACTGTAAAAGCCAACTGTTGGGTTAAAAACTTCAATGCTTATTTAATAGAAAAAGAATTGTATCCAACATTGGGTTTGACTATACTTAACCCAATGTTGGGTTGCAACAACCCAGAATTTTGAATGTAGATATAATGTAGAATTTATAATGCATGTAGAAAAAATTATTTATTACATCTAAACTAGAATTTATATGTCAAGAAATGTATTTAAATAATAATTTTTTATTTATTTATTTATATATATATATATATATATATATATATATATATATATATATATATATATATATATATATATATATATATATATATATATATATTTTTACGATTAAGGATAAATGTTTTTGGTTAAATGATATGCAATAGCTCAGTTAAATAAACTGTATAGATGTTTTATATGGGCATTAATATATAGTGCACATGTTCACAGGTTAAACTTGTAAATAAATATGACTGTTACTTGATGCATTTTTAACCACCATTTCAATGTACTTTTTTTGTTTTCGTTTAGTTCATAAAATGTCTAAAAGCATGGCTTAATTTGTGGATCTTTGGAATTGGAGGATGTTTTCCACAAGTTCTGTGGTGCCGCATTGCTGATCTGTGTTCATTAATCACTGCTGAAACGCATGTTGGAAATCAAAAGCAGTCCTTGGGCACAGAACCAACAAAACGTCAATAATGATATCTTTTAAACATTTATCTCTGTTTGATTTTATCCGGACAAACTTCAAATGACTTAATAAGATGAACCCAGAAACACTGTTATATAATATCATATCAGTTCATTTAAGGAATCGCTTACAGAATTTATTATTATTAATATTATTTTTGCTGAAAACTAAACAAAGAACCACCTGACAATTATTATTTCACAACAACCCAGTAAATTACATACTTAAAAAATGTGTTTCACTAATTATATTTTAAATAAAGTGGGTTTTAAATGTTTTTATTACACTAAATATATATATATATATATATATATATATATATATATATATATATATATATATATATATATATATATATATATATATGCTAAAAAATTGTGAATAACCATTACAAATTTTTAAATAGCCATATAAACCTTACTAGTTTATGATAATCCAGTGAATTAAATATTTTATAGGTGCTTTATTATTTAGATTTTGAGTAAAACGGGCTTTATATCATGAAACTAAACATATTTGTTTGATATTTTTTTTGCTGGAAAAATATAATAAAATTAAAATAACCATGTGGCAATGCTTACTTTAAGATTCACAATAATTAAATACTTAAAATGTGCTTCATTATTTAGGTTTTAATAAATAAAACATGTTATGAATCTTAAAATATTTGTCTTGGGGTTTCTTTGCTGGAAAAAAATAAGTATAATAAATGTCAAATAACCATGTTGCAATGCTTATTTCAAGATACTGCAGTAAATTAAACACTAAAAATGTGCTTCATTAGTTAGATATTAAAATAAAACCGGCATAAAGTATAAGCATAGTATATTTATTTTTACATTTGAACTCAACCTTGAAATTGGTGGAATAAAACAACAGGATATCGTTTACCATGGTAAAACTGGAAGAGGTCAGATTTGTTTTGTGTTTTGAGTTTATATTGATTCATTTATCACCACAAGTTCAGACGTTCAGTCAATACCTTTGGCTCCAAATCTTGTTGTGCTGAACAGGATCAAGGTCGCTGCTCATAAACACAAGTAGTTAACCTGCCACAATGTAGATGCATTTACATTTACAAAAAAGTCTTAATGTATACATGAAGAATCTCCTTTTATTATAGATTCCAAACTAATAATCTGTGGTTTCGTTTTCAGTAGTTTTCCCCGAGGCTTAACCCGAATAAACAGCTGTAAAGATGGAGCGAATGGAGCTGAAGAAAGTGAGCGCAGAGATGGAGGATGAGAGCAGTGTGGACGACAGCTACAGAGAGAACATGGACTCTGAAAAGGCCACAATCAACAGGTCAGAGTCTTTGCACTGTGTGTTTAACCCTGAAGCTGTCTGATACACACACACACACACAGAACACTGTGACACAGGAATCAGGAGTGTATCTTTAACAGCAAACTAATGTGAGTGTAAAATAACGTGTGTGTGTGTGTGTGTGTGTGTGTTGTGCTTTACAGCCAGTTCCTGGATGAAGATGATGCAGAGAGTCAGAAGTTTCTCACCAATGGCTTGATGAAGAAGAAGAAATATGAGGAATATAATGAAGAATATGTAAGACTTTACTTCTGAAACACATTCATTATGTTCATGACACCCCTCACTCCACCATACCTGATTCTGATTGCTCAATAATGACATCATAATGTAGTTTATTTATTGTTTATATATTTCTCAGGTGCTGATCTTTTTTTAAACACATTTTTAAGCATACATTTAATAACTAATTTCTAATGTGATGACAGTGCATGATATTTTACTAGCTATTCTGCAAGATACTAGTATTCAGCTGAAAGTGACTTTTAAAGGCTTAACTAGGTCCATCTTTTTGCATGGTTTACACTTAATTAAAGAGCTAGTAAATGATTACAGCTCAGATTAATGTTTTGTGTCTAATAGTTTTTTGTAATAATCAGTATAATGCACATCCAGTCGGTTGTTATCACAGAATAAACCCTTCAGTCCTACATAACAGCCCATGATAAACCTGTCAGGCTTTATTCCTCTAGATCAGCTGTCTGCATGTGCATTATTCCTTGCTTTTGCTCTAGTTCCTTCACTGATGAAGCGTCTCTCTTGTTCTCGCAGCACCCGGGTCATGCTTCCTTTGGCATGTCGGTCTTTAACCTCAGTAACGCCATCATGGGCAGTGGGATCCTGGGCCTGTCCTTCGCCATGGCCAACACCGGCATCATCCTGTTTGTGTGAGTGTTTGCCAACATTTCCCACATTACTAGAGCTCTTCTGCATGAGTTCAGCCAGTCATAACACAGATCCTGGAATGCAGATACCAGAACGACAGCATTAGGAGTGTCATTTCTGATCTGTCTATCTGCTTCTTTCTATTTATCTACATTTATCGTAGTTATTTTGTGCTTTTTTATTATTTTAGGACAGGTGTAAAGTGATTAAGTAAAATTGCAACACTGGCAACAAAAAGAAATCACATATACATTATCTGTCTAACTACCAGTCTGTCTGTCTGTCCATCTGTCTGTCTATCTAACTACCTGTCTGCCTGTCAAACTACCTGTCTGTCTGTCTGTCTGTCTATCTACCTGTCTGTCCGTCTGTCTATCTATCTGTCTGTCTATAACTACCTGTCTGTCTATTTATCTATCTACCTGCCTGTCCGTCTTTTCTATCTAACTACCTGTCTGTCGATCTGTCTATCTACCTATCTGTCTGTCTGTCTAACTACCTGTCTGTCCGTCTGTCTATCTATCTGTCTGTCTATCTAACTACCTGCCTGTCCGTCTTTTCTATCTATCTACCTGTCTGTCTGTCTGTCTGTCTGTCTGTCCGTCTGTCTATCTATCTACCTGTCTGTCCGTCTGTTTGTCTGTCTAACTACCTGTTTGTCTGTCTTTCTGTCTGTCTGTCTATCTATCTGTCTAACTACCTGCCTGTCCGTCTTTTCTATCTAACTACCTGTCTGTCTGTCTGTCTTTCTGTTTGTCTGTCTGTCTCTCTGTCTGTCTAACTACCTGTCTGTCTATCTATCTACCTGTCTGTCTGTCTAACTACCTGTCTGTCTGTCTGTCTGTCCGTCTGTCTATCTATCTACCTGTCTGTCCGTCTGTCTGTCTGTCTGTCTAATTACCTGTCTGTCTGTCTGTTTGACTGTCTGTCTAACTACCTGTCTGTCTGTCCGTCTGTCTATCTATCTACCTGTCTGTCCGTCTGTCTGTCTGTCTAACTACCTGTCTGTCTGTCTGTCTGTCTGTTTGTCTGTCTGTCTATCTATCTACCTGTCTGTCCGTCTGTCTGTCTGTCTGTCTAACTACCTGTCTGTCTGTCTGTCTGTCCGTCTGTCTATCTATCTACCTGTCTGTCCGTCTGTCTGTCTGTCTGTCTAATTACCTGTCTGTCTGTCTGTTTGACTGTCTGTCTAACTACCTGTCTGTCTGTCCGTCTGTCTATCTATCTACCTGTCTGTCCGTCTGTCTGTCTGTCTAACTACCTCTCTGTCTGTCTGTCTGTCTGTCTGTCTGTCTGTCTGTCTATCTCGTGTGTGTGATTTAGAATAATAGCATTTTAATATATTATTTTTTTACTGCTTATGTATTCTCAGATTAAATCAAATATTATATCTCATCCTAACCTATGGACTTTATTAATATAACATTAATATTATAATATTCTACAATTTTTTTAATAATAATTAAAGTAAGATTAATATAATAATATATAATTATAATTTAATGGTAAATATAAATAAATAATTTAAAAATTCATTAATTAATTTATTCATTCATTTTCCTTCAGCTTAATCCCTTGTTCATCGCCACAGCGGAGTGAACCGCCATTCAATATAACTATATTTAATAAATATTGTAAATCAAAAATGTTGCTCTTTGCAATAATGATCCATTAGTTAATGTTAGTTTAATGTGTTTACTAACATCAACAAAGAATAAACAATACATGTAGAGCATTTCTTCATAATTATATTAATAATAGAAAACATTTACTAATGCATTATTAAAATACAAATTATTAACATTAAGTTATGCACTGTGAGTTAACAATAACTAACAATGAATGACTTTATTTTCATGAACTAGCATTAAAAAAATGTGTAATAAATACAGTATTGTTCATTTTTGTACATTAGTACATACATTAACTAACATTAAATAATGTGTTAATGGCATTAAATGATGAATCTACATAAGTAAGTGTCTGTAATAGTTTTAAAAGAGAGTACTGACGTGTGCAGTGAATGCAGAACTTCCAGAAAGCCCTTGAGACACTGTTATCAGGGAATGCAGAGCAGACGCCGGTGTGTCAGGGACTGCAGGACATGCTAAACTGCACATAACACTAATCAACTGTGTACGCCTATATTTAGCCCTGTGTCAGCCATTTACTGAGGGGTTAAAACATATGTGTGTGTGTGTGTGTGTACGTGTGTGTACGTGTTTTTGTGACATATCAGGACACAAATCTGTATAATGACATGGGTATGACACAGGTATTACAAAAAGGAGGTGAAATATGAGGACATTGGTGACGTCCTCATTTCTCAAAATGCGTATAAATCACACAGAATGAGTTTAATCAGAGAGTAAAGCTGCACACTGACTCCTGTGATGGTAGGGTTTAGGGGTAGGGTGGGGTGAGGACCATACAAAATACGGTTTAAACAGTATAAAATGAATGGAAACCTATCACTTGATCATTTCTGGGGACAGATATGAACCCAAAAGGGACTAAAAACATTAATATTTTCAAAAACGTCTCTTTGGGGACACTCTTATGTGTAAATGTGTGTTTGTGGTTGTTGAGAGTGATAGTTGTAGGTTATGAAATATATAACTATATCTATATAAAGACAATAGAAGTCTGTTCAGTGTCCCTGTTTAGAGAGTTAAGTAATGGGAGTGTGTGTGTGTGTGTGTACAGTATGTGTTTGTGTGTGTGTGCAGCATGTCTGTCTTTGTGTCTGTTTATTTGTGTGTCTTTGTGGTGTGTGTGTCTGCTTCTGTGTGAAAGTGAGTCTAAATGTGTGTATGTGAGTGTCTGTGTGCTTATATGTGTGTGTTTGTGACTGTGTATATATGTGTCTGACGTGTTTGTGTGTGTGTGTACAGTTTGTCTGTTTCTATGTACTGTGTGTAATTTGTGTGTCTGTGTTTCTGTTCATGTGTGAATGTCAGTGTCTGTGCATGCATTTCCGTGTGTGTGTCTTTTTCTGCATGCGTGTGTGTGACTGACAGCAGTCAGCTGTGTTCGGCTGCAGCTCCGCTGTCCGCCATCGCAGGAGGAATGACACACACACACACACACACACACACACACCTACAGCACGAAGCGTCACCTGAGGGGTGTTCAGGCCAGCGTGTCTCCTTCATTCTCCAGTGAGGGTGTCAGATGGTTATTTCTGGTCTGTGCGCTGCAGGAGGCTGGTGTCCGATGACCCAACCACCATTAACCCATTTTCTCCATGCATCATTCTGTCATTTAGTCCGTCTCTACAGCTGAAACTCGCTCAGACGCAGCAGGGGCTTATGGGTAGTAAGGGTGAGCCGTAGCTGGTTTGTCCCTGTTGATCCAGACCGGGTCATAAATGTGCTGAAACCTGAAAAACCTGGTGCTCACCAGAGCAACACATGTGCTGACTATTATCACCAGCAGAGGGGGCTGTCAGCACTGAGTTTTACTACAACCGTACTATAGTAAAGTGTATTTTACTTCAGTTTATTTACATTTATTTTTGTTTATTCATGTTTATATGCTTATTTACAACTCGTTGTAAATAAATGAACTCATTTACTGTAGTATTAACTGTAGTGAACTCATAAACTGTAAAACTGTAGTGTATTTCAGTTTTGCTACAGTAAACTATGCTGTATTGTAGTATAATATACCCTATAGTTGTAGAAAACTGTAGTATTGGTATTACTACATTATTGGGCAGGGTTTACATCCACTGTGCAAAAAACCTGTGTTGGATAAGTTGGCGGTTCATTCCGCTGTGGCGACCCCTGATGAATAAAGGGACTAAGCTGAAGGACAATGAATATATGAATATTTCATGTGAAAAACCTGGTCATCTGGAAGCATTAGCATTGTTAACACACACACACACACACACACACACACACACAGAAGCACACACACTTTTGTTTTTGTGAAAAGTGGGTACAAAACAACAATCACAGAAGACAGTGTGCAGCTTTACTCTCTGATTAAACTCATCCTGTGTGATTTATAAGATTTCGGAGAAATGAGGACGTCACCAATGTCCTCATATTTCGAGAGGGGTCTGGCTGCAGACTCGGTGCAGTGCAATCTGAGCTGCATCCAATGCTTTTTAATGAGCTCACCTAACCCCACCCCTAACCCTACCCATCACAGTAATGTCACTCGCTTCATTGAGTGCATTGAGTCTGACATTGCATCGCTAAGTGATGCAATCTCAGCTTGCATCATAAAGGCTGCATCCAGATACTATTTCACCTTCTTTTTGTAATACCTGTGTCATACCATCGTCATTATACAGATTTGTATCCTGATATGTCACAAAAACACGTACACACACACACACACACACACACACACACTTCTATATATTTGTAAATGGCCTCTGCATTTAAAAAACTGCTTCAAAAATGAACCTCACCCCATGTTGCTTAACAGGGACTATTAGACGATACAAATAAAGTCTTTCAGAAATAAATAAATAACATGACATTTTATACATATATAATATTTTATGCTTATATTTTTGAGTACATTAATCGTTCACTATCAGCATGTGAACCCATTTATCAAAGTTTCTCTCTTGTTTTCCCAGAATCCTCCTGCTGGGAGTCGCTATCCTCTCGCTATACTCTGTTCATCTCTTATTAGTGACGGCCAAAGAAGGAGGTGAGTTTGTCCACAGATCACACACACACACACACACACACATATATACACAGCTGAAGTCAGAATTATTAGCCACCCTTTGAATTATTATTATTTTTTTTTATATTTCTCAAATGATGTTGAACAGAGCAAGGAAATTTTCACAGTATGTCTGATAATATTTTTTATTCTGAAGAAAGTCTTATTTGTATTATTTTTGGCTAGAATAAAAGCAGTTTTTAATTTATTAAACACCATTTTAAGGTCAATATTATTAGCCCCTTTAAGCTATATATTTTTTTCGATAGTCTACAGAACCAACCACTGTTATACAATAACCTGCCTAGTTAACCTAATTAACCCAGTTAAGCCTTTAAATGTCTCTTTAAGCTATATAGAAGTGTCTTGACGTATATCTAGTCTAATATTATTTACTGTCATCATGACAAAGATAAAACAGATCAGTTATTAGAAATGAGTTATTAACACTTTTATGTTTAGAAATGTGCTAAAAAAAATCTGCTCCATTAAACAGAAATTGGGGAAAACATCAACAAGGGAGCTAATAATTCAGGGTGGCTATTAATTCTTACTTCAGCTGTATATATATTAATATCAAACATATTAATAATCGATATATTCTCTCACTACAGGCTCGCTGATCTACGAGAAGCTTGGAGAAAGAGCGTTTGGATGGCCTGGAAAAATGGCAGCTTTCGGGTCTATAACTCTGCAGAACATAGGAGGTAAATAATTTAGCTTTTTTTTAGCATGAGTGATGTTATGTGATGAGGAATTTTCCTTATTTTAAAGTATTTCCTGAGTGATGTTTAATAGAGCAGCAGATTTTTCTTCTAGGTTTATTATTTATTTATTAGCTCCCTTTAATGTTTGGGAATTGTCTCCAGAACAAACTTCTGTTGTCCAGTGACTTGCCTAGTTAACCTAATAAACATAGTTAAGCCTTTAAGTGAGGTTTATTCATGAACTCATTTCGAGAGGAGCACGCGCACGCCCTTATGATTGATAGCAGCTGATCCTCATTAGCTAACGCATGATTCACCAATCAGACGATTCCTAAATCACTGTAAATAACCAGAGTATCTTACCTTAGCCATCTTCATCTTGAAGACTCCCCCCTTCCACCCCTACTCCTCCCATTTCCTTGTCAGAGCAGCACGGAGGCCCAATGGTTAGCATCATTGCCTCACAGCAAGAATGTCACTGGCTCAGATCTTACCTGGCCAAGTCAGCATTTCTGTGTGGAGTTTGCATGTTCTCCCCATGTTCGCGTGGGTTTTCCAATTGACAACATAGACAAGCGTTGAATCCAGTATTCACACTCTATAGCATTCATAATCTGCATCTACTATTATCAAGCAGGGGAGTTCTCGAGACCTACCTGAGCTCAAACTCCCCTCTCGCCCTGCAACAGGGGGGAGCCCCGGGCTCGAGGATCTCACAAGCTCAGGGCTCTCTCCCGGGACAGCATGCCAAACGCTCTTTATAATCAATCATCAGCTTAGGGCGAACTCTTGAAATGTCACTGAATACTACTATCTTGCAAAATATCTAGTCAAATATGTGCTGTCATCATGGAAAATTAAAATTTTTATTTTATTTATTAAAATTGTTGCGTGAATAATTGTGTTTACTTTGTTTTGTTTGTCTTCAGCCATGTCCAGCTACCTTTTCATAGTCAAATATGAGCTGCCGGAGGTGATACGAGCTTTCCTCGGACTGGAGGAGAGTTCTGGGTAATGAGTGTTTATGATTATTCAGATTTACCAAGTCATAATTATACAATTGAGTAATGTTTTGTCTGTGTTTGTGTGTGCAGTTAATGGTATCTGAATGGGAATTGTGTGGTGGTGTAATTACTGTAGTATACTTTAGTTTTACTACATTAAGCTGTGGTGTATTGTAGTATAATCCACCCTATAGTTGTAGTAAACTAGAGTATTGCATCACTTGTTTATATTAATAAGGTTGATGTGTTACCATAGCAACTATAGAAATACCACAACAGATCAATCACTATAGTTGATGTGTTACCGTAGGAACTGTAGAAAGTCCACAACAGATCAATTACTATAGTTGTTGTGTTACCATAGCAACTGTAGAATCACCACAACAGATCAATCACTATAGTTGATATGTTACCGTAGCAACTGTAGAAAGTCCACAACAGATCAATTACTATAGTTGAGGAGTTACCATAGCAACTGTAGAATCACCACAACAGACCAAATACTATAGTCAATGTGTTACAGTAGCAACTGTAGAATTACCACAACAGATCAATTACTATAGTTGATGTGTTACCGTAGCAATTGTAGAAAGTCCACAATAGATCAAGTACAATAGTCAATGTGTTACCATAGCAAGTGTAGAATCAGCAAAAGGTCAGTTACTATGGTCGATGTGTTACACTATCAACTGTTGAATCACCACAACAGATCAATCACTATAGTTAATGTGTTACAGTAGCAACTGTAGAATCACCACAATAGTACTTTACTATAGTATAGATAAAATATTACTACAGTATTTTTCAGCAATTGTGAGATTGCTTGAACTGTGCGAGAGTTCTGGGTAATGAGTGTTTATGATTAGTGGGATTAATCAAGTCCTAATTATACAGTGTGATGTTCTGATCATTTGTCTATGTGTGTGCAGTGAATGGTATCTGAATGGGAATTATGTGGTGGTGCTGGTGTCCATCGGCATCATTTTACCTCTATCTCTGCTGAAAAACCTGGGTGAGTCCTGCATTAGAGCAACAGAGAGAGTTTGTGAGGGTGTTTGTGATGTGTTTCTGAATGTTTGCTGTGTCCTGCAGGGTATCTGGGCTACACCAGCGGCTTCTCTCTCTCCTGTATGGTCTTCTTCCTGGGAGTGGTACGTTTACTGATGCTGATTCACTTTATTTGCTTCGCTTTTAGTTCTTAAATGTCCTACTACGTGTTTTAAATTTTCTTTTATGTATTCATAATTTTTAAAATTATTTTAATCATGAACTGATTTTTTATTTGATGTGTGAGATAATAAAATAAACTAAAATATAGTTTTTATTCATAATTTTTTAAATTTTAAAAATAATTTTCCAACTAGTGTAGTAATGAAACAGCTTGTCTTTTTATTCTATCTGCAATAAACTTACCTGTGAGCACTTGCTGTTATGCATTTGATATATTTTTATAATTGCATATATTTGTCATAATGCAGCATATTTCATCACTGAATCTAACTGTCATTTGCGTTTCTTTTAGTTGTTTCTAACTGAATTCATGTTGTATTTGTCAGCTGATCTACAAGAAGACGATCCTGCCGTGTCCTCTTCCATTCTTCTTCGAGCACGGCTCAAACGTTAGCATAAATGGATCGGATGCGATAGCTCTGTACGGACTGCACAACGCCTCGGCTCTGGCGTACATGTCAGAAACGGCTGCAAACGCCGTGGATCCACACACACCGCTCCACGACTCGGTGCAGTTCAGCGCTCACCCGGAGGACCACCAGGACATGTGCACGCCCAAATACTTCATCTTCAACTCACAGGTTAATACACAGATGATGAGGATAATGAGTGTGTGTTGTTTAGTTGAAGTCACAATTATCAGCCCTTCTTCATTTTCTTTCCAATGTTTCCCAAAAGATGTTGAACAGATTCAGGAATTTTTCACAGTATTTCCTCTAATATTTGTTCTTCTGGAGTAAGTCTGATTTGTTTTATTTCGGCTAGAATAAAAACAGTTCTTAATTTTTTAAAGCCATTTTTAAAGCTGGAAGTATAGCAATACAGTACATTTTAATGTTGTGTGGACATTTTTTTGGTTCCAATGATATAAATGGCTCTTAAACTAGACCGAATGGAGTGTTTTGCAAATGTAAAAAGGCAGATTGTTAGCTGTGTGTGTTGAGTTTTGGGGTTGAAGACTGAATATACAGCATGTACAGTAGAAGCTTGATTACAGATATGGGGAGAGCACCTAAAGAAAGCTGTACAAGTGTTTGTGTGTGTGTGAATGTGAGAAGAGCCTGATTGTGTTTGTTCTCTTTGTTTTTCAGACCGTTTACACTGTTCCCATCCTCGCCTTCGCATTTGTGTGTCATCCTGAAGTTCTGCCTATCTACAGTGAACTGAAGAAGTGAGATTATTATTATTATTATTATTAATAGTATAGGTATTAGTAGTGTAGTAGTAGTTGTATTGTCCTGTAATAAATTTGGTTTATATTGTTTATAATTATTATATCTCTCAAAGATGGGTTGTGGCTGGAAGGGCATCCGCTGCGTAAAAACATGCTGGATAAGTTGGCGGTTCATTCCGCTGTGGCGACCCCAGATTAATAACAGGACTAAGCCAAAAAGAAAATGAATGAATGAATAATTATTACATATCCTTAAAATAATTATTATTATCAGGCCTTGACATTAACTATTCTGATCACCAGCCACTGCGACTAGCAGTTTTCCAGCGCCATTTTCACTTGCCACAATTTTGTTGTTGGAAATGTCTTTATATGCACAAATTTGACTTTGACATGCTAAAAAGACTAGATTTAAATGTTGTGTTATATTCATTCAACTTTTATTTGTGTGATGTGTTTGACCTTGCTCAATAAGCATGAGCAAATGGTGGCTTCAGTGTCATGTTGCAATTAGTTTTATTACACAAGGCTTCAGTCAACACTAAGGATTTACCTGTTTTTTCTCTGGCCAGCATCAAACTAATTATTTCCTTGCCACAAATTGTAAACAATGTGTCAAAACAAGCCAAATATAGTGGTATACTAAAACTAAACATACGTTTTATACATAAAACTTTATATGAACTTAAATCTTTAGTGACGAGCCAGCGCTGATTATTTTCAACCAGCCAACGTGGCTAGTGGGGGTGGCTGTTTAACCTGACTCCCGCATTGAAAATCCACCCGCATCTGGCTGGTTGGTGGGTGTTAATGTCAAGCCCTGATTATTATATATAGATAAATAAAGAGGAAACTGACTGGAGAAGAAACAAACCTTTATAACTTTTATAACCCAAAGTTTTGTTCTTTCTTCATCAGTTTATTTATTTATGAAATGCAATAATCCAGGGGTGCTGGATTATTGCTGGATTAGTCCTGGAGGGCCTGTGTCCTATAAAGTTTAGTTCCAACCCCAATGAAACATACCTGGACAAGCTAATCAAGCTCTTACTATTGACCTTATTCTAAAATGCGGAAGTGCATCTGTTTTCGCGATTGTCTTAGAACTTCCGTTTCAGTCACCTATGGGAGAAATGACAAGGAATAATAAACGGCAGAAAACGGTCAAACTACTTGCTCTACAAACAAATGTTTGCATGACTATACAGACCAAGTAGAATAATATAATAGGGAAATATCAGTTTGCAACATCAAACAGCGAAACGAGCAGTTTTTAATGTCTAAAAATGAATGGAAATGAATGAGACCGGAAGTCTCGTGCCAAAAAGATTCAAATGGCAGCGCCCGCTCGTCTGCGGAGAATAAGGTCAATATTACTTAGTATGCTTGAAGGCTGGTGTGTTGGAGGAAGTTGGAGCTAAACTATGCAGGACACCAGCCCAACAGGACTGAGTTTGGGCACCCCTGCTATAATCTGTAGAAATAGATAAAGAGCTTTTCTGCTTGTCGACTGTAGTCTAGATAACACACTTTAAAAAATGTATAATCTATAATGGGGTGGCGCAGTGAGTAGCACGTTCGCCTCACTGCAGGAAGGTCGCTGGGTCGATCCTCGGCTCATTTGGCGTTTCTGTGTGGAGTTTGCATGTTCTCCCTGCGTTTGCCTCCGGGTGCTCCGGTTTCCCCCACAGTCCAAAGACATGCGGTGCAGGTGAATTGGGTTGGCTAAATTGTCCATAGCGTATGAGTGTGTATGTGTGGATGTTTCCCAGAGATAGGTTGCGGCTGGAAAGGCATCCGCTGCGTAAAAACTTGCTGGATAAGTTGGCGGTTCATTCCGCTGTGGCGACCCCAGATTAATAAAGGGACTGAGCTGACAAGAAAATGAATGAATGAATATATAATCTATAATTTTTGGTTTAAAACAGCTCCAGATCCAGCATACAAAAGCAAAGATGCCATTTAGTATATATCAGGAATTTTGTAGCATTAGGCATTAAAACCAACAGCTGCATGACAATATAACTACATCTTTTCACCCCCAACATCTCAGATGTGTGTTAGAGCTGTTAGTGTTGTGTTTGTGACGTGTGTGTGTGTGTGTGTGTTGTTGTGTTTCAGTCGCTCTCGTCGGAGGATGCAGTCTGTCTCAAACCTCTCCATCTTGGCTATGCTGGTTATGTACCTGCTGTCTGCTCTCTTCGGTTATCTGACGTTTTATGGTATGTCACACACACTCTTTCATCGCTTCTTGTGTGTATTGCCTCTTGTTGAATCACTCCTCAATTGTTAGTCGCTTGGGCAAAAGCATCTGCTTAATGTATTGTAGACTTACATGCCATCACACACTCCTGTGGAGCAGAAACACTTACTGTGTGTTTGTGTGTGTGTGTGTTTGTGTGTGTGTGTGTTTGTGTGTGTGTGTTTGTTTCAGATCATGTGGAGGCCGAGCTGCTGCACACCTTCACCAAGGTCTACAAGTTCGACACGATGCTGCTGATGGTGCGACTGGCGGTGCTGACGGCCGTGACGCTCACCGTACCTATCGTACTCTTCCCCGTGAGTGACTAAACACACACACACACACATCTGCAGGAAACATGATGCACATCACCCTCCCTCATGCTCATACACCTGAAGTGTGTTCGATGGCATTTTGCTGCTCTTCTACTCATTAATACACTCCTGTAGTGTCTGTAAATGTCCAGCAGATGGTGCAGAACAAATAGATTTTAGAGAACATATAGCAGGGGTGTCCAAACTTTTAGGACACACGCCCCCCCCAAGTTTGTCCAATTTCACTCGCGCACCCCTCCCTCGAGCCAAAATTATAATGCAAACATCACTCACATATTATTTGCTGCGTTTAAAGTGCATATAGCATTAATTACATTGAAACATAAATACCTCACCTGGTTCAGTGTGATGGCTGAGCCTGTTTTTTGTGAGGACAACTTGCTAATCTGTGGTCGGATTCCGGACACGACTAACTGTAAATCATCTTCCACTGTCAATAAACGTGAGCCAAAGCCTACATGCTTTTGATGTACGTACATGCAGAAAGTTCTGCTTCGCCAAGCCAAGTTCACAGAGCCCTGATGGTGTGGTTGAGTCGAACATTGAGCATGTTTACATAAGCAACAATACCTTCATACGATTTTAATATGATTAAGACAATGCTCTGATTCGAGTCTACCATGTAAACAGCGATTTTTGATGACCTTAATCTGACTAAAGTCATAACTGAACTAAACAGAAATGGAATTAAGACATGTGGAGTGTGCAGATATTATTATTATTGAAGTGAACACTGCAATCAAACTATTACAGTCATGTAGGACTTTTAGCCATATTTTGTGACAAAATCCACACACACACCGCAAAATGCGACAATAGTATCTGGATGCAGCCTTTATGATGCAAGCTGAGATTGCATCACTCAACCATGCAATGTCAGACACAATGCACTCAATGAAGTGATGTCACTGTGACGGGTAGGGTTAGGGGTGGGGTTGGGTGAGCGCGTTAAAAAGCATTGGATGCAGCTCAGATTGCACTGCACCAGTTCTGCAGCCAGACCCCTCTCAAATGCGAAGGTTTTTTTTTTCTTTCCATTCGGGTTTCCATTAAAACAACACTTCCACCAGTCCTTACTTTATATTCGCGTCTAATACTCCAGTCACAGGGGCATGAATGAAATGTTCATGAGTGAAACTTGAAGCGAACTGCAGTAAAGTCGAAAAACTACGATGAAACACCCAAAATCACATGAGCCTCTGCAGGAAACCCGAATAGCGTTGTGATGCAACATTCAAAAGGCACTTCACGTAACACCTTAATTACATTATTGTCTTAAGACAAATAACTGATGTCCATGTAAACATAGTCAGTAGTCTTCATAGCTAGTGAAAGATACAAATGGGCGTCCTGCTGATTTGATTCAGAAGGGCACTTTTTTGTCAGACGGCTCACCGGTTTGACTTTCATTCATTCATTCATTATAAACAGCACCCGCTCCATTTTATTTGTGCATATTTTACTGGAACGCATTAACTCTACAGGGGCCTGATAGTCAGCTGTGGAGCTGACGTTAATCATATTCCCTCTAGTGTACGTGTAAAAATCATCATCAAAATTACCAGTGCACGCCCCCCTTTATAGGTGCTGGCGCCCCACAGTTTGAAAACCCCTGTCATATAGCAGGGGTGTCCAAACTCCAGTGTCCTAATCAAACACACCTGAACCAGCTAATTAAGCTCTTATTAGATATACTAGAAATGTCCTGGCAGGTGTGCTGGTGCAAGTTGGAGCAAAACTCAGCAGGACACCGGCCCTGCAGGACTGAGTTTGGAAACCCCTGCCATATACTGTAGTATAGAGTTTATCTATAGTATTGATCAAAAAAACTTTTGCTCTTATTCACTTTCATTGATTTTTTTTTTTGTTACGGCCCGCTCATTTGAGTCACAACATAAAATAGAGATCTAACAACACAATAGTCTGAATGCTAAATATTTATTGTGAATGAAACTAATAGAACAATCATCCGGCAAAACAAACAAATGTCTAGGGAAAATAATGAAGGTAAAAAACTTAAGATATAATCAAAACAAAACTTTAACTATATTATATAAATAATGCAAACCAAAAGCATAAGGTTAATGAGTCAAGGAGATGGCAGGTCTTGACATGATTACGTCCAAATAGCCACACGGCACTGGGGAAGCCAGCACAACAACTCTTATTTATATGAACCAGGTGGTGATCTGCCAGTCAGGATCTGCCACATAATCCAATCCAGAATCTCGGGGTTGTCACATTTTAGACATTTAAAACATCTCGTTACGCTGCTTCATGTTGCAAACTGATGTTTTCCTATTATATTAATCTTTTGTATGTATAATCATGAACATACTTGCTTGTAGAGCGAGCATGCTGACTGTTTTCTGCTGTTGATTATTCCTAGTCATTTCTCCCATAGGCAACAGAATCAGAAGTTATAAAACAATCACAAAAACGAGCGCACTTCTGCAGAATAAGCTCAAAAATATTGTTCATTTTAAAACACATATTGAGGGCCATTGCAGAAATATATATTCAATGCAGGCAGATTGAAAAAGCTTGTTTGATTAACATATAAAACCGTTTTTAGACAGACAGAGGGCGCTCAAGAGCTTCTTATATTCTCATCATCAAGCCCCGCCCCTTTTCTCTGTGAGGGCAGGGCGAGCAAAGGGAATGGAATATTACCTGATGCAGTGCAGTGACCTTGCCAAAGATGCAGTTACTGCATGTGGCCACCAAGCAAAGTGGCGCTATAAACACACGCAAAACCATGCTCAGGTTCAGATCAGGCTTCATGGAGCTTTTGTGATTATTGTTTTTAGTGTTTGGCCTTGGTGTTGCTCTTAAATGTCACGGCCTTTTGTGAGCGAGACGTCTTTGTTTTGTCTGAGAGCCACCGGGACCTTCAGTTTGACTCACAGAAACAACACACACACATATGAGCTCTAGTCTGATGATGACGATGCCTTCACTCTTTGATCATAATATAATAAAGCCAGTTTGAGCTGTTGAATTAAACACATCACTTAGTGATTATTTCATTTTTGTATTCATTAAATAATTATTTCATCACTATCAAAAAATTACACACAATTAAGCCAAACAGCCACAACGTTTTGTGGATACTTATAAAATTAATATTAATAATGCATTTAGGAATAAACAATAATTATTAGATAATAATAATAATTATACAATAAATAATGGCAGAAAAATGAATGTTAGAATAAACAAAAATAAATAAATACAATTAAACTGAATAATTACTTGTTGTGCATATTGAAAAACGGCATGCAAAAAAACATTTATTACAGTTGTTATTGATTATTAAAATAAAGCTGAAACAAAATATAGACAATTGTTTAAAGTTGGAAATAAATTAAACATTTTAATGGAAATGAATAGAATAAATCCAAACACTACATTTAAAAGTAAACATAAATGATGATGATGATGATCATAATAATAATATATTTCAAAATGAACAATAAGTAATTAAATTAAATGGAATATTTACACAGCTTGAAATGGATTTCTAGACATTTTGCATCCATTTTAATGTGGAAGGTGTAAGCGTTTTTAAAACCGGGATACATTTCTCTGAGAAGCAAATTGACATATATAAATATATAATCTGAAAAAGCATTTAAAATGAGGTCAATTAAAACCAAAATGCATTAAACAGTGCTTACTCTACATATTTGGGACTTAACAGTGAATAATAATGCACAGTTATCATAATAAATACATGCAAGGAGGAAAATAAAGTGTTTGCAGTAAAAACTAATTGAAGTTTCTTCCCCAAAACCCTTCCTCGGCACATGTACAGTCTGACTGATAGGTGAGGCTGTATGTGATTGGCTGATTTCTGACTGGTTGCCCAGGCGACTCAGATATAAGCTCTGTCCCAGATCCAGGACACTCAGAGCATCCAGAGCGAGTGCAACCTGATGCGGAGCGTTCCCAAAAAGCGCATCCAGTGCTGTGAATCAGGAGCACATTAGTATCATTATTACATTTCTTATGAGCAGAGACAGCTGTGGCCTTATAAAGGCCTGCAGACGCTCAGATCCTGTTTCACTGAGAGCACACACAGGACATTCAGCTACTTTCACTCATCTGGAGTTTATAATGGATTTCAAGGGACTTTGAGTCTGTATTGTGAAATGTTTTATTTATTTATTTGATTTTTTGTGTAAATTCTAAACAAATCAATTTGTAAAAAATAATAATTATAATAGGGCATCATGGTGGCGCAGTGGGTAGCACGATCGCCTCACAGCAAGTAGGTCACTGGTTCAAGTCCCGGCTGAGTCAGTTGGCGTTTCTGTGTAAAGTTTGCATGTTCTCCTTGTGTTGGCGTTGGTTTCCTCCGGGTGCTCCCACAGTCCAAACACATGCGCTATAGGGTAATTGAATAATTGGCCCTAGTGTATGTGTGTGAATGCAAGAGTGTATGGGTGTTGCCAGTACTGGGTTGTGGCTAGAAGGGTATCCACTGCCTTTATATTAGCTTATAAAACATGTGCTGGATGAGTTGTCGGTTCATTCCACTGTGGTGATAAAGGGACTAAGCCGAAAATGAATGAATGAATGAATAATCATAGTATAATAATAGTAATATTAATAATTTTAAGCACTTTGAGTTTAAAGAAAGCACATTACAAATAAAAAGTATTAATATTATTATTAATAAAAATACATGTCTAATAAAATATTTTGTACAATTTCACAGTATAATGACAATAGTTTAATATAACATTTTATAATATTATATATAAATAATGAAAATGTTTGGAGTTAAATTTGACCTTTATTTGACATTTATAAATATTTAAAACAGTAATTTATTTTTAGTTTTAAATACATAAATGATGTATAAAGCTAAATGTGTATTTGTATTTAATGTACTTTACTGTTTAAGTTTAATTTAATTTATGGTTTTTATGTAATATTTTCTGATAGTTTATAGGCCTATAATTATGTAATTTATATAAATAATAATGGTTACAAAAATATTATTAACACTATTAGTATGTTTGTTTTTAAATCTATAATATATTAATATAATTTTATTAAATGTGTATTTGTATTTAATGTACTTTAGTGTAGTTTAATTTAATTTATATAATGTTTTTAACTAATTAAATAATATCTATCAATATATTAAGTTACAAAAAATATGAAAAACACTATAATTATGTTTAGTTTTAAATATTTAAAAGATGCATGTTTATTTTTATTTATTTAAAATGTTTAATTTATTTATTTTTCTACTTGGTAGGTACTGCATTTGAATTTAAGCGTACTTCTCGACCGTTAGAAAAGTACATTCAGTATGGTATGAAGGTGATGATACTACATCCGCTATTTTGTCATGATCACATGACATACCCCCGTGTGTTGCGTCACTTCACTCCCATCATGGGATATTGTAACGCCCATATGATGCGCACTTCAGAATTTCGCTGGTAATAGTAGAGCCGGGTACTTCTCGCATACTGTTTTTCCAATTCTATGAATTCGGACATACTACTCAGCTACTATAGTATGGAAGTATGCGGTTTTGGACACAGCCTATTAGATTTACTTTTTAATGTACTTTAATGTATAATTACCATAGCAACTGTGGAATCACCACAACAGATCAATTACTATAGTTGTTTTATTACCATGGCAACAATAGAATTATCCCAACAGATCATTCACTATATGTATTACCATGGCAACTATAGAACCATCACAACAGATCATTCACTGTAGTTGTTTTATTACCATGGCAACTATAGAATCTTAACTACAGATCAATTACTATAGTTGTTTTATTACTATGGCAAATAATAAATAATTGTATTTTGTAATTTTTTAAATATATATATATATATATATATATATATATATATATATATATATATATGTTTAAATATTTCAGTAAAGATTTAAAATATTATTGCTAATATCTGAAAAAGTATTGTAGATTTACAAATATGAATCTAATATCATTATCTTAACGTTGACCTGTGATTATGGTGGTCTGTAGGCTTGACCCTGAGTTGCTTGGCTTGACAAACGACACTGTGATTGATGTGTGGTCAGTGTAACCCAGGGTCAGAGGTCACGTCAGGGTCAGTCACATGATCAGCCATGAATGATGATAAATTCACATGTGAATGAGAGAAAAGCAGTGAGAGCTGCTGATGTGAGCTGTGTTTCTGAACAGAACTGGTGTTTTGTGTGTGTGTGTGTGTGTGTGTGTGTGTGTGTGTGTGTGTGTGTGTGTGTGTGTGTGTGTGTGTGTGTGTGTGTGTGTGTGGTTTTTTCGTCTGTGTTTGGGAGCTTAGAATCTATTTCTAGAGTGGTTTCTGTGAAACTAGCATGCTAAGCTGCTCATTTCAGCTCATTAAACCACAGTGAGGCTGACGGGGTGTTATCTCTAGAATACACTGTACAAAATGTCTGTTAATGAACCGTTTCTCTATTTTTCCTGTCTTCCATTTATTTGCGGTTGTGAGTTGCATTATGGGATGTTGATCTCTGCTCGGTCGACTTTTGATGTTGAAAATTCAACCCCACAGTCTGACAAAGTGTCTTTTGTTGACATTTTTAGTAGTTTAAGATACTATAATGAACAAGACATAATCTATAGATCAGTGGTCTCAAACTCCTGGAGGACCACAGCTCTTTATAGTTTAGCTCCAACCACCTCAAACTCACACCTGCTTAATGTTACACTGTAAAACACAACATACAACTTTATCAGATGAAATGAGTGTAGTGAACTCATTGACTGAGGTTAATTCTACTCATTTGAAAAGAGTTTTGAACCCTGTGTTGAAGGTAATGAGTTCATTTAAATTGAAGTAATGAGGTATTTAATTGAGTAAGTTTACAGTACTCGTATAGATACGTTTCTGGTAACACTTTACAATAAGTTTCATTAGTTAATGCATTTACTAACATGAACTAATCATGAACAACACTAGTACAACATTTATTAATCATATTTGAACATTTACTAATGCATTATTAACATTCAAGTCCATGGTTGTTAACATTAGTTAATGCACCATGAGTTAACATGAACTAACAATGAACAACTGTATTTTCATTAACTAAAGTTTACTAACATGAATAAATACTGTAGTAAATGTATTGTTCATTGTTTGTTCATGTTAGTAAATGCATTAAGTAACATTAACTAATGAACTATTGTAAAGTGTGACCACATTTCTTAACTCAAATGGTTTTATATAGCATTCGGTGTCCTCAAATGGTTTGAGTTGCCTTAACTTATTGAGTTTTACTGTGCTCAGATTGCTTCGATTACTCAAATGGATTAAGTTCACAGAACTCATTTGGATCCGTTTTTGAACTTAAATGGTTTGTTGCAATCGGTTTCCTCAAATGGTTTGAGTTACCTTCGCTTTTGGGTTTTACAGTGTAGTAGTCTTGAACATCTTGATTAGTTGGATCAGTGGTGTTAGATTAGGGTTGGAGTCAATCTGTGCAGAGCTGCGGCCCTCCAGGAATTCAGTTTGAGACCTATGATATAAAGCTAAATAAGTCTGTAAAATAACTGTAAATGTGCTGGCAGTTTAATATGGGGTTTTTAAAGCACCAACCAACACAATATAGCACAACACAATATAACTATTAAAATGGTCATAAGTAGGGCCAGACGGAATCTGCTGACTTTTTTGTTATTTCTGTGGAGAATTTTGGTAAAAATCTGCAGATTTCTGCGGAATTAGTTTGGGAGTATTGTAACTAAAACCTTAATTAGTGAAATAAAAATTAAAACCTTTTTAACTTTTATTTAATGTTTAAATTGCAAATCTAATTAAATTAACTTTATTTGGTAAACAAAGCAAGTCTCTCATATAATATCTCTACTAAAAGACAGAAAATGTTACTTTACAAACTGCATTGTACAGTAATCAGATGAACATGTTCATATTAGTCAATAATATTACTGTAATTAATAAAATAAACTAAATAAATTTAGATTTACACACATTTACTCAAGTAAATAAACAGAATTAATGATGGGCTAAAAATCTGCACAGATTTCGTGTGGGCCTAGTCATAAGTCATATGTTCAAAACTTTCCAATGTATCATACTGAAATTAATTAGTATTAAACTAAATTATCTTAATTGATAATAAATAATCATAATTGAGCATAAATAAATGGGGCAAATTAAAAACACGAATCACAAAATGCAGAAAACTGCTAATTTATGGATATTTTTACCAGTGTACATACAGTCGATATGCAGAAATCTCTCACACATTCCTCACATTATAGCATTTCATAAATACATATGAAAACTGAAAAAGAAACAAAACATTAGGTGACTGATTTGAATTCAGCCATTTTTAATAATATTCACAGTTGAATTTATAAAAGTGATTTTTGCATAATAGGTCCTATTTAAATATCTGCAAACACATTATAGTATTTTGCATACATACACTTGCATAAAGCGCCTTTAATGTGTCCCTGCTGAATAAAAGTGATCATTCAAGTTAAACAGGTTGCTCCAAAAAATATTTTATCTGCTTGTTCAAATTACTTATTGAAAATGAGCTGAAAGAACACAATTCTTGAGGTTTTTTTGGCACAACTTTAGTTCAATCAACTTAAAATAGGAAAAACCATTAAGTTAACTCAATTGATTTGCATTGGGACGACATGAAGGGATTGTGTGGAGCTCTGCATTTTTTTTACAGTGAGTGATGTGTTGTATTTAAAGTGCTTCACTCGAAATGAACTCTCAGTGAGCTGAAGTGTGAGTATCACGGCTATTATTAGTGAGTTTCTCCTTTAGTAAAGTCTGTTTGAGTTTGAGCGTCTGCCACAGACAGAAGACTCTCTCAGTAAATCTCACACATTGAGTCGGCGCTGGACTGTCGAATAGTTTGCGGTCAGACAGGCAGCGAGCTGAAATGTGGCACCAAGGTGACGCTAGAAAACTGGGCTTTATGTAAGAGTCGTGGAGCAGCGTCTCTTCTGTCCTGAACTGCCTGTCAGAGCATTGCGCAAGACTGTCATCTGCTGACTTAATTACATTAGGAGCCCTACACACGCTAACAGACGAACCAGAAGTTATTAAAGGATGACTGAGAACTCCATTCATCTAGTTGTTGCTACTAAAATCATTTTTTAAGGATCAGGATACATTTGTTTATGTTGTTATATATATTATTCATACAGGAGTGAACAGTTGAATAGTTTTAGGACAACTTTGATGAAAGATATACACAGAGAGAGATATATTTGTTACTGTTTTATGCAATAAAGTGACTTAATTAATACTTTGCATAAAACAGTAACATATATCTGTCTGTCTGTCATTCTATTTATCCGTCTATTATTCTTTCTTTCTATCATTCTATCATCTGTCTGTCCGTCTATGCGTCTATCTATCTATTGTCTTTCTGTCTATCCATCCTTCCATTCATCCATCCATCCATCCATTCACCTATCCAACCATCCACCCATCCATCCACCCATCCATCCACCTATCCAACCATCCATCCATCCATCCATCCACCTATCCAACCATCCATCCATCCACCCATCCATCCATCTATCCAGCCATCCATCCATCCATCCACCTATCCAACCATCCATCCATCCACCTATCCAACCATCCATCCATCTATCCATCCATCCATCCATCCACCTATCCAACCATCCATCTATCCATCCATCCACCCATCCATCTAACCATCCATCCATCCACCCACCATCCATCCACCTATCCATCCATCCACCTATCCATCCATCCATCTATCCATCCATCCATCCACCTATCCAACCATCCATCCATCCACCTATCCAACCATCCATCTATCCATCCATCCATCCACCTATCCATCCATCCATCCACCTATCCAACCATCCATCCACCTATCTATCCATCCATCCACCTATCCAACCATCCATCCACCTATCCATCCATCCATCCACCTATCCAACCATCCATCTATCCATCCATCCACCTATCCAACCATCCATCCATCCACCTATCCAACCATCCATCCACCTATCCAACCATCCATCCACCTATCCAACAATCCGTCTATCCATCCATCCATCCATCCACCTATCCAACCATCCATCTATCCATCCATCCATCCACCCATCCATCTAACCATCCATCCATCCACCCACCATCCATCCATCCATCCATCCACCTATCCAACCATCCATCCACCTATCCAACAATCCGTCCATCCATCCATCCATCCATCCACCTATCCAACCATCCATCTATCCATCCATCCATCCACCCATCCATCTAACCATCCATCCACCCACCATCCATCCATCCATCCATCCACCTATCCAACCATCCATCCATCCATCTATCCATCCATCCATCCACCTATCCAACCATCCATCCATCCACCTATCCAACCATCCATACATCTATCCATCCATCCATCCACCTATCCAACCATCCATCCATCCACCTATCCAACCATCCATCCACCTATCCAACCATCCATCCACCTATTCATCCATCCATCCATCCACCTATCCAACCATCCATCCACCTATCCAACCATCCATCTATCCATCCATCCATCCACCTATCCAACCATCCATCCATCCATCCATCCATCCATCCAACCATCCATCCACCTATCCAACCATCCATCTATCCATCCATCCATCCACCTATCCAACCATCCATCCATCCATCCATCCACCTATCCAACCATCCATCCACCTATCCATCCATCCATCCATCCATCGTTTTATATATCTATTGTTCTATCATTCAATCTATCGCTCTACCTATCATATTTCATAAAACAATTTCTTTATATACATGTCTATGTAATTAAATGTTTTTTAAATATAATAATAATTTTACATGCTAATAATACATTGATATATATTGTTTTATAGTAATTCAGTTATTTTCACGTCATGCATATTCATTTACTCATTTGAAATGTAGTCTACTATCATATGAAATTATTCTTTGTGAAAGTTGATCCTCAGTTTTCAGGAGTACATTAGGTGAACAGAGCAGTTTGTATCGGAGCTCTTTAAAAGCCGTCATCGTCTTGAAGGCAGAAGATGTTGAGAAGTTGAGATGAAAGTCCAGGATCAGTGAATGTGACTCTGCTTCAGTGATTTGAGTCAAACTCTATCAGTCTGACGCTCCACGGCTGATGCAACTCTAACACTCACTTACACACTAATCCGGTCTCTGACTCCGCCCACCACAGTGTGTGTGTGAGAGAGAAAGAGGATGGCCAAATGTCCCCACAAGTATAGCAATACCAGTACATTTTGACCTTGTTTTTTAGTTTAGTTTTAGCTCCTAAATTAGACAGAATGAAGTCATTTAAAATGTAAAAGTGCTGATAGTTTGCTGTGAGGGTTGAGTTTAGGGGTAGAGGATAAAGAAATGTACAGCAGAAAGAAACATTATTACAGATATGAGGAACCCATAAAGATAACTGTGCGCGTGTGTGCACGTGTGTGTGTGTGTGTGTGTGTGTGTGTGTGTGTGTATGAACTTTGGCCCAGTGTGAGCTGGTTCTCAGGCTCTGAGCGGATCAGTTGTAGTCCTGTGACCTGATCATTTACTCACCTGCTGTGGCTCCATTCAGACTTTGTGTGTGTGTGTGTGTGCGTGCATGTGTATGTGTGTGTTTGAATTACCTTTATAACAGTCATATCAGTTCCCAGTGGAATTTGATTAAATCATAATGGAAATTCGTGTTCATAAATGAAGTTGTTTGCTTTTCATTTGTTTTGTATCATCTGTAAAGCCGCCGGTCGTCTGTAAATCTGATGGAAGATGCTTTGGCGTCTGCGCAGCTTTAGCATTTCATGCCGCTAAAGTGTTTACAGTTCAGATGTTTACAGTTACTCCCCCGACACGGTGCATAAAAAAAATGAGCACATTATCCGCGCATAGAAACATCTTTATTAAAAAACAACTCAACTTATAAATTAGATTACACATACAGATTTTAGATTATACATGCAATTAAATATTGATATGGTTGTTTTTGGCATTTACTATATTTTTAACAACAGTGATATTTACTTAAGTATATTTAAATGTTTTTTAAATGTAATGTAAGTAAGGGATAATTAAAAATGGACTGGTGCTGAGGCGTGCGCTATTATCTAATGATTCAACACTTGTACTGCACTTTTTCTTGGACTAATTGTTGTATTTTAACACGTTTGTCATTTTTTTTGTCCTCAAATTGCTCCTTTGTGTAGCACTAGTTTCTTCCACATCTCCTTCAAAGCCTTCTGTTGTATTTGGATGTGATTTTTGACTGTTGTAGCTGTGAAATAACTCAGCGTATCAGTCAGTGTAGTGATATGAAGCTATAAAACCAGCCAGAACTACTTTAGCTGTGCGTTTACATACAACTGTTTCCGTGTGCACAATTTAAGGCATGTTCACACCAAGAATGATGGTATAATGAGCTATAATGATAACGATAAAGATATAGTTGTCACAGGATTAAAGAATAGCACACGTAGTTCACCCCATAACTACAACGATAACGATACAGAGGAATGATAGTATTGATATCACTTTCAGAAGGATTTTTTCACACTAATAGAATCGATTGAAAATGAAAGAGCTTGCGCAATCTAAAGACAGAGAGGACACTGTGGAGAAGTACTATGCTTGATTTTCTCCTTTAAAAATTATTTTAAAATAATGACCATCGTGCAAAAAAGTGGCTATACCATGGGAAATAATGCTGAAAAAATACATGGAAGTCTAAAAATAAAAGTAGCACAGGAATCCAGTGTGTTTGTGTTGAAAATGCTGGAGAAATGACTACGATTGCTCAATTGACTAGATCAGATTGCTTACACGAGCTGGATTCACTGGTCAGATCTGCTAGCAGCACACTGAGACTGACACCTGCTGGTCAAAAGGGATAATGCATAATTAAAATCATCATCTAAAAATAACCAGATCATAATTGTTCGTCTGTGTGGGCACAAATATATTCCTCCTTATCTTTATGGTTATCGTGCTTAGTGTAAATTGGCCTTAAAGCCAATCAGAATCAAGCATTCTCAGACTTATAATGTTAATTGTGATGTCTCTGTGTGTGTTTTCAGATCCGCTCGTCGGTCATCACGCTGTGTTTCGCAGGGAAAGAGTTCAGCTGGATTCGACACTTCCTCATCGCCGCTGCTATTCTGGCCTTCAATAATCTGCTGGTGATCTTCGTGCCCACCATCAGAGACATCTTCGGCTTCATCGGTCAGCAGCTTGTGCTTGTTTGTGCACTTGTGTTTTCATTCTAGAGAGAAGAAGACTTCTAATAATAGTTGTTTCTCCTTCTTTAGGTTCGTCTGCAGCCACAATGCTCATCTTTATCCTGCCAGCGGCTTTTTACCTGCGGCTGGTTAAGAGTTTACCAATGAAGTCTCCTCAAAAAATATCTGTAAGTACTTTTATTTTAGGTTTTGTTTTTTTGATTTGTTTTATTTTTTGGTCAAACTGTTAATTACACCCAAAATAAGTTGTGTGCATATTTATGAACATATATAAAGTAATACAAAATAAATATACAATAGAAAAACATGTATGTGTGTGTATAAATATAGGTATTCTTTATCTATATGCATACAAATATGAAGATAAATGAACATTTTCTCATATATACAGTACATACAAGTGTGTATTTACCGTATACATACATGATAAATATACACAATGCACACATTTATTATGTAAATACAAACTTCTTTTTTGGATGTGACTTAATTATTTGTCTGCACATGCATTGTTTAGTGCTGGGTAATTGCATCCAGATATATAAATATATTTATTATGTATGCGTGATTCACACACATACAAAACAGTTTTTGTTAGACACGTATTTAAATTAATATCTAATTTGTATCATATATATATATATATATATATATATATATATATATATATGTTTAATATCTAAACATAAATAAACATTTTCTCAAACAAATGCATGCATGTGTGTATTTATATATACATAAAAAAAACATACACAGCACAAACACAATGTCAAAACAAACCTTTTTTGGTTGCAATTAATCACGATTAAATTTTTGCACAACACTAAAATATGTATTATATTATTATATTTAATATTATATTATATTATTTATATTATATTATAATATATTCATTATATTATATTCATTATATTAATTATTATATTTATTATACTATATTATTTATATTAATTATATTATATTCATTATATTAAATATATTATATTCTTTATACTATTAATATTAATTATATTGTATTATATTATATTACTTATGTGTTTTTAAATATTAATATTTTTATTATTCAATTGCATTTAAATATAAATGCATGTATCATTTTTATTATTAACGAATAATTTCCATCATTATCTACAGGCACTGATTTTCCTGGTGGTGGGGATCTTCTTCATGATCGGCAGTTTGTCTCTGATCGTCTTGGACTGGATCCACAATCCTCCAGGCTCTAAAGGTGCTCATTAAAAACTGTTCAGTCTTCATCCCAGAGATCATCTCTCCTCCTGGACCCTGAGCATCCATCTCTCTCTCCCTCTCACTGCTCTAATGTGTGTTTTCCAGCAAACGGAGCCTCAGATAGTGTTCATGTGGAAGATGGACAGATATTTATATAAAGAGAGCGAGAGAGAGCTGGGCAGCAGGGTTCATCAAAAAGCACTTCTGGATACCAACAACACTTTTCCTAATCATGTCTGACTTCATTAGCTGACTCTAGCAGTCGTGGGTAGTTAGTCTATTGTTATTCTGAAAGGAATAGTTCACTCAAAGATGGCATTTCCATCATTTTCTTTTCCAAAGCTGACAAAAAAAACTGCTGTTGATCATGCGAAAATGATAACGTTCATTATTTGAGCGAACTATTTGCTTCATCATTAATAATATTTCCTCTGTGAGAGTGGGAAAAGGTCCAATTATCAATTTTTTGTACCAAAATGAGGAAGTTGTGTGTACTGGAGGTCCACATAAGCTTTGATTTTCCTCTCAGACACAGACACACATACACACACACACACACACAGTACTGCAGGACCACACTGGCTGACTGACCGCTGCTCTTCATTAAGAGGATTTAAAGTCAGTTTGTCTCTTGATCTCCACACGTGCTTTTTTTCCATTTTGACAATCGCGGTGGACTTTAAAAGAAGTTACTGTTCTGTGCCACACTGAATGGACTGCAGTGCTGTTTCTGATCAATTACAGTGAAGCCATCAAGCCTGAACGTTTGCTGTAAACCACATCTGCCTTTTTCCTTTATTATATTTGTGCCTTTGCCATCTTTCTGTGCTGTATCTGACTACTCAGCGAACAGGAAACGTTCTTCAGACGCACCTCCAGTACTAGATTTTCTTGAGCTTGTTTTCAAAGTGTTACATTATTTATACATCATTTACGGAATGTTCTATTTCTGAGACATTCTGCTGGACGTTCATGGAATGCTTTTTAAATGTTACTCATTTTTGGAATGCTTGTTCCGAAAATGGAATGTTTATCCTTTTTGAAACACCTGACATGAACGTTCAGAGGACAATCAGAAAAGACGTTCTCACAACTAAATGGGAACATTAGTCAAACGTATTCCTGTTCACTGCATTGCTGGAGAAAAACAATGACGTTTACAGAAGTGAGACGGTCAGCTCCGTCTCCTGAAACTGGTTTCCGTGTGCAGCGGTCCAGCCAAAGTGGACGATATTTAAAGATCCTTTAGTGATCTAGTGTCTCATAATGCGAATGAATATTTCAAATGAAATGGTATGATATTTTTGCATGTTTAAAATCACAAACATGGTCTTTTTGGACATTGTATATGGTTTGTAAATAGGTTTATTTTTTTGGAGTCATTGATGGCCGCTGGAAGGGACTACGCGTTCGCCAGTAGAGTTTTAGTATTATATTTTAGATATTGTGCCATCATGCCTTCGTTTTCTTTTGTAAATTTGTAGAAAAGCCATTGTATTTCTATTATCCTTCCGTTACGCTGAACTGAAAGCTGGAGTTGTGTGGGGTTTATTGTGTGTTACTTGATTAGTTAGCAGCTCAACTGGTACAGAGAGACTCACAGACTGAACATGTGCTCACTTTTAACACTTTTAAAACAAGTATTTGTCTTCCACTGTTTACCTCCGCACACCAAGTGTCGGACATATTCATAAGTGCATTTATATGTATTCAAAAGTCGACATGAAATCTGAACTGACCCTGTTTACCTTCTTGGTAACACCTGAATGTGTTAATGCATAATGTAACACTGAACAATACATTTCATTCAGTATTTTATATATGCATTCATTGATGCATCTTTTGTTTATGTTAGTTCATAAGAATACATCTTTTATTTAAAGGGACAGTTCACCAATTTACTTAAACTCAAGTGTTTGTAAGCTGTTACGAGTTTCTTTCTTCAGTTAAACACAAAGGAAGATATTGTGAGGAATGTTGGAAAAAAGCTATGCTATGCAGAGTGGCCTAGTGGTTAGCACTGTTGCCTCACAGCAAGAACATCACTGGTTCTAGTTCTTACCAAGCCAGCCGACGTTTCTGTGCGGAGTTTACACGTTCTCCCCGTGCTCATGTGGGTTTCCCCTGGGTTCCCTGGTTTCCTAACGCTTAAGTTAATTGACTAATCTAAATCGGCACCATTGACATGCTCCTAGTCAGTAGTTATCTCTTAAGAGCGATCACTATCTTCATTAGCTACTACAGCAGGGGAGTTCTCCAGATCTACCTGAGCTCAAACTCCCCTCTCGCCTTGCAAACGGTAGGGAGCCTCGGCCTCGAGGATCTTATGAGCTCAGGGCTCTCTCCCGGGACAGCATGCCAAACAAGCTTTATAACCAATCATCAGCTAAGTGTGAACTCTTGAAACAGGCGGCAAATATCAAAAACAAAACTAGTTTGGAGTCTAAATGCAATGAATGTGCCATGGCTTTTGGAGGATTATCAGATAAAAGGTTCATCCTACTCAGTTTTGTATGTGCATTTATAAAATGCATGCACAATATGGTATTTCCATCAATTATTTTATAATGTGATCGTCTAAAATAGATGAATGACAACAAATCTACTGACATCCATTGTGGAAGTAAAAAATACAATGGAAGTCAATGGCTGTTTTGTTCAACTGAAGAAAGAAGCTCAAGCAGAGCAAGTGAAACATGACTGAATTGGAATTTTGGTGGGAACTGCCCCTTTAAATGACGCATTAGTGAAATGTGTTAACTATTTACTTATTTTAACCAATGAAAAGTCCACCAGTTTCTTAATAAACATTCCAAAGAAACATCCGTTCATAATTGTCATCATCATGTGAATGTTCTGTAATATTCTGAAGTTGAAATGGGTGGTGGATGTGTTTTCAAGTGGATTTCAAGTGTGTTTACATGCTGAACATGTACGTCAGTACACCGGCTTGTCTTACAGCTCAGTGCCTGTCGCATCCTTCAGGGCAAATCTGCAGGAATTGTGACCATCAACGTTGTTTTGAATGTACGAACAGTTTACATGTACTTTGGAAATGTGAAATGAACTCTCAGTGTTACTATCAGCATAGAGGAGCAGTCGCTCACAAACTACCAGCATAACCTGAAAACGCTGACAGCCAATAAGCTGCAGCCTCCTCGGCCAATCACAAGCCGCCACATCACTTGGGGGATTTTTGTATCACTAAAGCTGTTTCCATATTATGTAACATGAAAAATAAAGAAATGTGAAACGATGTGCTTCTCTGTGTGTTCACTGATGTGTCACTGTGATCCTGTTGCCATGGTGACCGGAAGATGAATAAATGAGATGAGAATGAATGTGATGAAGCTTTCTATATTGTAACTCTTTTGGTGGCTCAGTGGTTAGCACTGTCACCTCACAGCAAATAGGTCGCTAGTTTGAGTCTCCCCGTGTTCCTTCAGGTGCTCTGGTTTCCCCCACAGTCCAAACACATGCGCTATAGGGGAATTTATTAACTAAATTGGCTGTAGTGTATGTGTGTGAATGAGTGTGTATGGGTGTTTCCCAGCACTGAGTTGCAGCCGGAAGGGTATCCACTGTGTCAAACATATCCTAGAATAGTTGGCGGTTCATTGCGCTGTGAAAATGAATGAATGAATTCAAATTGCACATGATGCAATGAAATAGGGTTTGTAGAGTGTGTAATCTCTCTGATGTGGATTATGAGCTACTGTTTGAACACACTGGCTTTATGAGTGTGTGCTGAGTCACATTTCCGCTCTGAGTGTACACAAACACACACCTTTTTACACTGCAGAGCAATAAACTAGAGTGTGTGTGTGTGTGTGTGTGTGTCGTTATCTTCAGACTCACTCAAGCGCATCACTGAGAGCTCATGTTTAATGCAGCGCTGAGAATGACTGTGTGTGTGTTGTTTTATTTTTTTACATTAAAAAACATTAAAACATTTTACAGAACGTTCAGTGACAGCAGGGATTATTTAAAAAAAAAACGACAGAAAAAAATAACCCTAGATCTAAATGAAAAAACAAATTACAAAAAAAAACATACATTATTTTCAGTTTGAAAGGAGCTGGAAATATATGTCCTGTTCAGATATAAAGCAACAGTAACTTTGTTTAAAATATACAGTTTCAATGGAAGTTGAGCAGTCATATACTCCATTCTTTACATAGATTCAAGTTCCCATCCATTATAGCAGGGGTCACCAAACTAGTCCCTGGAGGTCCGGTGTCCTGCAGATTTTAGCTCCAACCCTAATCAAACACACCTGAACAAGCTAATCAAGCTCTTAATAGGTATACTTGAAACATCCAGGCAGGTGTGTTAAAGCAAGTTGGAGCTAAACCCTGCTGGGACACCGAACCTACAGGACTGAGATTGGTGACCACTGCATTATGCTATTGTCGGAGGGTGTGGCTTCATCCAATTTATTGTTATAGTCTTTCTTGCACTTAGTAAAAGTATATGTAGTATATATCTCTGGTTTTTATTGTATATATCCTGGGGTATCTCCTCAAGCAAGAAAAACAGGAGAGTAAAAGGTAGATCTAACTGCATAATTTTCATGATCTCGATCTTTACCCTTTGCCAAAATGCAAGTATTTTTGCACATTCCCAAAATATATGTGCACGATAACCCACATTCCCGCAACCCCTCCAGCTGGTGGGTGTGTGTTAATGTGCATGTGTGCATGAGTGTGTGTTGATGCATTTAAGTGTGTTAGTGTGTGAGTGTGTTTATGCATTTAAGTGTGTTTGTGTGTGAGTTTGTTTATGCATTTAAGTGTGTTAGTGTGTGAGTGTGTTTATGCATTTAAGTAAGTTGTGTGTATGTGAGTGAGTGTAGGTGTGGCCACACCGTTTGTATATACTGTACTTGTGTAGTTGAAGCCAGTATTATTAGCCCCCCTGAATTATTAGCCCCCTGTTTCAGCACATTTCTAATCATAATAGTTGTAATAACTCATTTCTAATACCTGATCTATTTTCTCTTTGCCATGATGACAGTAAATAGACTAGATATTCTTCAAGACACTTCTATACAGCTTTAAGAGACATTTAAAGACTTAACTAGGTTAATTAGGGTAACTATGCAGGTTAGGGTAATTAGGCAAGTTATTGTATAACGATGGTTTGTTCTGTAGACTATTGAAAAAATATATAGCTTATTTATAAAGATTTAAAAAAAATAAAAACTGCTTTTATTCTAACGCCATTATTCTGCGCCATTGCATGCAGGGTTTCTGTATTTCTGTATTTCTGTATATACAGAACAATTCACTGTTATACAATAACTTGCCTAATTACCCTAACCTGCTTAGTTAACCTAATTAACCTAGTCAAGCCTTTAAAAGTCACTTTAAGCTGTATAGAAGTGTCTTGAAGAATATCTAGTCTAATATTATTTACTGTCACCATGGCAAAGATAATATAAATGATAAAAAAGTAAAAAAGTATAAAGTATAAAAAAGTTATTAAAACTATTATGATAAGTTATGATATTATTATGATAAGACTATTATTCTGATTTTCTCTCCGTTAAAGAGAAATTGTGGAAAAAATAAACAGGGGCTAATAATTCAGGGATGCTAATTATTCTGAGACTTCAACTGTTTGAGATTTTGTGTATTTGTGTGTAAATATGTGTGTCTGTGTGAATGAGAATGTGTATATGTGTGTGTGTGTGTGTGTGTGTGTGTGTGTGTGTGTGTGTGTGTGTGTGTGTGCAGGTCACAGGCGGCTCAGCATGAGTCATGTCAACAGCTGGTTATGTAATAGCACACACAGACACACATCTGGCCATACAGACACTTACAGCACCAGCTCCGCCTGTTCTCAGGTCAGCTCGGCCCTGCATTTCTGCATCTTTCATGAGGAACAGAAAGTGCTTTTTACAGCGCCTCAATAACAGTTATAAAGATCAAGATTGTGAGATTCATTTCATATTTTAATGAAGAGAAGCTTTTTTTCATTCATTTACAGCAGCTTTATCTGTATAGATTTGGTTTATTTGTGTTTTACTGTTAATAGAGTTACAATTATTAGTATTACATTTTCATATAAAAATGTATTTTTTTTTCATAGCATTTATATAATAATATAAATAATATATTGCGGGATATTTTGTATTTTTTATATTTATTTTGAATTTAAATGTTCATGGTTGTGGTTTTATAAACCATACACATGTAAATGTAGTTCATACAAAATTGTACAATGTTGTACAAGAAGGTCGCTGGTTCAAGCCCGGCTGGGTCAATTGGCATTTCTGTGTGGAGTTTGCATGTTCTCCCTGTGTTGGCATGGGTTTCCTCCGGGTGCTTCAGTTTCCCCCACAGTCCAAACACATGCGCTATAGGGGAAATGATTAACTGTGAATGTGTGTCTGGGTGTTTTCCAGTGTTGGGTTGCAGCTGGAAGAGTATCCTCTGTGTAAAAACATATACTAATCCGACACACATTACACAAAAAACATGTGAGAGAGGGAGAATATATTGAGTCTGTCACGAGACACTGTCTGCTTTTTCATCAAAGAAACTTGACTAAAACACCCTCAGTTTAAAAGATGATGGGTTATTTTAACTCTGTGTTGGGTCAAATAATACACAAACACAACAGTTGGGTGGAAAAATTGCAATTTATTAGTAATTTTATTGGTAATTAATTGCAATGTAGTTTAAAAGATTTCTCCAACTTAGGATTTGTCCATATTTGACCCAACATTAGGATATAATAACCCAGCAATGTTTTTTTGAGTTTGTGAATAATATGAAGAATAAAGCAGTGGCGGCTGGTTTACTGATGTGTGTGTGTATGTGGTGTGTGTGTATGTGAATTTCTGGGTGTTTGCCAGTGTTGGGTTGCAGCTGGAAGGGCATCCGCTGTGTAAAAGCATATACTAATCCGACACACATTACACAACAAACAAACATGTGAGAGAGAGAGAGGAAAACATGCACAATATTGAGTCTGTCACGAACACTGTCTGCTTTTTCAACAAAGAAACTTGACTAAAACACCCTCAATTTAAATGATGATGGGTTATTTTAACTCAGTGTTGGGTCAAATAATACACAAACACAACAGTTGGGTAGAAAAATTGCATTTTAATTGGTATTTTTATTGGTCATTGCAATTTAATTAAATTTAAAAGATTACTCCAATTTGGGGTTTGTCCATATTTGACCCAACATTAGGGTAAAATAACCCAGCAATGGTTTTTTTTTTTTTTTTTGAGTCTGTGAATAATATATGGAATAAAGCAGTGTGTGTGTGTGTGTGTGTGTGTGTGTGTGTGTGCGTATATGTGTGTGTGTGTGGGTGTGTTTTGGCATGAGGAACAATGAACTAAACATTAACCAGCTGGAAGAGATTGTGAGCTAGAAAGTTCTAGTATTCACTGTAAAAATGCTGGGTCAATGATGGGTTAGATATGGTCAAACCCAAAAGCTGGGCTAAATAGTTTGTATAAATTTAAATTAGAATTTTTTAACCCAACTGTTGTTGTCCATACCCAATACTGGAATACAACAACCCAGCATTGTGTATCTAGAAAGTAGTGTAAACGCATATGATTTATCCTGCTGTTTCTGTGATGTTGATTAATTACTGTATTTACTGCAGGGTCTTTTCAGAGCATTTGCTGACTCGGGATCGTCTGTAGATTATAATAACGTTTAGTGAACGCATCTGCTCATCTGTAACCACAGAAATAATTAGGAGAAAAAGCCAGAACTGCAAGCGCACGAGCAGAACAGCAGAGCTCAGTGTATTTCCAACGCCGCAGCATCAAAACACTATAAAGTCAGCATAAAGATGCCCATAGAACCAAACTGAGAGATATTGCTGACTCATAACACACACCCACACACACACATGCATTTTAGCCCAATTAAACACTCTCCAGACTGTGAACGCCCTCTCTCGGGGTCATTCCTGTGCGACGTCCTGCAGAAACCTGTCTGAACCTGCAGCAGAAATCAAGATGAGACTTTATATCACACATTAACTTTCTGGACATGTCAATACATGAACCAAAACACACACACACACACATTTAGCAGAGAGACTGATGCCTGGAAGTGGCCATTAGAGCGCTTTGTTTCATTAATGCTATAAGCAGCTCCAGCCCTAAGAAAACATCCACCTGTATTACGTTCACACAATACACACATTCATGCTGGAATCGTCAGAAAGCTCAGGGTTTTGTAAAGGGATGCTGCTAAAAATGATGATGAAGCCACTTAAATAATCTAGCATTTTACTTTACAAGTACTTTGATTTAACAATGTTTAGATATTTGCGCTGGAAAACAGTTTAAAGACACTGCAGCTCTCTGATTGGTGCGATTTCTGAACAGCATTGTGGGTAATGTAGTTTTTTTTTACACTGATTACAATATTAAACATGATTATTTTAATGTAATAAATGTAGGGAGAGCTCACCTTATAGATTCATAACTTATTGTTAAATCAAGGGGCGGCACGATGGTCCAGTGATTAGTACTGTCACCTCACAACAAGAAGGTCGCTGGTTTGAATTCCGGCTGGGTAAGTTGGCATTTCTGTATGGAGTTTGCATGTTCTCCCTGTGTTGGTGTAGGGGAAGTGATGAACTAAATTGGCCGTAGTGTATGAGTGTGTGTGTGAATAAGTGTGTATAGGTGTTTCCCAATATTGGGTTGCGGCTGTAAGGGCATTCGCTGCGTAAAACATATGATGGAATAGTTGGTAGTTCATTCCACTGTGGCGACCTCTGAAATAGAGACTAAGCTGAAGGAAAATGAATAAATAAATGTTAAAAATCAATTACTCTATGGAGAAAGTGAATGTTTTTATTTCCGGAGCCTCTCTATAAACTCTGTGCAATTCAAAGAAAGTTTTTAGCTGTTAGTATGATGCTAGTTTTAAGGATGTCTTTAAGCTAGTGTGCTCCAAAGCAGTGAAATAATTCTCATTTAGAAGATATGAACTTTTTTTTTTACACCACCTCATACTTCATCAAATCTTCTGACCAATCAAATGCTCTCTATGACATGCTCCGCCCTCTTCTCATTTGCAGAATCATAAGAGAAGGACTGTTATTCATAAGCGGAAGCAGATAAGCAGATTTTGATTAAAGATTACCAAAACAAACAATATTTTCAGTGGATTATCTTGCTGAGATTCACTTTAAGAAGCAAAAGAAACTTCAATCTCCTTAAAGGATCTTTGCACAACCTCAGAAGCCAATAAAGCGGCTGTATTTTTCAGAGTGTTCAGTGTTTTTACTGCCTGCAGTGAGTGAGCTGTGCTTTAATTATGTTAAAGGTGTTTGATGAGTCACTGACTGGCACACATTGATTCTGTGCCAGGCTGAAAGCTCGATTTACAGCACAAACGACCCCACAAATCACAATCCACAGGGAATCTGCTGTAAATGTGCTGCTGAACATCCATTGAGGTCATTACAGGATTGGGTTTCTTCTCTCTCTCCATGGGTATGACCCAGATCACAGTAGATTTAAGCGTCAAATTTCAAGATGCTTCATGTTTCAGAATTGTGATGGTATGTTCCCAGAGGGCGGAACAGTGGTTTAGTGCTGAGCCCTGTCACCTCACAGCAAGATGGTCACTGGTTCGAGTCCCGACTAGGTCTGTTGGCATTTCTGTGTGGTGTTTGCATGTTCTTCCTTGGTTGGCTGGGTTCCCATATAGCAAAATTTCTCTGGCCCAGCTCTGGCCCACACAATCAGGTTTTGCTTGGCCCACATGCCGCAGTGAATTACGGTACATGACTGGACCAGACAAGGGCCAAACACAGACCATATCTGGGTCAAGTCTCAGCCAAGTTAATAACTCATAACTGGGCCAGAACTGGGCCAGTAAGGTTGGTGTGTCACGATTGCAATAAAATTAATAAACCTATGAAGCGTTGCGCTATAGGCACACTATGGGCCCTGTTTTTTCTCAGTGACCTGATTGGTAGAATTGATTTTTTTAATCAAAATCTATTTTTATGTATTTTAAATGTGGGTCAAGACTGGCCAAACTCACGTGGCCCACAATCTATTTTTAAAATCTGGGCCAAATACTACGTTTTACATCTGGCCCAAATTTTGTGTGCCACATTATAGACGGTGTCACCTCTGCCAAACCCAGGCCATGGTTGGCCCACATGCTGTATGCCAGTGCCGGATAAATGCCTGATGTCCAAGCTTTATGCCAAATCTGGGCCAGAATTCTTTGCTACTAGGGTTTTCTCCAGGTGCTCCGGTTTCCTTACAAGTCCAAACACATGTGAATTGGATCACAGTATTGGGAAACACCCATACACACTCATTCACACACGCACTCATACACTACAATTTTGCACCTGGAAGGGCATCTGCTACATAAAATATATGCTGGAATAGTTGGTGGTTCATTCCACTGTGGCGACCCCTGATAAATAAGAGAGTAAGCTGAAGGAAAATGAATAAATGATTCAAAATTAAGTGTTTTCCCAAGACAAAATAATCATATTTTAAAAAGAAAGCAAGATTATTTTGCTTGTTTTAAGGGGAAAACAAACTTGATTTTGTCTAATTTCTGAAAACAAAACAGTCTAGTCTTTTTGTCTGGAAAATATTCCTGATTTTAAATTTGTTTCGATATTTGGGTTAGTAATGAAACATAAACTCCAAGTAAGAAAAGGTTTTTTTGGCAGTAAAATAATGTTTTTGTTCATTTAAAACACTACACCCGCATTACTCTTTAGTTTTATCTGAAATAAAATAGTTTTGGCATCATGTCAGGACACCACTTTATGTCCAAAATGATTTCTGCACCAATGAATCAATCATTAATTATAAATTGTAAGGTATGAAATCAAGCGACGCCACATACACACCAAAAACCAACCTTTGATCACAATGACTAAGGTGATTTTGACCCCGCAGCAACACCACGCATGAGGGAATCTCGCAGGCTCTCACACACACCCTCTGGTTTACATGTGTAACTATGATCCAGTGTTGTGGCTGACGCAGGATCTCAGGTATGAATAAACAAAACTTCACCTGGAGTAACAGCCCAGGTCATGTGACAAACAGAAGCTGCGTCATGTTGACTCAGGAACTTCTCAGTGAAGCATTTCAATATTTTATCCGTCTGACTTTGAGTTACAAATACTGCTGTGAAGAAGCATTTGTATTTGTTATTGATGTACACTAATCAGTGACTTTTTTCATAACCCGGTCGATTGTATTCTCTAATGTTTGGGATTAAAAATCACTTTTGAATTTGCAATGAAACAAAGAACAAACAGATATTTTATTCCAAATTCATGTGATGTAAATCATTGACATGCGCTGAGGTTTGTGGCTTTCAAAGACAGATTTACAAATTAATCCACCCAATACTTGCCAACTACCAGTGTTGTTTGTATATATCATAGCAGCATTCTTTCTATGCACATATGAAGGGTCCCTACTGAAAAAACCTGCTTAAACCAGCCTAGTTGGCTGGTTTTAGCTGGTGAACCAGGCTGGTTTTAGAGGTTTTTTTTAGTCATTTCCAGTCTGTTCTTAGCTGGTCAGGCTGGAAGATGACCAGCTAAAACCAGCCTGACCAGCCAAGCCAGGCTGGGAGCCCAGCCAAAACCAGCTATGTCCAGTTTAAAGCTGTTTAACGTGAGAAGGCTAAACACTTGTATGATTTGTTTCAAGAATATGGTTTTATTTAAGCCCTTACGGGGTTTCTGTTTGATGTCTGCATTGTATTGTTATTTTATACATTTTCTGTTTGTTTGTTTGTTTGTTTGTTTGTTTTGTGTTCGTATGGCTTTATATTTGATTTGCTGTATATCTGACATGTCTCAGTCAGTTTATGCAAAATTATGTTTAGCCTAAATTGTTATGTTTTTGAAAGGCAAAAAAAAAACTACTGCATAGAGAAGAGCAACCACAAGAATAACCGTGAGCTCACGCGCGCCCTCTTTATTGCTGCGGAGCTACTGCCTGCCTCAATACATCTATGGCCTCATTTTATGTCTTTTTATGAAGTCAAACATCAATCCAAAATAATCTTAGGTGTATACAATAAAAAAAGAAACGAGTGACAGATTTTTTAACATCACAAAAATCTTGAGTTTTCTGTTCGTCACCACCACAACAGACGCAAATTCAAAATGGCGGCGTTCACGCGACTCAAGTTCAAGTGTTTGTTTGTAACCGAAAGCTGTTTTTATACCAGAAAAGAAAACGAAGCGTCTAAATCACGCGAAACTGACGCACATCAGACTGGAAAACACAAAGTCTACAGCATGTAAGCTAAGTTATCAGACAACACGACATAAAGTTAGCTGCAAATAATACGTTTTGCTTACACACACAACATTTGTAGCATAAATAGTTTAGCCAGTTAGCTGTTCTTGAAGTTTTTCAGATTCACAGAGCATAACTTTTAACTAAATAATTTTCATTTATATCGAAAAATAAAATGGATATTATTGTGTAAATATTGTGTTTAACTCAATAACATTATAAACAATTGTAAACACTCTGCAATTCATTCATGAGTGTGTTTACAGTGCTTATTTATAGTTGTTTATTGGTATTTATTTATACAATTTATTTGTTGTTTTGAATGTAGTTTTCAAGATTGTAGTTTTGCAAAATGCATAAATAAGCAACACTTTACATTTTAACCGATAAATCATGTAATTGGAAAGTTCACAAAACTCTGTTTTATATTCAGAATATGATGCATGATGTGCTTATCCTCAATATAAGCATAATTATACTCTCGCAAATGCTTGAGATCTAGGCAAAGTGTTTTATTAAATGCAAAATGTGATAGCATGCTAAATAATGTGATATACTATACTAAATTTAAACTAAACATATATAACTAAGATGTTTTATAAACTATTGCAAAAAAATAGGACATTTTAGCAATGTAAGCAAAGAAAAACTAAACAATACATATTACCACTATTAAAGTTTTAACAACCTGTGACCATCAAGTACAATCTGGAAACAAAAAACACTTTAAGAGAGTCAAGTTTATTATTTGCTGTGTTATTGCTTTCTAAACTTTAGCTTGATTGCATGCTTGGTCATATATCAGCGTCCATACTATAATGGTTACAGATTTTATTTAAACAAAACAAAATACACTTGCTATCTGCTTTGTTTCAGAGATGTTTTATCATGTGCCTGAAGTGCTGAGAAGTGGTTTTGCTAATGACAGGCACAAAAGGCAAGACAAGTTTGTTTATATGGTAAGTTTATTTATACAGCACGTTTCATACACCATGGTAATTCAAAGTGCTTTACATAAACAAGAATAAAAGAAACATAAAATACAAGTAAAATATATATTTTTTTTGTATTTGATCATTTATGTATACAGTGATAATTCAATATATTGCATAGCACCATTATAAATATACATAAAGACAAAAATCACATCTGCATGATGCCTTAAACACAGTTTTAGTTGGCCCATATTTTCAAGATTTTTAACTTAAAATTATGTCAAAGGGTTATTTTTTTCATTGTAATGTTTTGTGAGATATAGTCCTGGTTTGTGCATAATTTCTTACCTAAGGGGACAGGAATGAATCAATTAATCAACATGTTCTACAAAATATCCCATAATTTGTATCCAGAACATGATGATGGTATAACGTATGCATACGATGCATCAACCACAGCTTCAGTTGGCTGTTATGTTCAAAATTAAAATGTTCAGTATGTATTTTTAATTATATTGTTTATACACGTGAGGCGTGTGATGTTATACAGAGCGCAACTGAACCCAATTTGAAGAAAAACCAGACTCAAGTCCTCAAAGTTCGTGCTTTCTCGTCCAACTTGTCTAGTTTAATGAATGCAAGAACTTTGTGTTCAATATTTGCGTACCTGAAATTAAGAAACGCCTCTAGTGTTGATGGATGTTGCCAGAATGTTGCTGTTTGGTTGTGTAGTGATCAACTTTGCATTTTGGTTGCCACTGTCCTTTTATGTTGCATATGTTTTAGCCCATGTATAATAACATCTTTAACTGTTTATCTGAATTTAGATGCTTTGGGGATAGGGGGAATCAATTATTTTTAATAATAATAAAAAAGTAATTAAATTTTAATTTTCCTTTTAACTTTACAAAATGTTTTTTTTTTAACTTATTCTTTACAGACATTTTGTCAACAACATGGCTTGAGTGATCATTGGAGCATTTGAAAAATAAAAATTATTGTAATTTCAGCATTAACATTTAATTAATGCAGCGTTTTGCTGTTTCTTTATGGATTTTTTGTTAATACCATGATTTGAGCAATTATTGGAGCATTGAAAATAATAAAATAATAGGAATTTCAGCTTTAATTTTTAATTAATGTGATGATTTGCTGTTTCTTTATGGATATTTTGTCAACAACGTGGTTTGAGTAATCATTAGAGCATTGGAAATAATAAAAATAATTGTCATTTCAGCTTTAATATTTTATTAGTGTAACAATAAGCTGTTTTTTAATGAATATTTTGTCAACAACATGGCTTGAGCAATTATTGGAGCATTGGAAATAATAAAAATTATTGTAATTTCAGCTTCAATTTTTAATTAATGTAATGATTTGCTCTTTTGTTTATGGATATTCTGTCAACAACATGGTTTGAGCAATCATTGGAGCATTGGAAATAATAAATTAATCATAATTTCAGCTTTAATATTTAATTAATGTAATGGTTTGCTGTTTCTTTATGGATATTTTGTCAATAACATAGTTTGAGTAATCATTGGAGTGTTGGAAATAATAAAACAATTTTAATTCCTGCTTAAATATTTGATTAATATTAATATTTTGACTTGTTTTGTCAGCAAGCCCAACAGTTTGAGTAATCATTGGAGCGGCAGTAATGTTTGACCTGTGATTGTGCACATAACCTCTGAGTAGACGAGCGTGTCAAGAACTCACACCTGAGCTAGAGGCTTCAAACCCTCATTCGGCACTCCTGCATGAAACTCATCCATCAATCATCTAACAATCAGGTGCAATATTCAGAAATGATTCTGAAATGCTCGCAAACTCTTTATGTTAGTCGCTGCCACATAAATGACTAATACATGTCACAAACACTTGTGTTGAGTGTGATATATGTTTGCAGTTAATGTAGAGGAACACTGCGTACTTTTGTATGTGTTTCTGGCAGCGGAGACCAACATCTACTGTTCTTCTCTGGTCATTAATTGTTCTAGAACAGAAAGTTATTGGTGATTTTAATTGGTGACACTTGAATTGATGGCCTGCTGAACTGCTCGAGATGTTTTACAGTCGGTCCAGTTATGAATGATACATCCTGGTTATGTTTGCATTCATTAGTTGAAATCTTAAAACTGGACTGACACAATTTTAGTGTACTAGAACTTCTGTGTTCAGCTGCTTTGACACAATCTAGATTGTAAAGCTCTATAGAAATAAAGATGAGTTGAAATGAGGTATTAACATAAACGGTTAGACATTTATTTGTGTTATGGTGGTACTTACTGGCAGCATTGTTGCCAGCAATTTTCCCCTTTACAGTCACTTACCTGTAGATGTGTTTTACAGCAGCAGGACCCTACCGCAGTTTCATTTCACAGTCAAATAGCCTTAAAGCAACTAGGCCTGTCAGGATTTGTTGTTTACAATATATTAAGGTTTCAACGCAAAGAATTTTTTCTACTGGCCCAGCCAAAAAACAAAAACAAAAAAGTTAATAGCTGTTTTTAGCCACATATTTTTAATAAGGTGTCACAAATAAAGTCTTCAAATTTAGAATTTAAATCTTTAAAAACAGGTAATAATTAGCTAAATTTAAGTGTTATGCATAGTTGGGTTTAGGGTTGGGGTAGGGGTATAGGCGTTAAATGCAATATATTGGGTAATTTAATAGATAACATAAATAATACTCGGTGCGACTACTGTTTTTACATTACTGTGATGGTTGGGTATAGCTTTGGGGTGGGGTTAGACCTTAATAAAATACAGTAAACGGGAAATGTATTAAATAATATGAATAATTCTTGTTAACTTCCAGCCGTTTCCCACTGTATATGATCTAGGAACAACTTATTTTATGCCACTCATTATATAATGACAATATAATATCATCATAATGCAAGTACACTCTTCCGCAGAACACATCATATTTCATTATTAAGAATATTTAATTTAATTATAGTCATTTTAACTATTTAATAATGAGGTATTGGAATTGTGAAATTGCACATCCTAAATAAATAATAATCAATGTTAAAGGTAAAAAGTAACATAGGCTGTAATATCTGCTACCAGATCTATTTTTAGACATCAGACACCCACGTGAAAATATACTATAGTCATTTATAGTAAGTATTTATAATATAGTAATTCTTTTTATGGTAAAATACCCTTAAACGCATATTAAATTATTACAGTCCAACAATACGTTTATGGTCATTTATTTCCTATTACACTTTACACGTTATTCAATATTTAGTAATTAATTTAATAAATTCCAAGCAAGTGGCAAATTTTTTCATTAGCTGTCTCATTTCTGTCTTTAACTACAGTAGCTGTATTTAATTACGTAGATTACTGTAGAATACCGCAAATTTCTAATGTGCAGTAAGTTACTGTAAAATAAGTTTTTGCAGTAAATAACAGTACAATTCTGGCAAAGCCTACAGCAGTGTATAAACATTAACACAATTTAATTGTATGTTTTTTTATTTGAAATAAAAAAGTAACATAGCTGATTTTTTATTACATGTTTATTTGTAATTAGGCAATCAATTGATGTATTTTTATAATTATTTTAAGTGTATTGCTCTTTAATTTAGCCCATGATGTTAAAGTATAAATGCAATTTACAGTTTTGGACAAAACACAGTCAAGAATGATATAGATAACATCAAGATGATCATATATTAATCAATGTTTTAAATATGCTGCTTGTGTTTATCCAAGCAACACTCAATTGCCAATATTAATTCAATACTAATTATTATTTCATTGCAATATTAGCGGTTAGAGTACGGACGGTTCTACACTTCTACATTATTACCAGAAATAGTGAACTATCCGGGACCGTTTGGAGTTTTTCAACATCCTAATTATACTAAGTAGACTGATTATATTTTTAAATACTATTCAAGATGGATAGTATTTGAATTGGGTTGCAGCATATGTGAAGCATTACATTGTGAAGTTCTGCGTGTGTGTTTGTATATGAAGATGATGCTGATTTTGAGGTGTACTGTCTCTTTAAATCAGCACAAATCTCCTCCCCATTTTTTTTTAGTATCTTTTGTTTATATTTTAATACATTATGAGACAAGCATTGTGAAAGTTCTGCTTGTGTTGTTTCAACATGATAATGCCGATTTTAAGGTGCACTGTCTTTTTAAATCAGCACGAGTCTCCCCTTCCAGCCACACCGCTCAGATTTCCCAGAACGAGATTCAGGCGATGATGAATCCTGATCAAGCCGTCACTTAATGTCACAGTCAGCATCTGATCAAGGCATTCATCATGTCTTTGGCCTCATTTAACTGGAAGAGAGACTCAGTTAATCCACAGCCCAGTATAATAGGCTTACGTCTGACCCAGTGTGGTACTTTTCCTACACTGGCGTAGGTAACGGGATCACGTCTTCTCCCAGATACCCTATAGGTACCTTCGCTGTTTTATTAAAAGCACAAAAGATGTTGTCTGCATTGCTGTGAGTGTAACCTTGAGAAGAGAAAAGCAGTGAGTGGAAATTTCCCAAAAGCATGGCTTAGGGTGGGACGAGCTGCGCTGTCATGTGATTCTGATGGAAATGAAACACAGCCCTTTTTTATTATCAGTGTGTTCAGCACCTGCATGTCACATTTATTAGCTGATGACGCGCATCTAGTGTTGACCTTCCTCGTCTATCTCCTGCACACAGATAAATAAATCACGGTGTTTTGATAAAACTCTACAAGTAGCGACTGGAAAATACTGTTTCTGTTTCGATAGATCCCACTGTATGCAATGCATTCTCAGATGCTCGTAAATTCCTGAGGTTTAGGGAGACACAGACTGTGTTTTGAAGAGAAGACTTGTTTTTTAGGGTAATGTCATGCAGTTGCTAGGGTGTTGTGGGTGATTGGCACTGTGTTACTGTGCAGTTACACATAAGGATGTTTTAAATAGATATTTATTAGGTTTAAAAATATTATTATTATTATTGTAAATTAATATTATTATAGTTGTTTTGTTTGTTTCCCATTACTGGGTTGCAGTTGGCCGGACATCGGCTGTGTAAAACATATACTAAAGTAGTTGGTGGTTCATTTAACTGTGATGACCCCTGATTTATAAGGGACTAAGCCGAAGGAAAATTCATTCATTCATTTTCTTGTCGGCTTAGTCCCTTTATTAATCCGAGATCGCCACAGCGGAATGAACCGCCAACTTATCCAGCACATTTTCTACGCAGCGGATGCCCTTCCAGCCGCAACCCATCTCTGGGAAACATCCACACACACATTCACACACACACACTCATACACTATGGACAATTTAGCCTACCTAATTCACCTGTACCGCATGTCTTTGGACTGTGGGGGAAACCGGAGCACCCGGAGGAAACCCACGCGAACACAGGGAGAACATGCACCGAAGGAAAATTAATGAATGTAATTGTTTTTATTATTAATGTTGTTTAAAGTTTATTTATGAAGCACTTCTCCCAGAGATGGGTTGTGGCTGGAAGGGCGTCCACTGTGTAAAAATGTGCTGGATAAGTTGGCGGTTCATTCCGCTGGGGTGACCCCGAATTAATAAAGGGACTAAGCCGACAAGAAAATGAATGAATAAATGAATGAATGAATGAATGAATGAATAATGTTTAGCTGACAACATTATAAAAATATTAATGAATGAATGAATAAACTACTAATGTCAATATTATAAGCCCCCTTAAAGTGTTTTGGAATGACTATAAAACAAACCTGTCATCCAATGACTTGCCTAATTCACCTAATTAGCCTAGGTAAGCATTTAAATAGCCCTTTAAGCTGAATACTGGTGTCTTACAAAATACCAAGTAAAATCTTATTAGAAAATTATTAAAATAAATTACTAAAACTAAGTTTAGAAATGTGTTGGAAAATGTTTGGAAAGGTATAATAAGAAATAGTTTCTCTTGTGGTTTTTATATTTATTGCATTTATTTAAGCTGCACGGTAGTCTGAAAGCATTTCCAGTTCTTCCATAACTGACTTTTCCTTTCAGAGTTGCGAAAAGATTAATACAATTACAATTGTAAGTCTTGAAATTCTAAGAAAATATTTATAATTGTCAGAAATAAAGATTAGAATTGGCAGAATTAGTTTTTTGTGCAATTTTAAAGGAAAAAATAGCAGCTTAAATTGTTTACTTAAAACTTAAAAGTCAGAATTGTGTTAATGCAAGAATTCTAGGATCTTACAAAATAGTTAGTAATTAATAATTATAGTTATAGTTAATTAATAATAATAGTTAATAATTACAAAATTATTAGAAATTAATTATAAAAACTATTAAGTTTGAAAAATGTGTTGGAAAAAAATCTGCACTTGGAAAATATTAGAAAAATAATTAAAAATGCACTAATTTAGTTTCAGCTATAGAGATGTCTCTTGTGTTTTTTAGTTATTTATTTGTATTTATTACATTTATTTAAGCTGCACTGCAGTCTGTGAGTATTTCCAGTTCCTCAGAATAAACTCATCTTTATCTCATAGCCTGACGATGCGCAGAGCGGGACTGCAATATCTGTAAATGACCAGCATGTTTGGTCAGTATATGTGATGTAATGCAGGCTGAGACAGCGCTCTGGTATGTGTTGTTCTTCCTGTCTGAAGGACATCACTTCCTTTTTTTTACCCTGCACAGGAAATTGTAAGAGCTTTGTTATTTCAGTTATGTGCATTTGTGAAGTGTACAGACATGTCAATCTGCAGTTATATAACCAATATATTTCCTGTGGGCATTAAGGAAATATGCTTTAGATGTTTGCCATGCAGATTATGAAATCATAACTGTAAAGCTGGAAGATTTAGCAATAATACTCGTATGATGATACAAGTAATTTCATATCCTGATAACCCTTTATATCATGATACTGTACAGTTTCTGGTAAATGTAATAAATAAAAAATTCAGATGTACACTCACCGGCCACTTTATTAGGTACACCTGTCCAACTGTTCGTTAATGTAAATTTCTAATCAGCCAATCACATGGCAGCGACTCAAAACATTTAGGCATGTAGACATGGTCAAGACGATCAACTGCAGTTCAAAGCGAGCATCAGGATGGGGACGAAAGGAGATTTAAGTGACTTTGAATGTTGATGGTGTCAGACGGTCTGCTCTAAGTATTTCAGAAACTGCTGATCTACTAAGATTTTCACACACAACCATCTCTAGGGTTTACAAATAAAAAATATGCAGTGAGCGGCAGTTCTGTGGGCGCAAATGCCTTGTTGATGAGGCCAGAGGTCAGAGGAGAATGGCCAGACCGTTCCAGCTGATAGAAAGGCAACAGTAACTCAAATAAGCACTCGCTACAACCGAGCTCTGCAGAAGAGCATCTCTGAACACACAACACGTCCAAGCTTGAGGCGGATGGGCTACAGCAGCAGAAGAGCACACCGGGTGCCGCTCCTGTCAGCTAAGAACAGGAAACTGAGGCTACAATTCACACAGACTCACCAAAACTGAACAATAGAAGATTGGAGAAACGTTGCCTGCTCTGATGAGTCTCCATTTCTGCTCACACATTCGGATGGATTCGGACGGATCTCCATCTTCTGATGGCTACTTCCAGCAGGACAACGCGCCATGTCATAAAGCACCAATCATGTCAGACTGGTTTCTTTGACGATTCACAAGCATTTGGATATTTATGGATATTTTTTACAGTGTAGGTCATATATTTTGGTGCTTTTGAACAAACAGATTGATTAAACAGATGCATTTATTATTATAATATTTTAATCACAGATCATTTTTAGAAATAGAAACTATAGTGTTTTAACAAAGATATCTTTAATTAAAGATTTTTCCCTAATATATATCAATTTGGGCTGCAAATTTTTGGATCGTTATAAGTTATTCAGCTTCAGTTTTGACTAATCTAATGTATATGCACAATGATATTAATATAAAGCTTGAGATCTGTGTGGGGTGTACTCATAAATGCTGAGCACTTTATTTATATTTATATATATATATATATATATATATATATATATATATATATATATATATATATATATATATATATATATCATGATATTGCAGAGTAATGCCTGATCCCAGTTATACAATAATCTCCCAGCAGGATATTATGATGGCACAGAAAGCATCGGGTTTATGAGTCTACTTTGGCCAGTTTGATGCATGATCTCCTACTCTCCATGATTCCCCGTAATCCTCCATCGCCCCACACAGAGTCAGTGGGTTCATGTGCTGGAGGTTCAGGTTGTCGTTTACAGTATTAGTGGAAAGTTTTGATGGTGTTTGGTGGTTTTCCTGCGCTGCTCCTGCGGGTCCAGGAATTCAGAGCTCTTTCAGCTGTAAGCGGATTACCGGCCCAAAGCTTCATATCAAAAATGCCCCGGTATTCCTCTCTTCCCACACTCTTCCTCTTTTCTCATCTGGAAAATTCTCTGGACTCATGGTTCATTGTGGATACATTTTGGTCATGGTTGTGGTTACACTCTAAGGGTTATTTAAACTAAATTGGGTAAAATATGGACAAACCCAAACATTGGGTTAAATTTGGTCCTATAATTTTAATTTAAAAAATGAACCCAGCAGTTGGTTCAGTCCTTATTACTCCCAAAACTGAACCTTTAATCTTTAATGTAGCTTCAGTATAAAGTTTAGTTACAAGAACGCTGTGTTATATGAGGATCTATATGCTGGTATGGTATTTTGGAGGTTGGTTTCTCATTTTGTGAACATGTGGGGATGCGTCAGACTAGTTGAAGCAGCATTAACCAGTTTGAACTGTGGCAGAAATTCACACTGGTGTTTCTTTTCACACATTGACATTTACACTGTCAGAGATGCTGATGAGATGGAGATTGTCACAGATGTTAAACTCTGCAGTTCTGCTCACCTCTTATAACCCACTGACCTAAATTTAGTGCAGATCTCAACTTACTCGCACTCACTCTGTGTAGAGAACTTGGCCTTCAGAAACACACACACATTGGTATTGGTGGTTTACAAAGACCATAGGTGTTCTGTATTTTACACAACCACTAAACCCAACCTGTACAGCAAACCAGTGGCAAATTATGAACATCACAATCCTCATTAAGTATGATTTTTGAGAGTTTCAAATAACGAGGACACAAGATATGTCCTCTTAAACCACCTTAATAGAGTACATCTAGGTAATACCAATGTCATTATACAAATTCCTGTCCTTGTAAACCACCAAAGCTAGTATACACACATGTTGGTATTGGTGGTTTATGAGGACTCTCCATAGGTGTAATGTATTTTATACAGTAAAACACATATCCTATGGCTTTTTCTTACCCCTACCCTTATATCGAACCCTCACAGTAAAACTGTGGCAAATTCTAAATGTCATAAGACACTATTGATTAACATTTTAAGCATTTTGAATAACAAGGACACAAGAGATGTCCTCTTAAACCGTCTTAATACAGTACAACTAGATTGTCTCCATGTCATTATAAAAATGTATTTCCTTGTAAACCACCAAAACCAGTATACACACACACACATTGGTATTGGTGGTTTATGAGGACTCTCCATAAGTGTAATGTATTTTTTACTGTAAGAAAACACTGATATGGCCCTACTCTTAAACCCAACCTGTTATAAGACACCATTAATTATTATTTTTATACATTTTGAATTATGAGGACACAAGACATGTCCTCCTAAACCACCTCAATAGAGTACAATTAGATCATACTCATTTCATTATACAAATTTCGGTCCTTGTAAACCACCAAAACCAGTACACACACACACACATTGGTATTGGTGGTTTATGAGGACTCTCCGTAAGTGTAATGTATTGTCTATTGTAAAAAAACACGCATAATATGGCTTTTAATAATACTTTGAATGTCAAAAGACCCAGTAAAGTAAGGCAAGTTTATTCATATACCACATTTCATACTCAATGCCAATTCAAAATATAGGGTGCACAAAATATTGTTTCAGCATTGATATCGCTATGTCTGCAATATCGATATTGAGGCGTTATTATATTTGACCTGTTTAAAACATTCAGGCACAAGAAATTGTACCATTTTATAATTGTATTAAAGATTAATTTTACTTTAGGAGTAGTAGTAGTAGTACTTTAGTTTAATTCAGTATTAATTACAGAAGACTATAGTGTTATTTTACGATCAATTTCTTCTTTTCTGTACTTAAATACTTCTCAGAAAACCTCATGTCCCAGTAATCCACCATAATAAAGCACAACTCTGTCATTATACAAAAATCTCACACACAACACACACTCATACATTAATAAAGCTCCACAAAACACACACATCTAAAAGGATCAGGGTCAGAGAAATGCACAGAGCGTATTTGGGTGGTTTCACATGCAGATGAGCGTATGTGCGTTTCACTTCCTGTCTGTGTCAAAAGCGTTTGTTTTCCGGTCTGATAAGTCTGCTATGAACATACACTGAAGCTATGCACGCTGGAAGCATGATAACACACACAGACAGAAAGGGATGAAAGCGCTGACCGCTTCAAAGTGACAGAGCTTGAGAGGACATGTGTGTATAATGTCCCCATGCCCTACTTTTTATGTTATCAAGTTTCCCTCTGGTGTTTTTATTAATCATGGCTTTCATCAAGCTATTGCCTGTCATAAAATGTACTCAAACGTCACTTTACTAAAGGGGTAGTTCACCTAAAAATAACATTTCTTCACCATTTACTCACTTATACCTGAACATTTATGATTGTTTTTCTTCTGTTGAACACAAAGGAAGATAGGGCTGGGCCGATAAACGATATTATATTGAATTTAATCAAGTTTAACAATGATAAGCTCTGGGCTTTTTTACTCTATATTGATCTAAGAGCCAATCACGCAGTATCAATTTATTTAGTCTTTTCTTGTTTTGTTTAAAAAATTGCTGAAATCTGAGTTTGAAATAAGATATATATATATATATAGGGTGTGTAGGGTTTTCTCAAAAGCAGTAATGCATGCATGTAATCAATCTGCTCAAGTTTAAAACAGATGTCAGAAAGAAATTGGATTTGTTGGCAGTAAAAGAGAAAATAACCGTACAAATAGAAAACAAAAACAAAGCAAACAAAAAAAAAATATATATATAACAATACAAAATTGATTACAAAATAAAAATAAACCACACTGTAACCCACATATTGTGCACCAAACGGTATATGATATGCATAAACAACATTCATTTTACAAATTAAGCATATAAACAGGTCAGTACTGCAAGTTGAGGTAGGCAGCATGGTGTATTGAGTCAAATAAATAATTTTAATAAAATAAATAATTAAGAGAGAGATTAGGGAAAATATATTAAAGTGAATAGGCTGGGCAATGTCATGTTCTTTAAACTTGTAGTTTTAATTCAAGAAAGTGTTGTATGCTCGTGTTATCAGCACTAGTACTCATCAGTCTACAGTAACTGCTTCAAGTTCATTGGCAGTTCTGTGAGCAAAAAAATGCCCTGTTGATGTCAGAGGTCAGAGATTGGCTCGAGGTAGTAAAACAGCAACAGTAGCACTTGGTAAAATCACCACTTGTTGCAACTTAGGCCTGCAAAAGAGCATTTCTGAACACCCAGCGAATGCAAACCTTGAAGAAGATCTGGGACATACGTGTAAGATTGCCTGGACTATCAGTCGCTGTTTTCATCAGTGTTAATGTGCATGAGAAACAAGTGATTCAATCCCTTTTGGTAAAACAAATAAATTAGGCTCTCTTGGTGTGGTTTTGGACTAAAAATGGAAACATATTTGCAGAATAAACTCTGATGTGCTGAACATTTCACCATTGTGGCTCCATTGTGCTTGCATTGTTTATCATTGGTTGCTAAACTGCAGTCAGCTACTCCACACTGAATCTGTGAGTTGATACCCTTTCAAAATGTACTTTTTAGGTATTAATATGTACCTTAAAGCTCTTTTAAGTACTATATTTACTTTAAAGGTACCAATATGGATTATTAAGTTATTAATATATTAGTTTTACATGCAAAAAAGGTACGGCCCCAGTGGCAGATTTTACCTTTATTTCTGCCAGTGTAACAGCATGATGGAAACCACCTGAATCACTTTATTTTCATTTATTTTAATTAATAACATTTATTCATAACTTTGAATAAATTTGAGCTTTGAAAAGATTTGCTTCACATTAATATGGAAACCCGGCTCTTTACTGCTGCAACATTCATAGGGTGGATTCTGAAATTGGTAATCTGGAGCCATCGATGCTAATAAAGAGTCTATAGTAAAGCTTTAATTTGATTTCGTAAAATATCTGATTGTATTTCCAAGGTGGCCTCTGCAGGGTGTATTAGGAGGAATGTGATTTGATTAAGATGTTGAAGAGATGTTTGTAGCGTGAGATGCGTGTCGGACTGTCTCCGCAGGTTCCCATGAGTGCGGTCAGCAGGCGGCTGTTTGTTTAATACGAGGGGATAAAATGATTATATAAGAATGAGGCAGGAGCCGGGGGAAGATGAGCCGACCTCTGGCCTTCTCTGCGGGAGACCGGCGGGATGTTTTCTCTCTCATGGACCCCCCCGTGATCCAAAAACCCAGAAATCCAGACATTCTCCGGAACGGTTTTTAATAATATATATAATTTTCTGTTCAAAGTCAGCTTTCAGAACTTTTACCTGGGAGAAATACCAAGCCATTCGCCACACAGACTAATGCAGCAGATGTTCAATGTTAAAAAAACAAAACAACGTACAGTGAAAAATGACCATCGTAATTACATATACGGGAGAGTTCACCTAAAAGCACTATAAAACAACTATTTATTCCTTTGAACTTTTGTTTCAGTGACTTGTCAAGATGCAGTAGTTTTCACAAAAGACAGCACAACATAAAATCACAGTATTCACTACACTAATACCATTCATAATCTATGATAATTATGTTTCTCAAAATGACTCTTGTGAAGCACAAACTAAGATACTTAGAAAAAAATTGGCAAAGACTATAGTTTAACTACCAATTCTCACTAATAATACTGGCTCATAACTAGGGCCAGACAGAATCTGCGGAAATCTATTGCTATTTCTGCGCAGAACATTGTAAAAAATCTGCGGATTCATACGGAATGATTTTGAGTGTATCGTAACGTAAAACATATGTCAAATAAAATAAAAAAAAATTATTTTACATTTTATTTAATGTTTACAATGCAAATCCAATTAGATCAATTTATTTGGTCTCTCATTTAATATATCTACTATATATCTACTAAAAGACAGAAAGGATTACTTTACAACTGCATTGTAAGTAAATCATATTAACATTTTCATAGTAGTCAGTAATATTACTGATATTAATTTAAAAACTGAATAAATATAAATTTATCATCGAATGCCAGCTAAATAATTAGACTCGATGGGCTGAAAATCTGCAGATTTCATGTGGCCCTTCTCATTACCTGCCTATTATTAAAATATTGGCTGTTTATTAGCAAAATTTTGTTTTATTCTACATATATCTAATCCTATGCAATACCTAAACCCTAATAACTCTATATATTAGGAACTAGATAGTAGTTATTAAGCTGAAAATCGTAATGTTTTATTGATGGTGTGATTATTTATAATGTGTAACCAAATCAAACAATTTTATCTAAACCACTATCTACTCTCTACTTTCTCAAGTGGTTATTAAATCTTAATAGCTATAACCTTTCATAGTGTATGGTTTTTCCTTCTATGGAACTCAATGGTTACTGGTTTCCAGCATTTTTCAAAATATCTTCTTTTGTTTTTAATAGATAAAAGAAGCTTTGAAACAAGTAAAGGAAGAGTAAATGATGACAGGATTTTCTGTTTTGGGTGAACCATCTCTTTAATGGTTTGTTAAAAGCATGAGTTGTGACTTTAAATAAAGTGTTACCAAAAATGGTTAATTATTATAAATAAAAATAACCTTGCATAGCATTTACATACTCCAAACTTATTAAATCTGTTTATCAAACCTTTACAGAAATAGCAGGATAGTTTTACAGAAAAATAAACAAATATTATTCCCAACCCTTCCCCATAAACAAATTGAAATAACAATTACACACACACACACACACACACACACACACACACACACACACAATAATAGTTATAATTTTTCATTCATTCATTCATTAATTTTTCTTCAGCTTAGTTCCTGGGAAACACTCTGAAATTCACACACACACACTCATATACTATGGCCAATTTAGTTAATCAATTCTCCTATAGCGCATGTGTTTGGACTGTGGAGGAAACCCATGCCAACACTGGTTGAACATGCAAACTCCACACAGAAATGCCAACTGACCCAGCCGAGACTCAAACCAGCGACCTTCTTGCTGTGAGGCCACAGCACTACCAACTGAGCCACCGTGTCGACCTATAATCATTTTTTATTAGTGTGAAATATAAAGTGTGACCGAATCCAAACAACTTCTCATCTCAGTTTTGCACACAACTTAAATTTTAAAAGGATAGATGGATCATTCAGAGACCAGTCTAATAAAAGCAATCAACCAGAAACCTCTATAAATGCATGCATAAACAGTAAATCCCCTTTAGTATATTTACAGAACAACATGTTCAATTTAGCTGCAGCTCAGAAAAAGCCACGGGGTTCGGTTTGCCCTTTCGCACACTAAACATTTCTGTTACCTGCTCTTTTTTTTTTCAGGGAAAGCCACTGTGATCTGAATACTTCGGAGAAGAGGTGAACCAGTTCAGAAGCTCTGCAAAGGGATTTCTACTGTACTCGGGCCTCCTTTAGTCGGGCAGATAGGTTACCAAAAAGGAGAAATCCAGCACCTCCACACCTCTCCCTGGGACGGGACGTCCTACGAAGATCTGTGTGAGGGTAAAGTGTAAAAATCTCAAACAAGTGACTTAAAAAGAGCTTCTCTGATTAAGATGTCAGACACACGATAACGCCAGAAAAACACTGGCAAGAACAGTGCTCATGGGAGGTGATCGCAGAGAAAACCACTGATTCGCAGAATAAAAACATCGCTGCCCTTCTCAGGTTTGCAGAAAAACTTTCCAGGATGATCTGACGCTCTGACGAAAGATGATCTTAGGACAGATGAGATGTCAGAGAACATTTAATTGATCAAATGCAGTAAGTGAATATACTGTTATTGGCCCTCCTGTATATTTTTTGTCCCAATTTCTGCTTAACGTAGATGACAGTACATAATATCTGACTAGATATTGTTCAAGACACTTGTATTCATCTTAAAGTGACATTTAAAGGCGTAACTAGGGGTAATTGGAGTAAAGTTAAAGTAATTAGGCAAGTCATTGTATAACAGTGGTTTGTTCGGTTTATCTAAAATGTTCATTATAATAATATTAACCTTAAAATGCCTTTTCAAAAATTAATAAGTGCTTTTATTCTAGCCGAAATTAAACAAATAAGACTTTCTCCAGAGGAAAAAATATTACTGGAAATACTGTGAACAATTGCTTGCTCTGTTAAACATCATTTGGGAAATATTTGGAAAAATAATAATCCTGACTTCAACAATCTTTTGCATTTGCACAGATGAAGAAATGCCAGGGGTGGACACTGTAGGGTGAGTAAATGTTGGATTGAAGTCATTGCAAATAATCTGTATTTGTTGTAAAGGGTGCACAAGTTTTTCGTTCTCCTGAATCATTAACGATGGCATTTAAAAACAATTGAGTAACACTTTAGTCAAAATTCACGCTATTTACTACTGGCTTATTATTAAGATTAGTAGCTATGAATGATCTTATTTTTATGTACCTAATACCTAAGCACAACTATTAGCTTAAAAACTATTAATAAGCAACTAATTAGCTGTATATTCAGCTAATAGGCTTAGTTAAAGTAAATTTTCATTTTTTGGTGAACAATTCCTCACATTTTACACTCTCTCAAGTAATTGTAAACCTTTTCTTTCTTCTGTTCATCAACAAAACGTGAATTGTGAAATGCATAAAAAAATAAACTTTATAAAAGCATATTAGTGTCAATTATGTATACAATATATATTGGATCATTTACATTTAGCAATATCCCATGTACAATGCAAACACGTACATTAGCAAACTGAAATTATAAACTTGACAGATACTTACAAAATGTTAATTAATTAAATTCACCCTGCAATTGAAAAACCCTAGATTGACAGTGTTTAGAAGTACTTATATGCTCAGAAAAAAAAGAAATGACGGGTCCCATGCTTAAAAACCCAGATTCTACACAAGTTTTATAAAGCAGACCCCTGAAGTCTCATTTATAAACCTGTCGTTTGCACACATCAGGCATGGAAACGTCCGTATTCATGTCACTTCCCATGTAAAAGGTGTTTAACACTTTAGGTTACAATTCACAGTATAACAAACCATTAACTGACACTACTAGCCTAAACTACTAATTAGCTGTTTATTAATTGTTAGTAAGATAGAAGTTGGCTTTAGGATTAGGCATGCAGAATAAGATCAAACTTTATAACTGCTTATGAACAGTTTATATCTTAATAATAGGCAGGTAATAAGCCAGTAGTTCATAGCATGACTTTCGACCTAATCCAAAGTGTGACCATTTAACTTACTGAATCACTTTAAATCACCATAGTCACTAATAGTCACATAGTCAAAAATGAATGAGAATTTATTCTGGTGTATGTTCAATTGTAGGAAGGTTTATAAATCAGACCCCTGGAGTTTTGTTTATCAATGTGGCGTACGCACAAAACAGAGGCAGAAATGTGCGTACGCCACCTCCCACACAAAAGATGTGATCTCTAAAAAGCAAACTTGACTGAAGAAGCTGCAAGTAAACTTTAAGGAAACATATTTTACTGCTAAAACTTTAGTTTAGGTCACAATAGGGTATATGCCGAGCTAGTGTTTCTTCTCATACTGATAAACCTCATTCATTTAGTTGCTCAAGCGTAAAAACACCATTGAATGTTCTGGGGTAAAATAAATGCTCATATTTTAAAGACATGATTTAATGCAGTGCTTGTACAATCTGACACCCACTTTTTATCAAATATCACTCAGCCAGGGGGGATTGCTGATTTTTAAAGAAAACAGACCTTAACCGCGCTGATTTTGTAATGGCATACAGTTCACCGGAAGCGCTTAACCCAGGTTACTGACAAATTAAAAGTCCCTTAGCATACTTACGCAAATATACCCTATTCACAGTATGAACAAACCATTAACGAACACTACCTGCTTATTGAACTACTGAACAGTTACTAATTACTAATGAACAGTAAGGTAATGAGCCAGTAGTTCATAGCATGAATTGTGACCGACACTAAAGTGTGACCATTTAATGTAAATTTTGACTTAATCGAACCCTTTAAATCACCATAGTCATTAGTGAATAAATGAGAATTTATTCTGGTGTATGTTCACTTTTACACTCAGAAAAATGACTTTTGCTTTTTTATTTTATCAGTGGGACAACTTAATTTTTTATGTTCAATCCACTTAAATTTTCAAAATCAATTAGGTGAACTTAATCTATTTGTGTTGGGACCGCATGAAGGAATTGTGTGGAACCCTGCATTTCTTACAGTGTAGGAAGGAATCTATGCAAATTTGATCGATCAGAGCCCAGAGCTGGGATTTCTTCCGTGGGTTTTTCACACAGTGTGGAGACAGAAAAATGCTTTTGTTGATCCAGTCTTACCTATGGAGTCGGGGCGTCGCCTGGGGCCCCACGGCCTGTTTCAATAGGTCAGACATTCCTGCGTCCCTGCTCTTTTGTGGCGTCCAGCTCAAAGGCTGCAGTGGCCTTTAATCCGAGGGTAAATCACCGCAGTCCCGTACACCCCTGCTCCACTTCCACTGGGGGATTTGGCCAATCGGGGGTTGACGAATAACTTCTGTGTGAAGGTGGTGAGGCGAGTGATTCGTTTAAGTTCTGCTGGGAGCAAAAGAAACAACAAACTCAACTCGTTGCCCTGTCGGCAGTGACCCAAAGCAGAGCGCAGGGTCCCAGCGTGGGGCCACACTCATTCCTGACTCGCTTAATCTGTCACTTGTGTCGAACGTCATCCCAAACATTCCTCCTCTTTTTTTGTTTTTTACAATTTGTATATTTATTACATTTAGTCATTTATTTAGGAGACGCTCTTGTCCAAAGGGACTTACAATTAAGGAGGCAATCAGCGATTCAACAAGAAGAGGCAATGCACTCAAGAAGAGCTAATTGTACAAAGTAACTTGTTTGTGCTTAAAGATTTTATTTTTTAAGAGAGAAAGTGTTTCAACAGGTGGTTTGTCAAACCCACTCACCTGTGTGAAGCAGACCTCATAAATGCACCGTGTTTGTGTCGGCAAAGAGCTTAAAATGACCAAGAGGCGACACTCAATAGAACGTTCCATTGCAACAGCAGCGCCCAGCAACAGGCCCAGATTCTGGCATTTTGGAGTGAAAGCGATGATGGGCTGTCCATTGGATCTCATTGCTCATAAAGTATAACACGCAGAATCGATGGTGGTAATAGTATTTAAATTTTATTTAATTTAAAGAACAATTGAGGATAGAGAATGAGGAAAGATGTGCATAATAATAATGAAAATTGGGTGATCGGAAAGAGGACTAATAATAATGATTTTAGTGATAATACGAAATAATAAGGCTGCCTCTTTTACATATATTTAGGAAAATTCCTCCTATTGTTCATCTCTTCAGCATCAGTCATGTCATCTCATGATCTTCTTCACTCATATACAGTCATTGTCTTTGGCATCTGCTCCTCTGTAGAATAAAATCAGATTAAATTCAGTGTTTTGCTTTGCACAAATGTTTCTTTTACTAGTCGTCATCGGTTATGCCTACGTAAGAAGTTTCTAAACCGGTGTGCTTTGAATTGGGAAATGCCACTTCCTCTCTGAATTTAGGGCATACGGTGGGTTGTGGTCTATATTTGTGGTTCGTCTGAAATTGAGCTGTCATGAACCCACACTATTGGAAAGCATATTGCACGGCTACTAAATGAAGTTTCTAGAGATTTTGATACTTTGCTTTTTAAAGGTTTTCTTTGCAAAACAAAACTATGAAAGTTTATTATAATAGATTGGAGTTTACTTTATTCACAATTAAACTTTTTTTATTGGAATTTATTATTTTAAGAGTTTTTCTTTCACTGTTAAACCAGTTTTTAGCTAAAGTAATTGATTAAAAAACTATTTATATAATTATTTTGCCACTAAAATAGCTATATAAGCATAAACAAGAGCTTTTGGCTTTATTTAATTAGTCTTGCATGATTTTGATAGCTCTAGTGTCCTACAGAATGACCGTAAAAATAAAATAGACAGTAGTGCAGATCTATTTTTGTTGTTGATCAGATCAAGAATTTAGGTTTATAATGAATTAATTTGAATGGAAATTGACTTTATATTAAAGTCTTTGCTACAGTTTGAGACTTTGAGGAACCAGAGGAGAAGACTTTTAGACTTTATTTCAAAAATAAACATAAAAACTAATAATTTTATTTAAGCAACACAATACAAAACAATTCTACCTAAACATGTCTTTAAAGTAATAGTAACAATATTCAGCGACGCAGTGGCGCAGTGAGTAGCACGTTCGCCTCACAGCAAGAAGGTCGCTGGTTCGATCCTCGGCTCAGTTGGCGTTTCTGTGTGGAGTTTGCATGTTCTCCCCGCGTTTGCGTGGGTTTCCTCCGGGTACTCCGGTTTCCCCCACAGTCCAAAGACATGCCTTACAGGTGAACTAAGTAGGCTAAATTGTCCGTTGTGTGTGTGTGTATGTGTGGATGTTTCCCAGAGATGGGTTGCGGCTGGAAGGGCATCCGCTGCGTAAAAACTTGCTGGATAAGTTGGCGGTTCAATCCGCTGTGGCGACCCCAGATTAATAAAGGAACTAAGCTAACAAGAAAATGAATGTAACAATATTCATTAAATTAACTCTATGATTCTCTTATCTCGTTCCTAATATCCACAAATTAATTATTAAGACTATAAAAGTGCCTTTATCTCAATAAGGAACTCTATATTTTAGAAATGTCTCCATCTTAAAGAAACTATTGTGATATTTAATGTTTAATCTGAATACTTTTAACAGTTTGTTAATTTGTGGTGTAACACTTTAAAGAAGGGCTGCTCAACCCTGTTCCAGGAGATCTACCTTCCTGCACAGTTCAGCTCCAACCCTGATCAAGCACGCATGAAGCGATTCATTAGGACCTGAACAGCACTTGATAATTACAGGTTTGTTTGAAATGGGTTGCAACTGAAATCTGCAGGAAGGTAGATCTCCAAGAACAGGGTCGGGCACCCCTGCTTTAGATGAATTAACAATTAAAATCATTTACTACTGGTTCATTATTTGTCTATTAATAAGATATTAACTGGTTATTAGCAGTTATAAAGTATGGTTTAATTTTACATCGCTAATCCTAATAGGTCTACCCTAACTGCTACCTGACTTAATCATTAATAAGCAGTTAATTAGTAGTTTATTAAGCTAAAAGCCATAGTTAATAATCTATCACTAGCATGAATTGTACATTAACATAACGTATGACCTGAATTTGAGTTCAATTTACTTTGTCAAGATGTTGGTTACTTTTGGGTTTCATAAAAAGGAAATTGTGTTAGACATTATTGATGTTGTAAAAGTGTCATGATAGTCTTTATTTCTATTAACTATTTATTTCTGTTAACTATTAAATTGATATTTAAGGTTTAATCTGACTCATTTTATTTCGAGAGTGTTCATAACATGTATAAATAAATTAAACAAACAGTTTAAATTGAATTTGAGGTAAATTAATTGACTTTATATTGAGATGTTGGCTATTTTGACTGCATTTAAAGTGTCTTCAGCACATGAGAAAGTCTTATTATTTCCTCAGTCCTACTTTAAAGAAACTATTGTGATATTTAAGGTTTAATCTGACTGATTTTATTTCGAGAGTGTTCATAACTTGTATAAATAAATTAAACAAATAGTTTATATTGAATTTGAGGTAAATAACTTGACTGTATATTAAGATGTTGGCTATTTTGGCTGATTTTAAAAGTGTCTTTAGCACAAGAGGAAGTCTTTATTTCCTCTCAGTTCTGGTTTAAAGAAACTATCGTGATATTTAAGGTTTAATCTGACTCGTTTTATTTCAAGAGGCCTTATATCAGTAAAAATATTGAATTTGAGATCATTTGAAGTTGATTTTATATTGATTTGTTTAGTACTTGTGGGTTTCAAAGAGAAAACTGAAATGTTAGACATTACTGAGACTATAAAGTGTCTTTAGCTAATGATACAGTCTTTATTTTTACTCGGTGCTGGTTTAAAGAAACTATTGTGATATTTAATGTTTTGTTTAATGTTTAATTTAATCTGACTATTTATTTTTGAGGACGCTTACAACATGTAAATAAAAACCAATGAGCAGTTTATGTTGAATTTGAGATCAATAAATATTGACTTTGTATTGAGATGTTGGCTGCTTTTGGTTTTCAAAGAGGAAACGGAAGTGTTAGACACAGGTTAGACACATAGATATATATCTATGGGTTAGACATTATTGAGTGCGTTTAGCTCACGAGAAAGAATGAGTTTTAATTCATTCGTGATTTAAAGAAGATATTGTGCTATTTATTGTTTAATCTGACTGATTTTATTTCGATATAAAGACTGTGTCTTGTGTCTGGGTCAGGCTGGCGGGCTGCTCTACTGTTTGTATACAATCCAAAAAAAAAACTGGCTCCGCCCACACGAGCGCGGCTGATGCAATGCGAATATAAACCGTCATTCAGCGCATCAGAACACGACTGTGATACCGGACGCGCCCAGAAAGCATCTCTGTTAATCTCCGACATTAATATTAACCTTTTTATTGTTACACTAGGCGTTTGTAGTATTACAGTGTTTCTGTTTTATTTACTTTATTAATTATTAAGAATATTTATTTGCTATCTATAACGGTACATTTTTTTTAAAGTGTAAGCCATTTGTTGTCGATTTTCTGGAACATTCTTCACAACCTGCCGGATTTGCTCACTTTTTTCCATTCATACCGGAGCTGAAGAAACGGATTTCTCTTTAATTTCTGAGGTAAGAACATCTTGATGTAGGCTATCATAGCCGCATTGACTTCTTGGCCCTTTTAAACCTGACCACATTGTTTTATCTCTGTCTACATGTTTGTTTTGCCCTATGTTTATTTGTTTTTATGGATGTTAGGCTGGTTTGTGTGTGCCTGTGTTCGTCTCGGCGTGACTCACTGATGGTGTTTCATCATCTTTCCACACACATCCGTTTAATAGCCTTCATTCATTCACTAAACACCCTAATTGTGCGCGGTTTTAATCATCTTAAAAATTAATATGTGTTAAAAATGTCATATATTATATGATTTAATAGATTTCACCTCATGGTGTCTATTGATTTGCATTGTGATTGTTGATAAATGCGTGGGCGTCTGCTCAACACACACACACACACACACATAAGAGCGAGCGAGCGTGCATGTCAGTTTTCCTAATTCTGTGAATATTATCATTATTATACAGCCTTAATTATGTAATGGGTTTAGTGGGAAATAGTAAAACGCTGGAAGGCTTGTTACATCAGTTAATAGTGTCATCAATAATGGTTGTTATCCGTTAAATAGATATTCCGACCATAACTGAATACCTTATTGGTGGTGTTTAAGTATATTGTGTCTAAAATATAAATATAGACTGATGAGAAGCCGGTATTAATAGTTGATGACGATGCGGCGGATGCAGCGCGTGCGGATCTGTTGTCGGTGCCGGTTTGTAATTTTCCACTCGTTCTGAGCGCTGGTCACATGACCTGATGCCCGGCTGCAGTCTGAGGCGCGGCTCCGATGAGGGTTTCGGGGACGCGCATTTTGGGGGCGCGCATTGAGAGAAATGTCTAGGGACACGCCAAATAAATTATTGTTCTTTCTTTATGAAACCTTCAAATGACAGGCTTTCTTCCATTGGTAAACATGTTTAAACACTACATCCAAGCAGGATATAATAAATCAAATAGTATGAATAAATAAAACATCACATGTTAAAGGTTTTCCATTGCTTAAAAATGCAATATATAAATAGTCTTAAGGTACAATTAAAACCTGTGAGTAAAATGCACATTTATTTTCATCTGATGTTTTGTCTAGTGTGGAAATATTATTTAATACTATAATTAATCATCAGACTTAAGTGTTATGGAGCCAATAACTGAGTCAAGAGAAAACTGCTGGTGATCTCAGTCAAAGTAATTACATAATGGGTAATAATGCGAAGGTGTGTTCCCACAAGTGTCCAAGCTGAACCCAAATCCTCATGCGTTGTGCTTTTATATTGCAGAATGAACAAAGCCCCGGCACAGATGAGTCGCTTTAACATCGCTCCAGACATGGACAGCAGCAGTACAAACAGCAATGAATACACAAACTACCAGGACCATGCCTCAAAAGTCCCTCTCAATGGGTAAAACCTGCTTTATTTTCCTTCTTAAGTGACCTTTATACAAATCTCAACCTTCATCTAATCCACTGATGTGATTACAGGATTCAGTATAGTGATGTGGAAGCAGAAAGTCAGAACTTCCTGTCAGATCATCACTTGGGGAAGAAGAAATATGAGGCTGAATATGTAAGTGCTTCATTAGTTTGAGAGGCTGAATCAGATTCTGTGGTGTCATGTGTGTAAATGACACGTAAATCTTGCTTTTATAGAGCCCTGGATCTGCGTCATTCGGGATGTCAGTGTTTAATTTGGGCAACGCCATCATGGGAAGTGGAATCCTAGGACTGTCTTATGCTATGGCCAACACCGGCATCGCCATGTTTGTGTGAGTACTGATGGGATTCTGTGCTTGGGATGTTTTTTTATGTCATCCATACAGGAGCTGAACAATATATTGCTGGTATTGATATTATATGCAATGTCAATGAGCAGTTTTCTATATTTTGTGATCTATGTTTTTATGTTTCCCCATTTATTTCTGCTTTTGAATTGCATTATGAGACCTTGATCTTTCTTTCAAAAATGCTTAAACCTTTAAAAGTTAGAAAAAGTGACGTTTATGAACATTTCAATAGTTTAAAGGCATATATTTTGTTTCAAACACCTTGTAAAAACCTGCCAGTGCATTTACTGTTATTTTACAGACTTATTTATCTCTATATTATTATTTCAAACAACTAAAATGTCAATAAAGGTCACTTTGTTAAACTGTAGAGTTGAATTTTCAACATCAGAAGTCAACAGAGCAGAGATCAACATTCCATAATGCAATTCACAAGTGTAAACAAACAGAAAACTCCATGTGAATCACAATATATATGGAAACTGTTCATTAAGAGATCTTCTTTATGGTGTATTTTAATGCATTGGTTGTATTTATTCAGACTAAATGTTTGCACCAGTTTTTTTTTTTTGGTCTGATTTGCAATTAATTAGACCGGAAAAGTACCTATTCATTTTAATACTATTACAGAAATAACTTATTCAAAGCAGTTAATAAAAATAGGAATTCTATAAAGTAAGAAATATCATTATCACAATACTCAACAACAATATCGCATATTTTCCCAGCATCCTGCAGCCCTAATCTATACTACTTTAAGGTAAAAATGTACAATATACAAGACCTGCTTTCTTGTTTGGCTCTAGAGAGCATTGAGTTTAGAATGTACTAATCTATAAAGCATAAATGTTCCCGATTTACAGCACAGATTAGGATAATTAGTAGCATTAATTGTTCCAGCATTTTGTCCCAGATTTTAGTGTAAATCTGCTGCAGGTGGTCAGAGTCAGTCAGTTCACCTCTGATGCAGGAGAGGCTTGGAAATTTGCTGATTTTCAGTGTTTACATACAAAGCTGTGTGTGTGTGTGTGTGTGTGTGTGTGTTACAGTTGCACAATATATCATTTCAGCATTGGCAATTGCTATGTGCAATAATCACATGGTAGAATATGGATTATAGCAGCTCTACAGCTCAGAAAACATGCCATTTGTGGAGTCACTGCAGAGTTTAACAGTAATATAATTGCAATTGTAACAACTGTATTTAAAAGTTGTGTATATTTTCTCATTTGCATATGTTTTAAGGCATGTTCAGATCATTCAAACACAAGAAATTATAACCAGATACAATATATAGCTTTAATAAAGAATAATTATTATTATTATGCACACAATGAAGACTATACTGTGTTGTTTTACATTAATTTATTACATTTCTGCGTCTGAATGCTGTTAGACTATCCAGAACACCATAAAGCACTGTTTATTTCACTTGCATCTTTGCTCTATTATATTCATCTATGCTTGCAATGTGTTTATTATATTTAATTCAGATCCACTCCCCTATAAAATCATTGAAATCAATGCAACATTGATCTGATGAAATTGTGTTTATATCACATTATAAAACATTGCAGATATCCATGCTGCCTTTCTAAATTGAGTTTGTATTGATGCCAAATTTCCAAGACTCTATCAAAGACTGAATTGTTGCTCACCTTGAGATTTTCAGTATCTAATAATATAATCCTGATAAAGCCAGAATTAGATTATAAAAACACAAGATGCATCAAATAAATGGGCACGGCTGATTAAATTCTGGTTCTTGAGAAAAGGCTCAGGGGTTGAGCAGTGATGTGACGTTTAGCTCCAGGCATGTGGAATGGAAATCTACTGAAGGTCGCGTAGGTTATAACGGGATCAAGCGACCTCCAGACAGTGGAATGAATGAGTGTGTGAAACTAAGCCACACTCACACATTTCTCTTTTATAAGGACATGTGTGTTTATGTTCATGATGTGACTTAATACTGGAGTTGAGGTCATTACGTCTGCAATTAAAGTCAACATTAGTGTATTAATGCATATGCTACAAAATGAGTGTGTAGGTGTAAGTGACATTTTCAGTGTAGTTCTTCATTTCACACTCCTAATATAAACTGAAGATACACTGCTGTGCTTCTCTAATTAAACAAACTCTGATGGTTTAAATGACCTTATGATAGAAGAGATGGGGCAGAAAATGATCAGTAAATTTTACAAGGAGTTACAAAGAAATAGCAAATTAAAAATACGCAAATAATAGTATTTTAATTTAACAGGAAAAAACGATTAGCCGTTAATATGACCGAACAAACACTTCTGAATCAATTTAAGTGACTCAACGTTTGAAATATTTTATAGTTTTTATATAAATTAAATTGGAAATAGTGTTTTTAATTATTATATTTTGGTATTTAAGCTTGTTACTCACCATAAAAATGGCCAAAAAAGCCTGTAGAAGATTAGAACACTGGAAAACCAATCAACCAGAGCAGTTTCCCAGTACTAAAAACATTAACTTATTATTTTTAGACAATGTTTTGATGTTTCTTTTTTGTTATAATTGCATTATTCAAAAGTGCTTTAGTCTAATGTTATTATAATGTTCTCAAGACGTTTTTAAAAATGTTTTAATAACATTACATATGCATTGTTTTATTAACATTGACTACATTATTATTACAAGAATATCACAGAAACGTTATTTTAGTACACTGTAAAACCTAGCAGTTAAAATCCCTTAATGAAATAAGTTAGCTTAGCTTATAATTTCTTCGAGGTTACTTTGACTCAACGAAAAAGAGTTTTCGTATTTCATAAATTGATTATATCAAGCAGAACTCAAAACAAATAAATTAATATGAATGAATGAGTTATAAATGATTTAATTATTTTTTTGTGATTACTATAATGGTAAAAGCAATGCCAAAACATTTAAGTAGCTATATTGTTGTTTGAACTTAATTCATGACTTAATTCTTGAACTCGCAGCGATTTGATAGCTGAACCTAAAATGTTTACGTTGCTAATACTCTAACAGTTTCACGACACAAATTATCAACACAAATTATCTATATGTATATGACTCTATGCATAGTCATATAGTTTACAGTTTTGTTTAGAAACTCCTCAAACAGTTTAAGTTAACTTAACTTATTGGGTTTTACAGTGTAACATAACCTTACATGCTGACATAAATGTTTGCTGGGTTTTATACTGCAGTTCAAATTCTCTATTCGTGTTCAATATGCTTGAGATAAAATGCTTCTTCATGTGCACAAACAGAACATTTCAACCCTCAAGAGAGCTTTGAGAGCGATTTTAATAATTCATCTATTTTTGTGTGTGTTTTGTGTAGGATCCTGCTGGTGGCTGTGGCCATTTTCTCGCTGTACTCAGTCCATCTGCTGCTCAAAACGGCCAATGAAGGAGGTTAGCTTCTGTGTGCATGGCTCTTTCTATTTTTAACAGTGATAAGCACATGTTTTAATACTCTGACCCTTCCGTCCAGGGTCTCTGGTGTACGAACAGCTGGGGTACAAAGCGTTCGGGATTCCTGGCAAGCTGGCAGCGTCCTGCTCTATCACTATGCAGAACTTTGGAGGTACGGCCTGCGCTCTGCACATGCACTTACATGGTGTTTGCTTTGCTAGAAGATGCTATAGGATGCTAAAGTGTTTTGTTTGCATCACAGCTATGGCGAGTTACCTCTACATCGTGAAGTATGAGCTGCCCATCGTCATCAGGGCCTTCTTAGACTCCAATGACAAGTAAGATTTCACCTCATTTATTCATTTTCCTTCAGCTTAGTCCTTTATTTATCAGGAGTCGCCACAGCGGGATGAATCGCCGACTATTCCTGCATATGTGTTATGCAGCGGATGCCCTTGCAGCCACAGCCCAGTATTGGGAAACACCCATACACACTCATTCACACACACTTATACACCATGGACAGTTTATAGTGCATGGTTTGGACTGTGGGGGAAACCGACCCAGTGGAAACCACACCAACACGGGTAGAACATACAAACAGGGCCAGCCAGGACTCGAACCAGCAACCTTCTTTCTGTGAGGCCACAGTGCTGCCCAAATTTGACCTCAGACTAAGATTATGAGAGTATTATCGGTTCCTGTTGTGATTAAATGCTGAAGCTTTTATACATCATTACCATAATATTGACCTAAGATGCATAATAACCCATAAAAGTGTAATAACCCAAAATAACAAGTGTATTGCTTTATTGCACATACATGTTCAGAGTAGTTAGAGGCTTTTAAACACATCGAATTGCTAATTAAATTAGAGTTATGAAGTACTATAGGAAACACTTTACAATAACGTTTCATTCGTGATGTTAGTTAATGCATTAAAATCAACTGTGACAAATGGCAATATTACAGATGTATGTTATAGTTAATAAAAAAAACTTCAGAATTCATTAGTTATTAATTCCGTTTAATAAAATGATTAGGACTATAGATTTAAAGCGTCATTAGTCATTAGCCAAGAAATGAACTTCCGCTGTGATTACACCGATACACATTACATTGACTTAAGTTAAATCAACTGATGTTAACAAAGGGAAACTCACTATACAGTTAACTAACAATAGCCCAATAAATAGGCAGAATTTTCAATGTTTTTTCAACCTCATATTCCAAATTAACATGAAAACATTCAATTATTAGTCACTTTGAACAAGCATCTACTAAATGGCCAAAATTCTAAGTCTTCAAGCATGTAGTTCTGATGAACACTGCAAATACAGCAACATTCCCTATATTTTGGACTCCCCATGATATCAATATTGTTATCAGCATATATTGAGCTATTGAATATCAGCATATGTCCCTGTCAGGCTGATTTACTGCAGTGCAGATGTGTGTGTTTATCTCATGGATGATGTGAGGGCTGAACAGAAAGGCCAGTGTTGTTGTAGTTGTTGTTGTCCTGGAATGTTTTCCAGCTCTGTGTACGAACAGTGTGAGCGCTGTTCATTGTACAGCTGTCCGGTCGGGGGGTCTGAGAGCTTTTGTGACAGTGACCTAATACAACAAACACTGACATCAAACATTCAGACCCCTACATGGAGCCCAAAGGCCCCTGCGCACAAAGCCACAAGATACACGGCCCCATAAACCTCACATGCTCACGGATTATTTTGCGAAACAGGATGTTGCTGAACAGCTGCGTGTCATTTCCTAAGTGTGCTAATATTTGTGTTTGTGTGTGTTTTGCAGTGCGTGGTACACTAACGGAGATTACCTGGTATTGATCGTCACTATGAGCATCATCCTGCCTCTCTCGCTGCTCAAAAACCTGGGTGAGTGTTTGAATGTTACCCCAGAAAAAATACAAAATTACATATTGCATGTTGGATGTTAATCCTTTTCTCTTCATCATAAAAATGTCAAACGCATTTATTTATTTATTCGTTTGTTTATTTTTTTATTTTTTTTGTTTATTTATTTTATAGATATATTTGTATTATGATTTTATAATAGATCAAATTACTATAAAATTAATATTTTAAGACGTAAGAGATATGTATATAAATAAAATTTTTGTTATTGATAATTTTAATATTTTGTTATATAATTAAAATTTGGTGTGTGTGTGTATATATATATATATATATATATATATATATATATATATATATATATATATAATATATTTATATTTTATTTATATATATATATATATATATATATATATATATATATATATATATATATATATATATATATATACACATGTGTGTGTATATATATATATATATATATATATATATATATATATATATATATACATATACATATATATATATATATATACACACACATACACACACACACACACAATTATTGTAAAAATAAAATTGTAGTAAAATTATTTTCGTGGTTTAAAGTAGGGCTGAGCGATATGGCAAATATGCGATCTCAATAATTATTTTCCATATTGAATGATAACAATATATTTTTAATTAGGTTGTTAATGCTTCCAGATTTAAAAGAGTACCCCAAGAAGGGCTGAAGCCAAAAAATTAGACGGTCTATTACATGGTGGAACATATTTTTGGGAGGAGGAGGTTAAAATAAAAGCCCCTCCCAGACTGTCCTTAAAGTAGGGCAATATTGTTGCACATTTCTGCTGTGTGATTGGCTCTTTGATCAATATAAAATATCCAGAGCTTATCATTGTTATTGACATAAATTTTATTGCGATTCAATATAGTATCATTTATCAGCCCAGCCCTTGTTGAAATGTTAGTTTAAATAATTACAACTAAATTATTAATACCATATTTCTTAATTATTGATAAAAAAGGGAAAAAGTATATAATAATAAATTAAAAGCATAGATAATTAATGTGTCTAATATAATATTGTATTAATTATATATCACTTTTATTATAGTATTAATTGTATATAATGTCGATTAATACAGTTTATATGTGTAACACACACACACACACGCATTTTATAACATTATTTATAAATAAATCATCAGTTTGATATGGCATAGTTTATGTTAATAATGATATAATAATGCTTTTTTATTATGTAATTTTAAACATGTATATAAATATACTACTACTAATAATAATCATAAGTATATATCCATATATTTGTGTATGTGTGTATGTGTGTGTGTTGAGTTGATCCTCATGGTTTTTGTCTTCTGCTTCAGGTTATCTGGGCTACACCAGTGGATTCTCCTTGTTGTGCATGGTGTTCTTCCTTATTGTGGTGAGTGTTGAGATACTCCCCGAATAATGCGGTGGTTTACCAGGGTAAAAGATGTGCAAATGAAAGCGAGAGCTGCTGTTGTGAGTCTAATGAGCTGTTCCTCCTCCTTTTGTTCTGCAGGTGATCTACAAGAAGTTCCAGATCCCCTGTCCGCTGCCTGAAAACTTCATTAACATCACAGTGAACGTCTCTCAGCCGCCGCAGACCAACAACAGCACCGATGAAGAGTGCTGCAAACCCAAATACTTCATCTTCAACTCACAGGTACAGCACTGGAGATCATGGAGACTTTTCACATGAGCAGAGATCCTCATAGTTGATATACTTAGATCACAGTGAATGTGAATGCGAATATTTGCTGAAATAATTAAAGAAAATGATGGTGTTATCAAGACTTTCAGAAAAAGGAAACAATAGTGTGAGACTGATAATGGCAGTTAGAAGAAAAAATATTGTCAGATTTACTGTCTTGGCCCCATAGATGCTGCATTAGAAACACCTCGCATAAGCGGTCATTCATTCTTGGTAATTTGACACAGAGATGATCTTAAATATACATAAATACATAGAAATGTTCATGCATTTGAAAAATATCTACATATTAAAAACTTTCAATGATTTAAGATGCTGATGACTGTTAAACACGTCTTGTGGAAGGGTCCATACTGTGTTTCCATGCTTGTGTTTGACTGAGACTAATGTGCTGATCTGTGTGACTCTGTAGACTGTGTATGCTGTGCCCATCCTGACTTTTGCCTTTGTGTGCCATCCGGCCATTCTGCCCATGTATGAGGAGCTCAAAGAGTGAGTACAGCTTTTTTTACCCGCAGATGATGAATAGATGCTTTTCATGTGGTTGAAGACTAAATTATTTTAAGTTTGCATCCTTTTTCAAATGATCATTTTTAAAATATAATAGTTTTAATGAAAGTTATTTTCTTTTGGTCTTCATCATGATGGCAGTGCATAATATTTGAATCGTCATTTTGCAAGATATTACATTTTTGAATTTAGAACTGCGATTCCAAACAGGATGCAGAATTCTTTTTTGAAATTTAAATGTAATTGGAATGTGTTTGAAGAGACAGTTAAAGGTACAGTGTGACAGATTATTACTGTTACAAAATATTTCCCATGTGTTGTTCAACAAGTTTTCTTTTCTAATTTATTTTGTTGTCATGATAACAACACAGAATATTTTACTAGATATTTAGCGAGACACTAGTAATAGCTTAAATTGACATTTAAAGGCTTAACTAGGTTCATTAGATTAACTAAGTCATTGGATAATAGTGGTCTGAACCAAAATAAATAATTTCCAATATCGACTTTAACATGTTTAAAAACTGCTTTTATTAAGCTTTATAAGAGGAAAAAATATCATAGGAAATACTTGGAAAATATCTATGCTGTATTAAATATAATTTGAGAAAACTGTAAAAAAAAAAAAAAAAAAAAAAAAGCTTCTCAGAAGGGCAAATAATTTATCAATAAAATGAATATGAAAATAAAATTGGTGCACAGGTATGTATTAGAGTGAAATGTGACATTTTGAATGATTACAACTTAACTATTAATACAAAAATAAAGTAAAAGTTACTATAATTGCCGCAATTGTTGTTGTAAAATTATAAATAAATAACATTATTACAAAAAATGTGCAATCTTTTTATTTTTTATTTTACAACAACAATAATAAAAAAAATGTGTTCCCCATTTGCATTAGTTGTTTTGTATTCAATCTTATAATTGTTATTTATTTAATTGGTATTCATTTATATGTATTTATTTTGTTTATTTATTTTTTAAAAAAAATTTAAAATCCTGTTTTTATATAAAAGTTAAATTTTAAAATTGATCCGGATGAAATGCATCAACCTCTGAAAGTAACTGTATCTTTCTCTTCTCTCTGCAGTCGCTCCAGGAGGAAGATGCAGAACGTTGCTAATGTGTCGTTTCTGGGAATGTTTATTATGTATCTGCTGGCTGCGCTGTTTGGATACCTGACCTTCAATGGTGAGCGTAACGCAGACACATGTCCACATCAGAGCGCGTTACGAAACCTCTGTCTGATGCCAGTTTCAGAGCCGCACTGTTTGCTTTAATGGAGGTGTGTGTGTTAAAGGCCTGCGGATTGAGCCGGACCAAAGCCAGCTTTCAATCTGGTCTGTTTCGCAAGTTTTGGGAATAAATAAGGGGCGTTCAGCTGTTTGCCGCAGCAGGAACAGAACATCACATTTGATGTTTTTACTCTGTCCTGATAGATGGGAAAGGTTATGCAACAGAGGGATTTCTCAGACCAGGGAAAATAAACATTCTTGTGGGATCTGTTGTTTGATGTGTTAGACATAGTTTTATTAAAAGTAATAAAAGGTTTTTCTGTTTATTTGTTTGGATCAGTGCAACTAAAATAAAACTAAACAAAACATTATTGTTTCTTCAGAGAGAGACTGCTTTCAATATAAATATTTAAAAACATGACATATTATATAATGCAAAATATATTTCAATATATTCTATATAACATATTTCAACATTTCTCAATAGCAGTTTGTTTAAAATATCAAAAACATCAAAATCACATTTTATATTTTAGAATATTAAATGAAATAAATATAAAATCTATTTAAACTTATTGTCAGTTTGTTTTAAATATTATTATTAAAACTTGACATTTTTTATAATATAATGTTACATTACAAATATAAAAATCTATTTCAACAATTAATATAACTATATAATGTTTAATATTAAATGTACTAAAAAATTCTCGTTGTTAAATATTAATATAAAAATTTGACTTATGTTATGTAATATTAAATAAATATAAAATAAATAAATATTAAATATATTTCAACATATTCAATTTAAACATAAAATATTCAATATTAAATATTTCAACTTTTCTCTTTCTCATTTTTTTAAAATATTGATATAAAAACTTGACTTATGTTATATAATATAAAATGAAAAAAAATTCAACATGTTCAATATAAATATATATTATTTAATATTAAAATAGATATCTCATTCTCATTTTGTTTTATTAAATTAAATATATTAATTTAAAAAATTGACTATAATGTATAATATAAAATCAAGTGAATATAAAATATATTTCAAAATAATGTTTAATGTAAGTATAAAATATTCAATAAAAATATATTTAAACTTTAAACTCATTATCATTTTGTTTCCAATTTTAAAATAAAAACTTGACTTGTTACTTAATATTAAATAAAATATAAAATTAAATAAATATAAAATATGTCAACATGTTCATTATTCAAGATATAATAAATAAAAATATAAAACATCTTAATACTTAATTATTTTTTATTTTAGTGTATTAGAACATTAACTATTAATTAACAAAAAATGAACAAATAGCTAACTAAAGTTTACTAAAAATAGCTAAATATCTAATTAAACTGAAAATATCAGCTAACTATATTACATTTTAGTGCAACTATATAAAAAAATTAAATATAAACAGTTGATTTAGTAAATATATTGATAAAAAAGCTAAAATAGCTCTAAAGAAATATAAAATATATTTTAGCATGTTCAATATTATAGATAGAACATATTCAATATTTCTTATTATAATTTTTTATTTGAATTTGTATTTTATAACATATTGTGATTCAAAAATAAAAAAAGTATAAAAAATATAAATAACAAAAAAAACAAATAAAACATATCAACTAAATAAAGTAAAAATGTATTAAAACATTTAAATATAAACATAATTGATATAGTAAATATATTGATAAAAAAGCTTTTAATTTGTAATTTAGAACATATAGAGATATATAATAAATATAACTTAAAAATGATTACATTTTTAATAATGTTCAGAAATAGTAAATAAACATGATAGTTTATATATATATATATATATATATATATATATATATATATATATATATATATATATATATATATATATATATATTTACTGTATATTTAAATTATATTTTAATAATATATAATAAAAAATGTAAATAAAAAATAGTTAAAAACTAAACTAAAAATATCAACTAAATATATCACATTTTAGTACTAATGTATTCTTATTAAAACATTGAAAAATAAGCATGATTGATATAGTAAGTATATTGATGAAATAGCTGATATGTGATGGCTAGTGTGTGTAGTGTGAAGTGGATGAAGTAACTGATGTGTTTATTGCTTATTCTTCTCCACAGAGGCTGTTGAACCCGAGCTCCTGCACACATACTCAAAGGTCTACAATTTCGATGTGGTGCTTCTGATCGTTCGTTTGGCCGTCCTGACCGCCGTTACATTGACTGTGCCTGTGGTTCTCTTCCCGGTGAGAATATTTTTTATTTACAATTGTCAGAAGTCTGAATTATTAGAAGATTATTTTCAACACATTTCTAAACACAATAGTTTTAACAACTCTTTTAATATAGCTGATTTCTTTTATCTTTGCCATAATGACAGCACATAATATTAGACTAGACATTCTTCAAGACACTAGTATTCAGCGACATTTAAAGGCTTAACTAGAGTAATTATGGTAAAGTTAGGGTAATTAGACAAGTCATTGTATAACAGTGGTTTATTCTGGAAAAAATACATGCACGTCTCCCTTATCTGACCCATTAACCTCAGCTTGTGGAGTCCCTTCCAATGTTCAATTCAATTCTAAGCTTTCAGGAACAGGGTTAGGAAACACTGCATTAGAGCATGCATAAAAGGTTTGCGGGAGTGTTGACTGGATGTTTGCTGAATGTTGCAGATCCGCACCTCTGTCAACCATCTGCTGGGCGCCAGTAAGGAGTTCAGCTGGCCGCGGCACATCTGCATTACCGTCGCTCTGCTGGTCTGCGTCAATATCCTCGTCATCTTCGTTCCCACCATCAGAGACATCTTCGGCTTCATCGGTGGGTGCAGCTCTCTATCACCTATCCGTCCGTCCATCCATCTATCCATCTATCCATCCATCTATCTATCTATCACCTATCCACGTATCCATCTATCCATCTATCTATCCATCTTATCTATCTATCTATCTATCTATCTATCTATCTATCTATCTATCTATCTATCTATCTATCTATCTATCTATCTATCTATCTATCTATCTATCCATCTATCCATCTATCCATCTATCTATCTATCCATCTATCTATCTATCTATCTATCTATCTATCTATCTATCTATCTATCTATCTATCACCTATCCATCTATCCATCTATCCATCTTATCTATCTATCCATCTATCCATCTATCTATCTATCTATCTATCTATCTATCTATCTATCCATCTATCCATCTATCCATCTATCCATCTATCTATCTATCTATAAATAACTTAAACCTTGTAAAACTATGTGTATTTTTATTATTATTATTTTTATTACATTGCGTAAATAAAATATATATAAATTATATATATTTTATAATATTTGTATTTTTTCTTTGGATTATATGAATTTTATTTTCTATAAATTAACTATTAATCATTTTACAAGATATTTTATAGGATATTTATATGTCTTATAAAATTATCAAATATCTTATAATTATAGTTTTTATTGGATTATTTTTTACATAATATTATATAAAATATATGTTATAAAATTATATTTATTTTATATATATATTTAAATGTATTTTATTATCAGGTTGCCTAAAATATATCCTATAAAAGTAGGTCTTTTTTATTTTATTGTATTATTATTTTTATCATATGTAAATATATATTTTTTTTCCTGTCTGTCTTCAGGTGCGTCTGCTGCTGCTATGCTGATTTTCATCCTGCCTTCAGCTTTCTACATCAAACTAGTGAAGAAAGAGTCTATGAAATCAGTCCAGAAAATCGGGGTAAGACATTTAAATCCATCTGCATGTATTTAAAGGATTCTGAAGTGGTTTGATAGTCTCTCATCACTCTTCTCCTCCTCATCAGGCCACATTGTTTCTCATTATGGGCTTCCTGGTGATGACCGGCAGCATGGCCTTAATCATCATGGACTGGATTCACAATGCGTTATCTTCAGAAGAACACACTGGTGGTCATTAGTGGGCGTGTCCTGACTGTGATTGACAGGCAGGTGGGCGGAGCCAAGCCGCTTGCGCTGCTACTGAGATCTAGAAGAAGCTGCTCTATTATCAGCGCAGAGCAAAGACAAACATCCCATTCTGAGAGAATGTCCTGAACTCTGTACAGTATCCCGTTAGGCCACACAGATGGTGATCCACGCGTATTTGTTTTGTTGTTGATTTGCTTTTCTTTTTTACGTTGTTCGTCTGGTACAGCTGGTACGGGAGCGTGTGCATCCTTCAACCGGTTTCAGGTTTAGCGTTTCGTTTTCTCACAAACCAAAAGCGTACTGAGCGAACGGAGCGATCCGTTTGTACCCTTGCCAAAAACAATATTGGTGTTTTTATATGTGGATAAGCACTTAGTCTTTATTCAGCAAATGTGAAAAACAGAACTGTCATTTCGCACATTTTGCCTGTGCTTTAAATTGCATTGGTTACGATGCCATTTATACTGTACTACTACTTGAGTCACCTTTACCTGTCGTGTAGATCTACTAATGAACAAATAATCAGCAGTAGTTGTTGATTTCAGACAGGCGGAACGGCTGAATTTCACCACAGCGATGGCTGCTTTAAAGTCGATGTGAGATTAAAACTCACTTTTCTTATCTAATCTGGAGGTGGTTCTTCATCACGTGTTATCTAAAACGATACGACACATCAAAATGATGTTCATTAATACTTTAATAACTGTTATTTAAAGGGCTGTTCACATAGTAATGATGATAACTGTACAAATATTACTACTATTTATGTCATCGCCAGCAAGCAAGAACATTTATTTTTAGTCTTTTCTTTTGCAATACCCCCTTTTATCCAGCAGATGTCCTTAGTGTGCTGCATTTCTAGTGAATCTGACCAGTGAATCCAGCTCGTGTAATTTATGTAACATAATATAAACAGTGAATTTAGCCATTTTAGTAAGTGTATTTCATTATTGCCTCCAGCATTTACAAACACGCCAAAGCTAGCACTGAATACCTGAGGTACTTTCATTTTTATGCTTTAGCTTTTTTTGCTAGCCTGACTTCAATGTACATATGTGTCATTACTCCCCATGGAATAATCAATTATATCATAGTCATTATTCATTCATTTTCTTTTCGGCTTAGTCCCTTTATTAATCCGGGGTCGCCACAGTGGAATGAACCGCCAACTTATCCAGCAAGTATTTACACTTGCAGCAGCAACCCATCACTGGGAAACATCCATTCACACTCATACACTACAGACAATTTAGCTTACCCAGTTCACCTGTACCACATGTCTTTGGACTTGTGGGGGAAACCGGAGCACCCGGAGGAATCCCACGCGAACGCGGGGAGAACATGCAAACTCCACACAGAAATGCCAACTAACCCAGCTGGAGATCGAACCAGCGACTTTCACGCTGTGAGGCGACAGCATTACCTACTGCGCCACCGTGTCACCCATTATAGTCATCATCTTAAATAACATTTTAAAGAAGGCTAAACATCAGGCAGAGCTTCTCCACAATGTCTGCTGTTGCTTTAAATTGCGTAAATCCTTATTATTTAATGGATTCTGACCGGCTGTCAGGGTTTAATCATGTATTAGCTGGACAAAATCAGTCTGAAAGTAATTCATTTCTCCACATCTTTATGGTTATAGCTGTGATCTGAACTCTGCTGCTGGTTTACATTCAGACTTATCCTTATTGTTATATTTATAGTGATCATACTTGCTGTGAACGGCCCTTTAGTCTACTGTAGGGATTATTCCCTTCCTTTAATGTTGCTTAACATTAATACAATGAAGGTAGCGATAACGGTAGTGAATGATGAGGATGGAAATTTAATATCCATCACATTATTAAAGTCGAATGAGCTGCTAATGTTGTTTCACGTTGACCTGAAATAACTAAATCACGGTTATCAGTCGTTAAAATGATTTAATCATTGTTTAAGACTGATGTAGAAGATGCATCCTCAAATCTTTAACATTAATATAACGAAGGTTACGACAATATGGTCAAAATAAAACATTTAAAGGGAGAGTTCACCCATAGATATAATGAACGCACTATTTATTCACCCTCAAATGTTTCCAGAATTTCTTTCTTCTGTCGAACAAAAAAGAAGATACTTTGAAGAATGTTGGAAACCATTGACTCGCATAGTTGGAACAACTAACACTACTGAAAGTGAGCATTCTTCAAAATATCTTCTTTTGTGTTCAGCAGCAGAAAGAAGCTCGTAATGGTGATCAAATGGTGACAGAATTTGATTTTTGTGTGAACTGCCCCTTGTTTTTAGACACCGTGTTTTTATTTTTGCTGTGCTTTTTATGACCGCTTTACCTTGGTGAACGGGGAAACGGAAGCAAAATGAGTTTAGGTTTGCGTTAACTTTAAAGCATCTCTGTTCAATGGTCATTCGTTCTGCTGGTTTTATGTTTTAAGCGCAGAATCAGATGCCAAACATCGCTGTTGAAGAGTGATTAATTTACCATTTCAGTGTTTGCCATCGGCAGCTTGAAGATACTCCATTATTGAGAGACAGACAGATAGACAGATGAGGAGTGTGTGTCTACACTAATCAGCCATTATGAGTGTGATGAATGACCACACACACACACACACACACACCTCACTGTGTGCTTCCAACAGCTCAACCTCACGTGTCAGCAACCTGTTACTCTCCAGCCGTTATTTATGGAAGAACATCAGTGTAATTTAATCTATTTTACTATATTTATATATGAATATATATTGTATATATGTGTATAGACCACAGAATGGTGAAGTGTATATATGCTGTTGTTTTGGGCTTTTTATTCCTTCTCAATTTTGCTTAACATGTTTAAAATATGGCTTTACATGTCCCTCAGTGTGTGTTTCGGGGTTTCGATCAACCCTCTACACACACACACACACACACACATGAACACACACTTTTACATTACTACTAAAATGCTGTACTCAAACCCGCGAGGGGTCGAAGCTCCTCATGTACAAGAGGCCATTCCTGCGAATGATACGCTCTTGTTTCAATGAAACACTATGTATATCATGTAATTAATGTCTATTAAAGGTTCAAGATAACCCAGCTATGAGTCAGCGAGTTACTTAATGGGAACACTGTGCTTCAAATATTATCATTCAGGCCTGAAGGTCATACAAGGTCACGTGTGATCTTTTAAAATTAATTTCATAAATCTGTCATTGAGTTACTTTAATGGAAATACTTTGACTTCAGTTTATTTATTCATTTTTCTTTGGCTTAGTGTCTTATTTATTAGGGGTCACCACAGCGTAAGGAACCACCAACTATTATAGGATATGTTTTTAACTCAGCGGATGCTCTTCCAGCTGCAACCCAGTGCTGGGAAACATCTGTACAATCTCATACACTACGGCTAATTTAGTTATCTAATTCCCCTATAGTGCGTGTGTTTGGACTGTGCCAACTGACCCAGCAGGGACTCGAACCAGAGACCACCTTGCTGTGAGGTGACAGTGCCGTCTGAGCCATCGTGCTGCGTCTTGTTGGTGTGACTTTTCTCTGGGTGCTCCGGTTTCCCCCACAGTCCAAACGCATGCGCTATGAATTGAATAAAGCAAATTGGCAGTAGTGTATGTGTGTGAATATGAGTGTACGGGTGTTTCCCAGTACTGGGATGCAGCTGCAAGGACATCAGCTGTGTAAAACATATGCTGAAATAGTTGGCGGTTCATTCCCCTGTGGCGACCCCTAATGAATAAAGGGACTAAGGCAAAGGAAAATTAATTATTGTTTCAAATATTATTGTCCAGACCTGAAGGTCACACAAGGTCACATATACTATTTTCAAAATAAGACGTCACATTTATAAATCCCCTCTATGGCCTGTAAAATTAACTTTTTTAATTGCAGATGAAACTAGAATTGACTAAATCCAATAAAACGGACTAAAATCAACAATAAAGTATCGGTTACATGGATAATAATTGATTTATTACGCGCTTTTGGGTATTGTGTAATCTTTGAGCCCCCTCTGCTGGACTAAATAGCGTTAGATAGGATACAACTGAGGGCACACGTCAATAAAGCATAAAGATTATGACGTTGTACAACAATAAGTCATATTTTTTACATTACTCTGAGGGTTGAGTTTAGGTTTTGGGTAGGGGTAGACGTTAATAAAATACAATTTAACGGTTAATTTAATAAATAGTAGAAATAATTATCGTTAACTTCCGGCCGCAGCTGTATCCCTTCTAGCAACAACCCGCTTGCTTGCAGTTCTCGTTGAATTTTTGTTATTGTCTATGTGTATAATTGATTCCCTTTTATTGCATTTGTTATTTTTTTGTAATGTGAAGAAGAATTGAGAATTTAAAGTTGTTTTACATTACAATGTGTTCAATAAATAAATAAATAAAAGAGTCATCGTTGAATTTTACCTCCGTGAATTATGAGAACTTAAACTCTCCTTCTGATTATTTTTTATTATTGTATTCGCTATTTTATCGTTATTATATTATTTAAATATTTATATAATTTTGTATGGTTGAAGTATTATTATTGCTAATGTGGATGCTAAGTTTATAAATGTAAAATAATCGTCTTTTGTGCCAATTTAAAATTATTAATGCTTTTCTATTATTATTCAAGCAAATATGTGAACATTTAAATATAGGACCACCCCTTTAATTAAAAACAAAAAAGACTACGTCGGTGAACCTTAAACCCTACGTGATGACGCAGGGAGTCTCCCGTCATGCCCCGTAGCAGCGCCACTCAGCGGTGAAGAGGCGGAACTGCAGCCTCTGACCCACATGTGGCCGGACGCCTTTAAATCTATCGAGATTACGAGCACAAGTATTGATGAAAGTGCCAGAAAAGTGTGTATTTCTGCGCTGAGGAGCGACGAGTGTGTTATTATATGATCTGAAGTCTGTGGAGGAACGCGCGCGGAGGTGAGTGTGTGCTAATGACAGCAGATGCTAACACAGCTAGCCGCGTCACACTGATAAACAACAGTCTGAACTTATAAACACGGCACGTAAACATCTCTGCGTGCGTATTTCTGTGTTATCCGCACCAATAACACGCAGAGGACTTACTTAAATGAGCACTCGTGTATTTAAATGAGACCTGTGTCTCATTTAAACATGGCTAATGAACAACTAACTTCAGCTGTGCCGAGAGAGAGAGAGTGAGAGAGTAAACAGAGTAAATAAAGACACAGTGCTATCATTATTATATGCATAATGTGGCACAATTATACTTATTGTATATGTTTTTATTTCTGCAAATGTGCTGGTGAAGTAATCGAGGGCTCAGAGCTGCTGTGACCCGGAGCCAAAGATGCAGGAAGGGCCAGGAAAGGGTGAGTGGGGCTTTTATTTGATTTATTTTGAAATCTGCTCGTGCTGTTTGTTTATTTACACACATAATACACTGATTGAGCTGTTAAGTTCGTCTGAAATGTGTCCCTTGGGTTTGGGTATTATTCCTTTGGTTGCTTTGTGTACAGTATTGTTATTAAAACATGTAACGTACACTACTAGAAATGCTTTTATAACTCAGAGTTTTTGTGTTGTTTCTTGTCTAAGTATCTGAAAATTATTAAAACAAGAAGCATTTTTTAGACAAGCACTAAATATTATCTTGTTTTCAGAAATAAGAAGCCAAAATTAGGGTGAACTGAAAAATGTTGTTATTCGTTTTGGCATGAGGTTATTTTGTTTACCCCATTGGCTGATTATTTTGCTTGTTTTAAGGAAAAACTCAGTCAATTTTAACATATTATTATTTTTAAACAATACAATAATGTTTACTTGTCTAAAAAATGCTTCTTGATTTAAGAATTTGAAGATGTTTAGACTAGAAGCAAGACAAAAACTCTTTAGTAATCACGATTATAGTGACCAAATTGATCGCAGTTATTAATATCATCACTGTTTTGTTACAGTGTTCATGAATAATGTCACACACATTTAAGACAATACGTTAAACTTTGTATCTGAAAGGAAAAGATAATAAATTAAACTGGCAGCTTTATAAACAACATAAATGATGATCTGTGAATTTTGGGGTTTGTTTATGTCTGTTTCTATTATTTCATTTGCATATTTCTATAGGAACATTTGGTTTTCTTATTGAAGATATTATTTTTTAAATTTGCACTTGGAAATTTCCCTCACAGACATCCATGTTTCCCTTGTTTTTCACAAAACTTCATAAAGCTGCTAAAAAGGGTTGTTTGATTAGATGAAAATATCTCGTTTAGACATGTTGGACAGATTTTTTTGTTTATTTACTTGTTATTTATTTTTATGAAGACAAGCTTCATGTTAGAATTCACAATAGTGTGCAACACACTGTAAATTAAAAGAATAGATACTGTATATTGTATTGAGAAGAAATGCATTAGGGCTGCATGGTATTGGTAAGAATCTGAGATTGCTATATTTAATGTTTCTGTGATAAATATTGCGACGTGAGTTCAGTTTCATAAGATAGTTTAATAACTATTTGATGTTTTTTTGGGGAGTCTAACAGTATTCAGTTATAGAAATTGAATAATCCCAGTGGTGTAAATGCCTTTCTTACTTTGCTTTGTCTTAATTCTATTACAAATATCAAAAAATTCTTCGATTAAGTGAAAATATTGTTGTTGTTTTTTTTCTACTTTGCAAAATTAGGAGTTTTTCCTTAAAAGAAGCTAAATTATCTGCCAGTCGGTTGAGTAAAATAATCTTGTTTCTGCTTCGAAATGGAGATATTTGGACTAGAAACAAGATAACAATTCTAAGTAAGAAAAAAATGTTGTTGTTGTGGTTTGTTTTTTGCATAAATCATATAAATTCTGTATAAATACAGAAACTAACTAGCTCCTGGTCAACTATAATTCAGACTCAACATTGCATATCTTGTGATGTGGCTATTGCAGATTCACACATTGCGATATCGATGCTTGTGCAGCCCTAATTCATGTGCATATTTTTATTGAAACATTTGGTTTTTTTATTGAAGGTTTTGTTTGTTAAGTCTTGGAAATTTCCCTCACAGGGATCCATGTTTCCCTTGTTTTTCACAAAACCTCATTAAGCTGCTTTATAAAAGCCAAAAAAGGTTGTTTGATTTGATGAAAATATCTCGTTTAGACATGTTGGACAGAGTTTTTTATTATTATTATTTATTTTTTAAGTTTTCACAATAGTTAGTATTTACAATAGTGTGCAACAAACTGTAAATTAAAATAATAGATACAGTATATTATATTTAGAATAAATACATTAAATAAATAGAAAAGAAAAGAGTAAATATATTAGTGCGGCACAATATTAAAAGTCTGAGATTGCGATATTTTATTTTTTTGCGATTAAATATTGCGATAATAAGTATATTTTCCAGAGATGGGTTGCGGCTGGAAGGGCATGCGCTGCGTAAAAACTTGCTGGATAAGTTGGTGGTTCATTCCACTGTGGCGACCTCAGATTAATAAAGGGACTAAGCCGACAAGAAAATGAATGAATGAATTATGAGTATAGTTTCACAAGATAGTTAATAGCACTAATTGACTTTTTTTATTGACAGTCTTAACAGTAGTTGACAGTCTAACATATTCAGGTATAGAAATTGAATAATCACGATGCCAAATAAAATGCTTTCTTACTTTTGCTTTGTCTGGTTTCTAGTCCAAGTATCAATAAATTCTTGCAGCAAGTAAAAATATTGCTTTGTTTTCAACTTTAGAAGTAGTAAGTCAAATTTAAGAGTTAACACAAGCTAAATGATCTGCCAGTGCACGGGGTAGGTAAAATAATCTTGTTTTCGCTTAGAGATGTAGATGTTTTGAACAAAAACAAGACAAAATTTGAAGTGCTTTTTTCATATAAATACAGTAATTGAATACAGTTCTATAGCTTCTGGTCAAGACTGAACATTGCATATCCTGCGATGTAAGTTTTGAGATATTGATGATGAAATGATATATTGTGCAGTCCTAAAACACATTATACAGTGAAGCCTGTATTTAATCATAATCTTTGCATATTCTGACCTAAATTCACTTTAATTAAATCTTTCTATTTTTTTTTTTACCAAAAATTACCCCGATTTCTCCCAAAAGATAATACAATAATTTACAAGAGACATTATTGTGGAAAAAAACTCAAAAAGTCAGAATTTACCAGGGCTGTGATTACCTTTAGGCTTGACTGTGTGCAGTAGTCAACATTTAAAGAGGTCCATCACCTTTCATCAAAGTTGTCTTAAACTATTGACAAAATCTGTTCTTGTCCTAGGACAATTTTGAAAAACATTTTTGTATGTTGACTACTGTATTTATTAAATGACTATAGCAGTCGACATTTGAAATGGATCAAAAATGTTTTTTAAGATTATCCTAAGCTAAGAATGGCTGTTTTTATAGTTTTAGGACAACTCTGAAAGGATTTGAACCACTTTAAATGTTGACTACTGTATATCAAAATATGCATTTACATTTACAGTTGATTTGCAATGACAATCACGATTTCAATGATAACACAGTTTGAATAGTTGTTTTCTGATACCAGTGACCGTGTCAACACTATTAAAACTTCAACATTGTGATTTTTCAGGTGGTCAGAACTCGGAGGACAGTTTGGAGGAAGAAGAGTCTCAGCGCTGCCCGATCTGTCTGAACCGCCCCAGACGGAGCGATCGAGCCGTTCCCGACTGCTGCAGACATGTGTACTGCTCTGCTTGCATCCTTCGCTGGGCACAGGTCAGATTAATCGCTGTATAACCCAAGCATGGGATGATAATCAGTTTCAAGGTTTACCACGGTTTGGAAAAGCCATGGTTTAAATGGTAAAATGTTCTGGTACACCATTCCTGTGGAATATCATAAGTATTTGGGGGTTATTTCTATGGTGTCAAAGACTTTATTTAGACAACAGTATCTCCAGCAGCAAAGGACCATCCACATTAACTCCCATGGTGCATTATAGGGATTGTCGAGCAGTTGTGTACATGTAGGCATGGGTCGATATGATAACCTTTTAATAAAAAAAAAATCACAGTATTGTGATTACTTCACGAAAATATGGTTATTTTTAGGGTCTAGGTAAAAAAGTTTTTTCCCATTAAACACAGTATAATTTATTTTAAAAAATATTTTGAAACAGTAAACATGTCAGGCTTAATAATTCAAAGAAGTCATTGAAGTCTGCTATCTTTATTATTTTAAACCCCCCCTCAAATTTCTTGAAAAGGTATCTGCCTGAAAGCAGTTATCTGTCCTCCATCCATCCATCTATCTGTCTATCTATCTATCCGTCTATCCATCCACCCATCCACCCATCCATCCACCCATCCATCCAACCACCCATTCACCTATCCATCCACCCATCCACCCACCCACCCATCCACCCATCCATCCATCCAACCACCCATTCACCCATCCATCCAACCACCCATCCATCCACCCACCCACCCATCCATCCATCCATCCAAACACCCATTCACCCATCCATCCAACCATCCACCCATCCATCCACCCATCCATCCATCCACCCACCCATCCATCCATCCATCCATCCATCCACCCATCCATCCAAACACCCATTCACCCATCCATTCAACCACCCATCCACCCATCCATCCATCCACCCATCCATCCAACCACCCATTCACCCATCCATCCAACCACCCATCCAACCACCCATCCACCCATCCATCCACCCACCCATCCATCCATCCATCCATCCAACCACCCATTCACCCATCCATCCAACCACCCATCCATCCACCTATCCAACCACCCATCCATCCACCTATCCATTCATCCACCCACCCACCCATCCATCCATCCATCCACCCATCCATCCAACCACCCATTCACCCATCTACCCATCCATCCACCCACCCATCCACCCATCCATCCACCCATCCAACCACCCATCCATCCATCCATCCATCCATCCATCTAATGTTAAGTGTGTTTTCCTGCCAGATTGAACTACCTGTATATAATTTGCATCTGCAGTGTTATGATGTGTGTGTGTGTGTGTGTGTGTTGTGCTACAGATGGTTCAGTCCTGTCCGGTGGACCGCAGACCCTTCAGTGTGATCTTCCTTCAGGGCTCCTCGCAGCAGTGCATTAAGGTCAGCCTTCCTGATGTCCTGCATGTCTCTCTATCGTATTCCTGCAAATTGTCTTATTGATTTTACACATGAGAGGCCATAAAAATCCTTCAAATTTCACTTACAATAGAACAAAAACTAAATTCACCCCCTACCCCCCCAGTGGTCCATGCCATCTTAGGAATAACTTTGTAATCAAGACCAAAAAACCAGCAGAAATGGTGTAGAATTAAAAGGGAAACACAGTTTATTGTATTAAATGATTCCTCTCTATGTTTCAGCTTCCTGTGAAGATCAAGCCCAGACTGATGGACAATCGCACAGGCTGCGGTCAGGATGGTCAACGCATGTGTGGAAACTCTGCGTACGTCCTGTTTACCTGTGTTTATGCACGCTCATTCTGCTGTTCGTCTGATTGTTCATTAGTTATGTGTGTTTTACAGGGCAGAGACAGGAAGTGTGGAGAGAACGCAAGAGAAAAGAGCCAATCCCAAACAGAAATGCCACAGAAAATGTACGTGATCTTTGTTTTGTTCATGTTTGATTGTAAAAATGTTATTATTTCAGTATTTTTAACAACTATTTCATCGTTTTCTAATCTATTGGTATGGGAAATATGTTGATGTAAGATGAAAAAGTATTAATGTATATGCTAGTTTAAATTTAGGATGTTTTAATTTGATTGTAATACATAATAGGGCTGTAATTTAATTAGATTAATTAGTAATAACTCCACATATTTAAATATATAGCACTGCATATACATGGCTGTCAACTTAAATGAGAAACTTCATATTGTTCATAGTAAACAAGTTTATTTTTCTTTCTTTTAATACCAGCAAAAATAATTTCAAAGCCAGAGCAGAAAATGTTTGCTTCTCACTGCAGTGTTTCCAAACCTAAACGGTCTGTTTATGAACAAATTATTGATTCATTTATCCATTCATAACAGTCACTTGATTTGTTTTCTTAATGAATCATTCATTTGGAATGAATCATTTGAATAAATGATTCAGTGAATCATAAAAACTGGCAGTATTAGGGTTTTAGGGTCATATTTATTTATGCAAGATCTAAATCAGCCAAGGAAAACCACAATCATTAAAATAATTTGACTATTGAAATCACAATATATCCAGGATATCATACATTTGTCAATATCACACACCACTACACATATTAAAGGTATAGTTCACCCCAAAAATGTACATTCTGTCATCATGTACTCACCTTTTGCTTTATTGTAAACCTGTTTGAGTTTCTTTTTTTCTCCGTTGAACACAAAAGATATTTTGAAAAATGTTGGAAACCTGTAAGCAATGACTTGCATAGTATTTATTACTTCTATGGAAGTCAATGGTTACAGGTTTCCAACATTCTTCAAAATGTCTTCTTTTGTGTTCAACAGAAGAAACTCATAAATAATAAACCCTTATAAACCCACTTGACGGAGTGTAAATATTGAGTTAATTGTCATGTTTTGTGTGAACTGTCTGCGTCTTTGCACAGATTTATTTGTCAGTCTTGTCAACATAAATCTCTTTTATTCCCAGCAGGTGACTCTGATGCATTCGTGGATTCAAATAAAAAGGTTAGTCTTGCATTATGATTGTATGGTGAATGAAATGTGTGTAAATGAAAGCGAAAGTGTTAAGCTGTGTTTTATGTGTGCAGGCCAGTGGAGACTCATGCCACAGTCTTCTACCCACTCAGCATTTCCACTCATCACAGCAGGGAGCAATGGTCGGCACAGTCATGTAAGAAGCTTCAGTCATTTAATTGGCTGAAAAGTGTCTCCTCCATCATATTAAAGAGTGTTTTTGTCTGTCTTGTGTGTTGTAGGGCCGGATCAGTTGAGGTTTGTGAGGACGGCGTCCAGTGGAGGAGATTAGAGAGAAAGCGTAGGTTGCATCAAGCGTCTGTTCCTAGTTTTTCTACACGTGTTCCCAGGTGAGAAGCATGTTTTTTGTTTTTTTTTTAACATATTTGTGTGTGTGTGTGTGTGTGTGTGTGTGTGTGTGTGTGTGTGTGTGTATGTGTATGTGTGTGTGTGTATGTGTGTGTGTGTATATATACATACATACAGTTGAAACCAGAAGTCTACATACACTCTGAAAAAAGGAACATAACCATTTAAAAAAAATGTCTGATGGTAAATCATTCTAAACGTTTACTATTTTAACTCCGTTAGGATTACCTAAATTACCATAATTACCTTATCTTTTTTTTTTTAGGTTTTTTTTTTTTTTTTTTTTTTTTTTTTGTAATTTCTAGACAATCAAAAGTTTACACACATTTCCTTGGTATTGGTATTTTTTTAGTTTTACTTTTAAACTGTATAACTTGGACATGTTTTGGGTATCCTTCCACAAGCAACTCACTATAGTTTGCAGGAATTTTGGCCCATTTCTCCTGACAGAACGGGTGTAACTGAGTCCGATTTGTAGGTCTTGTTACGCAAGCTTTTTCAACTCTGCCCACACATTTTCTATAGGATTGAGGTCAGGGCTTTGTGATGGCCACTCCAAAACATTCACTCTGTTGTCCTTAAAGGACATTTGAACTGATTTGGCAGTATGCTGAGGGTCATGGTCTGTTTGGAAGAGCCATTTGTGGCCAAGTTGTAATTTCCTGGCTGATGTGTTGAGATGTTGCTTCAGTATTTCTCCATAATGTTCTTTCTTCATGATGCCATCTATGCTGTGAAGTGGACCAGTCCCTCCTGCAGCAAAACAGCCCCACAACATGATGCTGCCGCCCCCATACTCCACAGTTGGGATAGTGTTCCAAGGCTTGTAAGCTTTCCCCTTTGTCCTCCAAATGTAACACAGCTCATGATTACCAAACAGTTCAATCTTAGCTCCATCAGAACACAGGACATGCCTCCAAACATGAGTCTTTTTCCCTGTGTAATTTAGGTAATTGTAATCTGGCTTTGTTGTTGATTCTGGCTTGTTGATTTTCCCATGTTGTCATACAAGGAAGCAGTGTGTTTGAGCTTTTCCTTCAATACTATTTTACAGTTGTGTCTTCAATTAACTGTTGTCAATTAGCCAATCAGAAACTTCCAAAACCTTGACACCATCATCTAAACTGTTTCAGAGGCAGAATAATCTTATTGTATGTCAACTTGCCTATCAAGAAAAGTTACAATTTCTCAAAAAATATCTCTCCCATTATTCTGCTATTAAGCAGAACAGAAACACATGTGATCATCCTAACTTACCTAAAAGAGAAGTTTAGTCAAATTAACATCTGACTTTCAAACATTTTTAAACATCTGGTTTCAACTGTAAGTATACAATGCAAACGGAAGGGCAAACGGAAATTTAGTTGTATTTTGTACATTAAAAATAAAGAGGTCAGGTCTGCATAATTGGTCTGACAAAAAGTTGTATTATTAACTTTTTATTCAGATTAATCTTGTGATTTGCAACTGCATGCAAGTGTTTGTAGTTTCTGAACATGTATGTGGATTTTTAGGGTGTCAGTCCGCTCACACCTACTTCTGTCAGCTGTCTCTGCTTCTCTGAATCTGCTGCTTTCAGAACACACAGGTAAGTTTTGTTGTCGATTTCCGTTTTTAGTTTGTTTTTGTTTGTTAGTTTTACTTTAAATTCTTTAACTGCCTTTCCACTGTAAACGACAGACCGTAAGTCATTCATTTTCAGTGGAGAGTAGTCCAGGAGCTGTGGACTTCTGATCATCTCCGTATGTGGAAAATTTAGATCCGATTTAAGCTGTAGATCCATTAAAGTATTTGAACTCCTGCGACTAGGCAGTATGCGACTGGCCGACTGGGTGTGATGCATTTCAGCATTGTCCAAGCAGGTCCGTGTGCGCTAGATGAGAAATAGTTTTTTATTTTTTTTAATTACAAAAAAGTCTATAATAAAAAAACATTTCTATTCATTCTATTCATTATTTTTTTAATGTTGTCTCCACCTTCCCTCCCAAATATTTTGCGCGCTGAACTTCTAGTATTCATTCATTCATTCAACCATGGTAAACGCATGGAGAATAAAGGATCTTGCTTTTGCTCTCCTTTATTTTTGACACTGCGAGAATCAGCTTCTCTCCCATGGTGCATGACAAAACTGAAAGTTCTGGGCAATTGCCACAAGGGGGCGCATTCCGGCAATCGTTTCCGAATGTTGTGTGCAGTCGAAGGCAGCTTTAGGGATGCACTGCATTTTTGGCTGCCTAAAAGTATTGGTTAAAAAAATTTAAAAAAGGTTTGTTAACACTTGCTGCATCTCCTTTCTTAGTTCCTCATGGCATGGTTTGTGCCGTCACCTGCCCCAAAGGTGAGGAAAGAAAAGGCACAAGGGGTTCTGGATCAAAGAGCTCTGTGAAGCCGGCAGAAGCTCCTGCAACCCGGCGGTCCTCCAGACGCAGCCGAGGAGAAGCGGAGGATTCCTCTTCTGCACACTCACAACAGAACGATACTGACAACACCTCACAAACGCTAAATGATACTGCGTCTACAAGCAGAGGCCAGCAAGGGAATAATCCGAGATCTGGAGTGAAGACAAGAGGACGGCCAAAGAAGCTGAAAGTGGAGAAACGCGAGGATGAGGAGCAAGAACCTGAAGCAGAAAATCACAAGGAAGATGGAGCAGCTGAATCCGAAGAATCAAAAACTGACCAGAAAGCAAACTCGGATCAGATTGATGGTGGGCAAGACCCAGTGGACACAAAGGAAAAGATGGAGGAGGAGAATGAGACAAGTCCTTCTGAGAACAAACCTGATGATGCTGATAACCAGGATGAGGAAACTGCAGAAGAAGAAGAAGTGGTCACCAAGAATGTGGTTGAAGAAGACGACAATCAGAAACTTCCACAAGAAGATAGCAGGCAAGAAGTGATGACTGATGATGAAGATCAGGTGGAGCTGATGAATGCTTCACCAGAACTGAACCAAGACTGCTCGTCTCCTTCCAGATCTTTAGAACCACAGGAGTCTCCGTCTGATTCCCAGGACGCTGTTTTATCTTTTAAAGAGCAACTGACAGCTGAATCACCTACAGATGCTTCAGATCAGGATTTGGATCTGAAACCAGAGCTTGACAGCACAGAAGACAATCCTGAAAAGCAGGATTCCAGTAGCTTTCCAGATCTCCAAGACATTGCAGATCCGAAACCAGAGCCTGACACCACAGAGGAGGCTTACACACAAGACTCCAGTAACCTTCCAGCTCTACAAGAGATTGTGGATTTGATACCAGAGCCTGACACCACAGAGGAGGTGGACCAGAGCCCTGTACCAATGGTTCCTGAAGAGATTTCTACTCTCGAAACTAGACCATTAGTTCCTGAAGAGATTTCTGCACCTGAAACTAGTCCATCAGTTCCTGGAGAGATTTCTGCTCCTGAAACTAGTCACCCTGTTCCTGGAGATAGTTCTGCTCCCGAAACTAGTCCGCCTGTTCCTGGAGATAGTTCTGCTTCTGAAACTAAACTTTCAGTACCTGCAGATAGTTCTGTTCCTGAAACTAGACCGTCAGTTCCTGGAGAAAGTTCTGCTCCAGAAACTAGACCGTCGGTACCTGGAGATAGTTCTGCTTTCGAAACTAGACCTTCAGTTCCTGGAGATATTTTTGCTCCCGAAACAATGGACACTAATGTGAGGAGTTCTCAGGACAACACTGACCTCATTCCCATGGAGTGTGATTCTCCTGCATCAGAGAGTGCTGCTGAGGTGGAGATGGTTCCCGCTGCGATTGTGCCTCAGATGGCCAATCAAGATCCTGCTGAGAAGATAGAGAGCTCTAAAGAATCGAAAACCTCGGATAAAAAGGAGGGACGATCCCGCAGGTCCCGCTTCCACTCATCTTCAACCACTTGGTCTCCGAACCGGGAGTCTAGGAATGAACGCAGATCAAGGTCTCGATCCCGGGACCGAAGCCACAAAACTCGCTCCACATCTCGAAACCGTGACCACCAAGAGGAAGAACGGGACAGTCGGAGAAACCGTAGTCGTAGCCGAAGCAGAGAGCGTAGCCGCAGACGGAGGAGTCGCTCTAGGTCCAGGAACAGGAGCAGACCTGGACGCCGCAGCCCGTCCCAGGAGCGTGCAGACCACGGAGGACACTCTCCCCGAAAACGAGACTCCTGGGGTGGAGGAGGAGAAGGATGGAGAGGCAGAGGTGGTGGACGAGGATTTCGCAATTCCAACTGGAGGAATAACACTGAAAAACCTGCACATTTCTCAACTAGAGACCCTGTTTCTTCCGATAATGGAAACTTCCATGAATCCTCACCTGATCGAGGGAGGAACGAGAACCCTGATTGGGTGAGAGAAAGGGAGAGGGAGAGGAGTTGGATGGATGCTGATAACCGTGGGCGAGAGCCGGCGAGAAGAGAGGAGAATTTGGGAGATGGAGACACCTGGTCTCGGGGCGGCTGGAGTGCTGGACGTGGCAGAGGAGGCACACACTGGGCGTCCAGCCAGCAGGGGGAGCCAGGAGATAACTGGAGGCAGCGCAATTCTTTCTCAGGGACCGCTAATAATGCAGATTCATACAATCGCTTTAATGATAGCAGAGCTGGAGGGAAGAGGAAAGAGTCTGAAGGTGCAGAGGCTCCACTGGATCGCTCCGGGTGGTCGTCGGCGTCGAGTTGGGCAGTGCGGCGAACTCTTCCCGCTGATGTGCAGAACTACTACTCGCGCAGAGATCGAGGTGGTGGCGGCGGTGGAAACAACATCTGGAACAAACAAGAGGAGGATCAGAGCGCACCGACTGTCCCAAAACAAGCAGGTGTGTTTTATTTTTTTATTGTTTTTATTTTATAAAGTTTAGCATCTGTTACCTATTAACATTTTTTACAGTTTCTATTCTAATTTACTGGTTAAGTGCAACTTAAGTAAAACCTTGAAATGCAAAGTCAAAGTATAAATATTAGAAGTGACTGAATAGATTTTCTTTACCAGCAAATAGCAAAAGAAACAACACCAAATATAAAAGCAGACACTTGTGCGCTAATAATGTTAACTAAATATGACTAAATCGCTGAGGAATATCCACAAGTTAGATGTAAACATCACCGAATTGAAGTCAGGAGAAGACATGTGTATGTTTGTGTTTGCATAATCACATTCAGAGTTAATATTTTAATTGAATAATCTAATATCCATTATTGGTGTAATTTCAGATCCCCCACAGAATGAGCCAAGTGCGCCGCTGCCAACTGAGGCTGTGCCAGCCATGCCTCCGCCCCTGCTGCCGCATCAGATGGGTGTGATGGGGGTCATGCGCTTCCCCATGGGCCCCGCTCCACTGCTCCAGAGGCCTCCCACCGCAGGTCTGCAGGCTCCACCACAGTTCAGCCTGCCTCCTCCAGTACCAGTGCAGCTCCACCAGGCTGGCCCGCTCATGCAGGTGCCCTCTATAGCAGTGCAGGCTCTTCCTCCACCGCCTCCGCCTCCTCCACCTGTGCAGCAGGGCGGATTTACTGTGGTGCCGCCCGAAAGCCACCCATCTCAGGTCAGCCCCACAGACATTATATAACTATATATAAATGTAAAAGGGTATCATTCAGTCTCTTGCATGCATATTGGGCCATCCTTACAGTGGTGTTGAGTTAAACAATTTAAAAATTATTTAATTCCTAGCTACAGCTAAAATCTACCTGCATTTGGTGGGTTGTCGAGTGTTAATGTCAAGCCCTGATAATAATAATAATATTGTTTTGAGGTTTTCCACACTTTGTGTAATTAACAGTGTCAGGGATGCTCATTAGTTGCTTAAAATTAAAATTGGTCTTAAATTTTGTTTTGTGTGGTGTTAACAAGGTCTTAACTGCAGATATCCTGTTAAAGCTGCAAATAAAACTTCTGAATTTTGCAGTATGCATTGATCTGGTTTTACCACTCGCATATATTTCTCAGCAGGCGATGCCCATTTTTCCTGCGCCAGTCAAAATGTCTTTCAAACCTGTGCCGACCAAAGTGGTTTGTGGGCCTCCTCCTCCTCCTGCTGTGCCGGTCAGTGCGGTGCAGCCGTCCTCCACCACCTCCACCACCTCCAGCAGCTCCAGCAGCTCCAGCACGCAGCCCAAAGCCCACGCAGACAGCTCCAAGAAGGAGAAGGAGAAGGTGAGACTGCAGATCCATGCTAAAAGCTAATGTCCACAGTTTGAAATAGACTAAAAGTTTACAATGAAACTAAATAATATTAATAATTTTAATACTAATAATAATAATAATAATACCAATTGTAATAATAATGATAATAATAAGGTGGATTTTTCAAGTAGGCAATTAGAATAGGATTTGGCCTGATGCTGTTTCAGCAATGTCTAAACATTGAACACAGGTTATCCTTAGTTCTTAACCCTTAAAGACCGAGACAGCCGCCTGTGGTTAAAAATAAGTATTGTTTTTAAATGTTTAATAACTTTTGATCCGCTGATCCGATCCGTACAATTCAAAGATTGGCACAAAGAGAGAGAGAATCTCAGCTTTTCATCGCTATAACACAATACATTCACGGACCTTCAGAGGCTCGGCAATCAGTGTGGTTACGTCATCACATTTTGACAACGCTGATTTGACAAGGGAACGCTCGTGGCTTGTGTCTCCTGACAAACCAGACATGATGCATTGATGCATTGTCTCTCCTCCATGCCCAGATTGGTTCAAATTAGCTCTCTCTCAACCAATAAGCATAGGTTTCGCTTTGTGGATCACCAATCAGCTATTTGAACAACCCAGAATGAGATAACGGCTAAATAAAACACAAAGACAAAGTTTTGCATGAAATAACTCTCATACTAAGTACTTTTTACGTGCACAAAAACATGACAAAACAGTGACACAGCAAAGACGAAGTGCTGCTCTTGCTGTTTTTAAAGGACGCAAATGGCGGTGCTGCTGTTTGTCTGCAACGCATAAGTTGAGAAGCAGCAGGGTCAACACCATATCCATGCTGGCACATAAAACCTAAGGATGGTCCATATTGTATCTAGTTTAGTTATATAAATATTTACTATACTAAAAATAGTTACATCTAATTTTTTACTGAGGATTTGCACCATGTTCATTTGGACTTTGACGCATTATAACTTATTTTCTTATTTTTTATTTGTTCATTGTAAGTGCTGTTGTTTATGGTAACTGAAAATATATTATTTGGAAAAGTCAAACTTGTTTCAGTGTTCTGTTATTTTGTAACAATCTTTCTGTTTAGTTCATTCCCAGAACTTTTGGGCAAATACACTGTCAGTAAATAAATGCACTAGTTTTTTTCCTACTAAAAAATCCCCGAGAGAAACATTGAAATAACTTGCTCAGGAAATGGTGGATGTAGACAAAATGTATTTTGGAAGTATAAAACATCATAGTGTGCATTTCTAAAGAGAAAAAAAACAAACAAACTTCATGAGGTTAACTAGAAAATGTCACTTTTTTTAAAAAGGTTTTCTTAAAATTCTGGAATATTTTCTGTCTGTTCATATGTTTTTGGACCACAAAATATTTTAGACTGGACCTTTAAATGATACAGATTAAAGATTCAAGTTCTCCTGTTTAAAATAATATATGACGCTTGAGGCTGCTAAAATCAAAATAAAACTGCTTTAAAAAAATATTAATACAGGCCCATTAGGTGCCCACAAAATACCTCTAGGTCTTTAAGGGATAGTAAATACAAGCAGGCGTATTTTCAATATTATAGTTAAATAACCTGAATTAAAATCAAAACAAGTAGGCCTACATGTTTTAGTTATTTTAGTCATTCTTGTTTTTGTGCAAAAGCCTAGATAAATACCAGCAATTTAGTAAATTAGTTTTAGGATATTTCCATTTTGTTGTAGTCCCATAGTTGTGCATGAACAGCTGTGCATCTATTTTAGAAGTTATGTGTTAGTTATATTACGGGTTCATGGCTTAAAATATCATGGGGGAAAAAAACAACAAACTAAATGATGATTAAATAATGTGAGGTTACATTAATTTGAAGAAATAATGAATTTAACCATGTCGATAATGTAAATAATTTCATTAAAATTAAGCTCAGAAGTTGATCTGATTTGGAGACTCTACCTGCTGCACATTATTAGTTTGGAACGTACCACAGCTGAAGTAAATAAAAACTGTACAATTCTGGTCAAATATGAGTGAGACTCTATCAGACATGTTTCAATACAGTTTTTATTTTAATTGATCTTTGTGTCGGGTGGCCTTGCTGTATGTAATTTAACTCTAAAATGTTAAATAAATAAAGCAAAAAAATAATAACCCTTGTAGGGCTGCACGATACTGGAAAAAAAACTTACTTCATGTTTTATATTGAATATATAACCAGAAATTAATGTCTATTTAGAAAGAATTCATCATTTTCGATACATTGGGCTGATTTTGAACATGATTTTGAGTCCGATTTTGAGAATGCATCTATATAAAACATAATAAATCAATAATTAACATTGAGAAATACAGTAGATCAACAATACTGTACAACTGAAATATATGGTGCTTTATGATTTTTGTAAAGTCTAGTAATATTTAATAATCAAATGCAAAGTAACACCATAGTCTTTATCATATATATATGCATGCAATTAATCTTTAGTTAGAAATGCAAATTCTCATGCCTGAATATTTTTAAACTGAATTAAATGATGAAAACACACATAAATAATGAGTGTTTTGGTAACATTATGGTTGAATGTTGCAAAAACTCCTCAAATTATGAGTGTTTTTCAAATTCTGGTCGATAATAATGCCGATTCAGCATTGCAGATCCTTTGATTTGACTATTGCGGATGCACACATTGTGATATCGATGCTGAAACCGTTGATTGTGCAGCCATAAACCCTTGAGTATTGTTCGAATTGATTACCCTTTACAAATGATAAATTGTAGATCTTCCTTACAGAGAAAACCAGCAACAATCAAGAATGCATGCTTATATGCTGTCATGGCTTTGCAATCAATAAATGTGATTATAACGGAAGTCCATGGGGCAAAAACAGCCCCCAACATAATGAAAGGGGAGTCAATTTGCCCTGAGTGTATTGTTGAGATTTTGAAAAGTTCCAAAGCATTTTCCCCAAAAATATGTCAATAATTAGATTTGTCAGCAATACATCAGTCTATTTAATAACACAGCCTGAAGATGTGGGTACATTAAGCCTCAGAATCAGCCCAGAGTTGGTGAAAACGTCTCTAACAGCACACAAGGGTTAAACACTCCTGCAAATGTGTTCTTGAAGGGTGTGCTGGATGTCTGTGCTGCTCTTCACTGAACTCTGTTTCTCTTCTTCAACACAGAAACTGCAGATTCAGGAGCGCGCCGTCAATGAGGTGAAAGCAGCCATTAAGCCATATTATCAGAAGAACGAAATCAACAAGGACGAATATAAAGAGATTGTGCGCAAAGCTGTGGAGAAGGTAAGTTTACATTAGATTTACTCAAATTAAAGTGCATCATTAAAGTGAAATCATTAACATTTTTTAAACTATTTATGCAGTTTGGAATAGTTACAAGTAATAACGATAATAAAATAATGAAAAAATAAGAGAGAAAATATGCAAATTAGCACAACATAAATAGCCAGAACAGAGTAAAAAAAACTTTCCTCTTGGTGATGGTCCCACAAAATTTAATACAAATGTAGTTCAGACACACTTTAAACAAAGATTCAACGTTTAAAATGGAAGGATTTCAGACAGCAGTGTAATAAATACCATGATATATTTTTAACCCAGTTTATACTCACTTCATTTTGACTACAAAATGCTTTTTGAGTTGAGAAATGTTAAATAAACTACTGAAAAACGTTTTTCCAGTGTGATAAAAAAAATGAATGGAGCTGATGGAGCAATCTATCATTCAGCCACAAGATGCCGCCAAACTCGCACACAAAAAAAGCAGCCACAGACCTGTGAATGAAGAATAAATGTGAATGAATAACCTTGATCATCAGTGAATACAAAGTTACCAGATGAGCCTTTGTTATTACTTTCACTAGTTGTTATCTGGGAATAATAAACTTTAAAATGTCACAACTGACCAATCAGAATCAAGTATTCCAGACAGCAGTGTAATAATTATCATTATTTAATTTTAGCCCAGTATATAGGTGCTTTATTTTGCAATATTTTTCTTGTCTTAAAATGCTTTTTAATAATAAATAATAAACTACTGAGAAAACTATTTTTCCAGTGTGATAAAAAATTAAAATGGCTGAACAGAACTGATGGAGCAATCTATTATTCAGCCACAAGATGGTGCCAAACTCTCAAAAAAAAAACAATGTAAACGTATTCCCTGACGTTCAAGATTATTCCTTTAAGTTCCCAGATGTTATTTGTTTCATTGGTTGTAATCTGGGATTATGGAATGTCATGCGTGACCAATCAGAATCAAGTATTTCAGACAGCACTGTAATAAATATGAATATATAATTTTAGCTTAGTATAAACTCCCTTCATTTTGACTTTTATTCTTGTCTAGAAAATGCTTTTTGGTTTGAGAAATGTTAAATAAACTACTGAGAAATCTATTTTTCCAGTGTGATGAAAAAATTAAAATGGCTGAACAGAGCTGATGGAGCAATCTATCATTTAGCCACAAGATGGCGCCAAACTTTTTCCCAAAAATAAAAACAGCAACAGACAAACATATATAATACTGTTGTGTATATGTATTTATTATGTTTCCATTCTGTCATTTTTTCCAAGCCCCCTGTGGACAGGTGTTCAGAATTAGCAAGTTTGCTAAAACACTTAAATGCATTTGGTTGTCCAGTGTAATTGTGATGTCCATGTCAAATAAATAAATCAATATTTAACTACTAGTAAATATATATTATGTATTGATGCTCAATATTATTCAAAGTTCCCAGATGAGCCTTTGTTGTTAGTGTTACTGGTTGTTATTTGGGAATAATATACTTTAGAATTAAAATGGCTGATGGAGCAATCTATTATTCAGCCACAAGATGGCGCCAAACTGCAGAATCTTTATGATTTGTTTTTTAAACTGCTGCAGTTTATTAAACAGCTAAAGTGTCGTCTCTGATGTTCCAGCATGGTGTTTAAGTGTGTGTTTTTGCTGACGGTGTTGTTTTCCTCCTCTCAGGTGTGTCACAGCAAGAGTGGCGAGGTGAACGCAGACAAGGTGGCCACCCTGGTGAAGGCGTATGTGGACAAATACAAACACATCCGCAAGAGCAAAACTGAAAAGAGCTGAGGACGGCGGAGCTGCTGCTGACGCAACAAGTGCAATTCCTCCACAGCCGCTCTTAACACATTTACATACGACAATGAAGATTTTTCTAGAGATGATATTTTGTTTAATTTGGATTTGATATAGTGCAAATGCCCTTTATTGGATTATGTCTGCGCGCGTGTGTGTGTGTGTGTGTGAGTGCAGAGGGGGTTAAAAGTCTGTAATGGTGTCGCTATTAATTGCATTTTGCTTCTAAGTTTAGATGATGATCAAATGATTCATTGGTACGTCTGTATCTCTCTCTTTCTCCAGATCTTCAACATAAAGACTGTCATTTCCCCCTTTTAGAGGCAGCCCAGCAATCCATGTGCATTAGCTTTATTAATCGCTGCAGATTCCGAGTGTGTGTGTGTGTTTGATTATGTGTGTTTGAGATCTTAAGTGGACAGAACAACGGGTAGTTTTGTCGGTCGGTGAGCTGAGATTTTGTTGTCATATATCCAGGTTTAAAGTCCTGTACTTCTGTTTTCTGCAGTTCAATCACTGTGTCTGTTTATCTTCCCAGAAGCAATGAAATAAAGCAGCTCTCTGAATCCCGTCTCCGATCACTCTCTTCTAACAAACACCTGAGCGTCGTTACCACAAACACACTCAATTAGGAGACTCGTTAACTCTGGATCTTTTCATCCACTTGGTGAACTTGGTAAAGATTCAAACACTGACTGCAGTGTTTGAATCTTCACCTCCCTGTCTGTGATTCAAGCTTACAAGTGAATCACTGATCTCTCTCTCAGTGGTTCAAGCTTACAAGTGAATCACTGATCTGATCTCTCTCAGTGACTCAAGTTACGGTTGACTCGCTGATCCCTCTCAGTGATTGAGTGGTTCAAGTTACTGCTGAATCACTGAGCAGGATCAACGATTCGGCTGTAGCTTGAGCCACTGAGCAGGATCAGTGATTCAGCTGTAAGCTTGAACCTCAGAGAGAGATCAGTGATTCAGTAGTAAGCTTGAACCTCAGAGAGAGAAAGATCAGGGATTCACTAGTAGCTTGAATCACTGAGTTGCGATTGAATCACTGATCCTCTCCGAGCGATTCAAATTTGAGTCAATCACTGACTCAGGATTCAGCTGGAAGCGATTCAGAATCACGATTGAGAGAACGAATCAGCGAATATCGTGAAACGATTCAACGACTTTGCCATCAAACATCGTTTTTTTTCCCGTTTCTGCACGGCCTGCAGGACGCAGGTCAAATATAAGTTCCAGCACGGTAATCTTCAGCTGGTCTGTGGCTCAAAGGTTAAGAGCACTGCATTGGAGATGCAGAGATTGCGGGTACGAATCCCCGCTGGACCGGCAGTGGCGTGTGCCTGGGTTCCCCCAGCCCAGAGGGGTGAGCTCAGGGTGAGTGGAGGAGGGTGAGGAGGAGGAGTAGGGTGAGAAGGAGGGGGAGAACTTAGTGTGGAGGAGGAATATGGATATTTTATAAGTAGTGATACTTTTCAGCAATATAACCCCTGCTGGTCCTTGTCCCGTGGGATCCCCGGGGGAGGCGTCTTGGATGTCACCTCCCTCGTATCCTGTACCTTCTCACTTCCCGCAACCGTGTTTCTGTTACTGTGTTTCCACAGTCATGCTTCCGCATCCAGTCCGGCCTTGAACCGGGATCTCTCCGTTACAGAGAGACGTGCCCATACCACTGAGCCACTGGAGCTTTCACACTCATACCTGATTTTTTCGTTAATTTGTCTTCGTTCCTGCTGCCTGGTAAAAAATGACAGAAAAAGTGTCATGTGAAAGATTCACTTCCACAGGTGATTCATATGATTCAGTTCAATTCAACTCTTTGATTCAAATCAAATGACTCACGATGGTAAGCCAGTGGAAGTCAAGTGTCTTGTCCATCAGAGAGAGAGTAAACCTCTGCCTTCCAGACAGGAGGCCAGCGCTCAGACCACAGCACAGCCTCTGCTTGACTTGACTGCTTTCACTGGACTGATGCTTTTCTTTCTACTTACCTTTTTTTTACCTGTTTTTTTTTTGTACTGAAAGTTTTTGCTTGAACTTTTTTTACTTTACTTTTTTTTAACCCATTTTGTTTTACTTATTTTTAAAAACTTTTTATTTACCTTTTTTTATTTAACATTTTTTTTACTTTTTTTTACTTGTGTTTGTAACTTTGATCCATTTTTTAAAAACTTTTTTAAACTTTTAAACATTTAACATTTTTATATTTTTTAACTTACCTTTTTCACCCAATTTTTGTTTGCCCCCTCCCCCTTTTTTTGGATTGAAGTGTTTTAAAATCGCTTTAAATTATTTTTTTAATCAAAGTTATTTCAATAAAATCTGTTGAATTAAATTGACACGAGTCGCCCTCCTGTGGTGAAACATATACATTACACTCATTTTGATTCTGCCTGAAGATTCAGCCTGAAATTGTCTTGGAAATTGTGTATTATCAAGTGATGAAGCACAAAAAACCTGTCAAATAACCTGTTTAATTCAGCAAGATAAATATTTACTAACTGTAATATTGACCTCATTCTACAATTTTTCCTCTGGGAGAAACGACTAGGAATAATAAACAGCAGAAAACTCTACAATCAAGTATGTCCATGATTACACAGACAAAGCAGAATAATATAATACTATAATAAGAAAATCAGCAATCAGTTTGCAACATCAGGAAGATTAACGAGCTGTTTTAACGTCTAAACAATGAATGGAAGTGAATGAGAGCGAAAGTCTTGAGCCAAAGAGATTCAGATGGCTGCGTCTGCAAAGAATAAGGTGGACACTATAATATACATGTAGATTTGGAGTCTGATCGCCCTCCTGTGGTGAACTGAGTGAATTACACTTAAACAAAATACCTCCAGTTAAACTAATGCAAAAACTTATTATAAATATTATTATTACTATTACCATTATTATTATTTGCTAAATTTTAATCTGTTATTTAAAATTAAATGTTATTTTTTCACCATAATTAATATATTTCTGAATTGAGCCAGTAAAATGAGAAAAAATAGTAACAGAACCAGAGGAAAACCTCATTTAAAAAACTAACTGACTTAATAAACTGACTTAATAAATATGCAAACAATCATCTAGCTGTCAGAAATCTATGCAGTACAGAAAGTCTATTTTTCTATCTGTAATAAACAAATAAATATTCAAGCGCCCTCCTGTGGTCAACTGTAGGAATAACATTAATGTAGATTTATTTCTACAGTTAAAACTCAAGCCAGAGGACAAATATTAAAGGATTTTGCATTTGTTTTATACCATAAAAATTGTTTACGACTTAAATAAAATGACACAAAAAAATGGCCTCTTATTTAGTAATATACATCTTTAATTTAAATACGGATCTACGGCTATTTAACCCAAGTCTGAACAAAAAAAATACTTGCATTTATTTTTGGATTAGTTGTTAATTAGTGGTTAATTTATATAAATGTTTTAACAGCTTTATTTTTTATTTTAAAATGCCTTAAAATATGTATTGAAATTAAATCAAGCTAGTGCGCAGAACTGAATTGCGCCCTCCTGTGGTCAGTTGTGGGAATTAAAATGTTTGAATTTCCTTGTATTAGTGGTTAATATTAGTTAATTTTAAACTATTTTATAATTATTGATTATACACTGTCAACAAAACCTCTGCTAAACCTATTTGTTTCCTAATATAAAAATATTTTTGGGTCAAAAAAGGAAATATGACAAAATCTTTTAGAATTTTTATCATGGATTATATTAATTATCTTTTGTGTTATTACCATTACCGGCGGTTCATTCCACCGTGGCGACCCCTGATTAATAAAGGGACTTAGCCGATTAAAAACTGAATGAATGCATTATTAACATCACCATCTTTGTTAAAAAAGAAATAATAAACAGAAACCTAACCGAGCGCCCTCCTGTGGACAATCATGTGAATCACAAATCTCCAATTACTATGAGTAACTAAACAATCTAACTGCATTCAATTATCGTGTGTTGACTTAATATTATTTATTAAATAGTTTTACAACTTTTAAAACATCCAACAAATACCTCTTGTGTCCAGAAATGTTATCTATGATCTGTATATTTGGTGTCTTGGTCGCCCTCCTGTGGTGAATTGTGTGAATTACACTTTAGTATATTTAGACAATAAACTAGCATATTTGATTGATTTTATTTTATTTGATTGATTTAGTGAAAAGGTTACTGTTATTAAAAAACAACAAATAAGTAAACAGAACTACATAATTTTAATAGACAATCAAATTATTATTAAGAATAAATTAAACTATTTAATAAATAAATGAAAATGTAGGTCACATAAGCTAAATAAACGCCCTCTTGTGGTGAATTTTGTGCATCAGAATGTCCCATGATAAAGATAAATTAAAAATCTGCCAAATTACCGCTCGTTGAGTCGCCAAGAAATCTATTTATACCTGTAATATACATTTGAAATAATAAGTCTGTCGCCCTCCTGTGGCGAATTGTGTGAATTACACTTCAATTTAATTAAGACAAAAACCTAGCATTTATTTATGTTTTGATTGATTTGAATACATTATTTCAGTGAAAATGTTATTAAAAAACAACAACAAAAATAAATCTGAACTGAATTATTATTATTATTAAAAATAAAAAAATAATTTATATTAGTTTATACTGTAAAATATAAGAATATGAGGAAAAAATATGAGAAAAAAAACTGTAATGAGAACCTAACCTCTTGTAGTGAATTATGTGCATCAAAATGTTAAAAAAAGATATTTAAAAAATGTAATTACATCTTTTCAAGTTACCTAGAAACATATTCTTACACACCTGTAATATAATATACACATTGTGAAAATGTGTCTGGGCGCCCTCCTGTGGCGAATTGTGTGAATTGCGCAATTTCTCAACCTTGGATTAAATTATTATGCAGTGATTTCATTTACTTTAATGACAGTAACCTTGTCGTGTATAAAGATAAAACATCTGGGACATACAATCTTTGGTTTAACAGAAATATATTAAATTCTCTTTAATGTATAAAATACTGAGGGCCTCTGGTGGTGAATAGCATACATTACTGGTTTGGTCTTTTTTTTTTTTTTTTTTTTTACAATACTAGACTACTGTATGTGCATATATGTATAATATATTTAGTCTCAGAGCCTTGCATTAAATACTGTGGATTAATCCAAATAGTTTTTACAAATGTCTGATTTTTTGTGTGTGCCTTATTTAAGGAATAAAAACATTAATATAAATATGAATGGATTATGTTGTGCTAAAAACATCTCAACAGTAAAGTATCATGGCAGAAATACTTTGAATTGCATTATAAATTGGTTCTTCGTAATTTATTAAAATAAATATAATTTAATGACGATAAAAACGTGAACGACAGTCATTTGAATTTAAGTTAAGCGCCCTCCTGTGGTGAACTGTGTGAATGACAATCTCAACATTCTTACATTGATTTATTTTACGGAGATTAAATACATTTGAATACTTTATTGATGGTCATGCATAAAGATAAAAGATCTGACAACCTACATTTGTTTTAATTTAGTACAAATATATTCTTATATCAACAAAATACGAACTTAAAATCCTGAGCGAAAAGTCCTGGTTTGTATGAATTGCATCACTCTTACTTTGGTAAGATCAGATAAAAACCTCACATCAAATTGAATTAAATGTTAATATAACAATAATTATATGTATTAATTATATTAATATTAGTTTAAATATTACTATGTACAATATATTTATTTCTCTTAGCAGGAGCACAAGGAGACGGGGCATAAACAAAATAATCCCATCATAAATATAAAATGACTTGAATTAGAAAAATGAAGACGCTGAAATGAGTTTAAAACATTTTAATTTAAGCTATTACACTGTCCAATAAAAAAGCTACAGAATACAGAAATGTCGTCATCACGCACACCTGACGCAGAGGAACTACATCATCAGACCCCCATTTAAAGCAGCTGCCGCTCGTTCTCATCATCATCATCAGCGTCTCGATGTGTCCGATCAGAAACGGACTTTAAATCCAGAACAAACCCAGTTATTATCCACTTACTTGTTCTGGCTCCAGATTAGCGCCTCATTCCTCCTGCAGCAATGAAGAACATGAAGAATTACCACAAGAACTGAAAATGTGCCCTTCACACGGCTGTTTCCAATTAAACGCACCTGACTCTGATCACCGCCATTATGACAACAACGTCACCGTGCGAAAACCTCTCCCTGTTCGGTTCATCTCAGTTATAGACCATCCCATTGTCAATGTAATATATTGTGTGATTTTGGTTTGTGATTTGGATATAAATATAGCATATTCTTCAACCTCATTTTAATTTAGTGTAGCGCAGCGAATTAAGAGCTGCACTTTATTTGTTTGTGATCTATTTGGCAACAACTACTTTAATGTGAAGTCTAGCATGAAATGATATTTCACAATGCTAGTTTTAAACAATAAATCAGTGCTTAATCATGTCTTAATACATTAAATGAACACACTTTATTTACTTTACTTTAATAATAAACCATATGCTCTTTTAAAGGCCCCAAGAAATCAAAACTAGCCCTATTGATTTTGTTAGCTTACATTGCTAGCTTTGTGGTGAACAATTCATCTGTGCATGTCATTAAGAAAATAACCCTGCTGAAAAATCCAGCTCAAACCAGCCTAGAATGGTTGGGTGGTTTTAGCTGGTCAATCAGGCTGGTTTTAGAGGGGTTTTGGGCACTTGCAGGCTGGTTTCCAGCCATTTCCAGCCTGGTCTTAGCTAAAACCAGCTTGACCAGCCTAGCCAAGCTGGGAGTCCAGCCAAAACCAGCTATATCCAGCTTAAACCAAGCTGGTTTTAGCTGGATTTTGCTGGTCATTTTCCAGCCTGACCAGCTAAGACCAGGCTGGAAATGGCTGGAAACCAGCCTGGAAATGGCCAAACCCCCTCTAAACCGACCAGCTAAAACTAGCCAACCAGCCTAGCTGGTTTAAGCTGGATTTTTCAGCAGGGAAAGCATAGCTTGCCCCTATAATCTTTAATCAAAGAGCTTAAAATCACCAAGGGGCAACACTCCAGTGCGATATGTGAAACAGCCACTAGATGGCGCATATTATAAGTCAAAGTGCTGATGATTCAGATAGTAAGTGTTTTCCAACATTTTTCAAAGTATCTTCTTTTGTGCTCAACAAACAGATTTAAAACAAGTAAATGCATTTGTGTGTGAACCATCCCTTTAAAACACACCTGGATCGATGATGACCGGGGGGGTGTGGAGGCGGGGGTCCATAAAAAAATAAAGCATGTCAACAATGTGTCAAAAATGTTCAGTCTTTTATTTAAAAACTATAAACAGTCACCAAAGTAGACTGAAGCCAATCTATATCAGACTGTTAGATATATGTATCATCGCACACCCTACAGACACTGCAGAAATGGTGAAAGGGGGAGGTCAGGGGCAGCGCCCCCGCTGGGATGCTAACACAACAGGCAGTAATAAATGTTACACAACACACAGCAGAGAGGACAGCCTGGGGTCCGGGAGCCGGAATGTGGCGTGGTCGTAAGAATGGATGAACAAAAAGGAAACAAAAGAAATGAAGTACAATAAAATCCCACACTATTATTATTATTATTAAGATAGAAAAAAGGGGTCTGGAGGAAAAATATCATACCTGCACAGAAAGCAAAGAACACATGAGAAAACCTGTATAAAACTCCATGTATTTAAACCAATTTACAAATACAAAAAGAATCAAGGAAGGTACGGGCGAGCGGCTCGTACTCCACGCTTACAGTGAATACAGGTTGAGGGGAATACCTTCAATATTTGTGTGTGTGTGTGTGTTTTTTTTGTGTGTGTGTCTCTTCTACAAAATGACATATGATATATTATTTCATACTCTTTCAGCCAGCAAAATGAGTTCTACAAGTTATAATAGTACAAAAAAAGGGGGAGAAAAAAACAAATCACAGTTGCACAAAGAAAAACAATCTCAGCCCTCCCAAAGAAAAACTTTACAGCATCAGTACCTTCGCAGAATATTTACAGGGTTTTAAGTACATTCATCCACTGCTGAGTATAGAATCACGTCTCATACGAGTTAACCAGGGGTTGAAATTATATATATTTATATAAAAAGAACCAAACCAAAAGTGAGTCTCAACCTACTATTAAACAAACGTAACGCTTCTGATACCAAGAGGGCAGCAGCGGCATGAAGGAGGGTGATTTTTCTTTCTCTCTTTTTTTTTTTTGTTTGTTTGTTTGTTGTAACTTTATATCTATTCACAAATATGTACACAATTGTTTTTCTCATTTACTCATAGCGGTATTTATCTCAATAATAAATAAGTGAAAATATAATCGGCTCAAGTAAGAAAAAACCAAGCTATCATCAAGTTATAAAGAAAGAAACGAAACAAAAACTCTAGCCGCACCTCTTCGCCGTCCACTTCGCCCCGCCCACAGAATCCCCCTCCGCCCAATCAGAGGCGCTCGTTCGTCTGGGACTATAAAAATGTGCTCGTTTGGGCCAGGCGTATAAATATGGAGAGAGTGAGATGGGCGCTGGTTTCTGAGTGGCTGGTGGAAGACCCGTGGCAGTTTTTTTTGAGGGAGGGAGTCGTGGAATGGAGAGAGATAGAGGAGCGGGGAGGGAGGGAGGGAGGGAACCAACACCGCTGGCGACCTGTGTGGCAGCAGAATGGGGGAAATGGGAGGTTTTTCCGTCTCCTTCCGAGGGTTTTTTGGGTTGAGCTCAGGCCTGCAGAGAGCGCGTGAGTTCGTAAAGGCATTTAGCGAGTGTGGTGGAGACCTCCATACTGCTCAGCGCCAGCACAGAGAGATGATTCTCATGCCGCTTCACCATCCTGAACACAGATACACATACAGGCTTATTAGTGGCGTGAGGTAACAAACTACAAACACTCAAACTACTGCAATTTTTCCCCAGAAATTTTAATTAATTAGGTAGTTTTGCACAAGTGTACTTTTACCTTCCCTTGAGTGCATTTTTTTAGTGCTGATTCGGTACTTTAACTCCACTATTTTCCTTCATACTGTACTCTACTTTATTTGTACTCGTCTATGGGGATTGGCTACAGTAGAACAACCAGTGCTGTGACTCCTGCATCACACTGAACCAGCTGAAGTCATGGGCGCTTTATAAACGCAGCAAACCATTTGCAACCATTAGAAGTGTCCAAGAACATTAGGGGTGTCAAAATTAATCGTTTCTTCGGTGCACTGCGATGCAGACGCGGACAATTCGGTATCGGTTTAGTAATAATCATAACCGGTTATAACTGACGTCATTTACCTCATATGCGCTCTGTCGCGAGGGAGGCGATCGCGAGTATTTACAGCGATTTAACTACTTAAAACTCATAAACTGTGCACAATTTCACTGTGTGTGTTTGCTGGATCAGTCTTTCACTGACAAATACAACAATAGCCCCTATTTCACTGAGATCCAGAGAATGAAAGTAGCCTACTCCATGTCTCTCTCTCTTGCTCTCTCTCTCTCTTTCTCTCTCTCACACACACACAGTGGCCCATTTGACCTGCTGGCGTGGCTTTTCTTCTCTTCTCGGCTGTTTTACAGCGTTACTTTTGCATACAGAAACGAGCGCGTGTCTGCAGAGTTTTCTCCACCACGTCTATCATACATCAGCTGTGATCGCCGCTGCCGCTTATCAGTGTCACTCATCTAAAGAGCGCAGCGCGCAAGAGCCAATCGCAACCGTTTTTTTGAGGGTGTGACCAATCAAAGGGGTGTAAGAGAACTAGACAAGGATCAGAAATTGAGCTGGATATTTATATTTGTTTATATTATTTGCTTAATGCTCGTTTTGTTTAAAGTTACAGTTTATATATCTGACTGTTTGTATTAAATGACAAAATTGTATTACAAATAGTATATAAATATATTCATACATTTTAATACAAGAAATGCTGCTGTGAAGAAAATATAAAACTGTGTATGAAAAGCACCGTCAATGCACCGTGATGCACCGAGATATCGAATTGAACCGAATCGATGGCATGATAATCGTAACCGAACCGTGAGACTAGTGTAGGTTCACAGCTCTAAAGAAGATGCTCAAAATCTTTACACGCAATGACCCTGAGATTGTTTAGATTCACATCACTGATGAGAAGATGAAGATGTTTACTGTATGATGACTGAAATAGCCTTATGTTGTGTTCACACCAGACGCGGAACGCACGGATAAATCACGATATTCACGCGTAAATAGCTGCATGAATATTTGAGTTTACTTAATTCATTCGCCATTAAATCCGCTTCATTCGTGCGTCATATTCACTTAAAAACAGACGCAAATTCGCGTGATGGGCAGGGCTTCTGTCTGCCCGGTGACTCTAGCTTCATTGCTAAATGGCTAACATGGATTTTATGAAGAAAATAACCGTTTATGTGCTTTATATAGGCTGAAATACGTTTAGGGCCGTGTTTGAGTTCACTCCATCCTTTCAGAGGTGCAGCAGCTCTGTGAGTATTCTCTCCTCCAGAAACTGAACCTGGGTGATGGAGGCTTTCAGTGGTGCTTCTGACTGAGCCAAGCCGAGTTTGATGAACTTTTTGTTGATGTCAGCTGGAGGATTTCCCCCGGGACACCAACAACAGGCAATACGTTACAATCACGCCCCCCCCACAAGAGCAAGCTCCTGATTGGTTAATGCGGCACGAATATCCGCTTAAGTTCAGATTTTCAAACTCGAGCAATTTGTGTGAAACACGCGTTAAGCGTGTCACACGCGCAAAACGCTCAATTCGCACCTCGCCATTTGTGCGTATCGCGCCATTCATGTCATTTATGCCTTTTGTGCATATCGTGGCGCAGGATGTCTACTTGCACGTTTGCATTGACTTAACATGTAAATCACTTGCGCTTGACGCGCATTCCGCATCTGGTGTGAATGCAGCATCAAACAATCACTACATTCACACACATGTAAACGCATCCGTCTTACACAGTGTAATGCTCTTGAATACTTTTAAAAGGGCTACTTTTTGCTTCTACTTTGAATATTTACTACAGATACCCGTCTTTCGGATGAGACGTTAAACCGAGGTCCCGACTCTCTGTGGTCGTTAAAAATCCCAGGATGTCCTTCGAAAAAGAGTAGGGGTTTAACCCCGGCATCCTGGCCAAATCTGCCCACTGGCCTCTGTCCATCATGGCCTCCTAACCCTCCCCATATCATGATTGGCATATCATCACTCTGTCTCCTCTCCACCAATCAGCTGATGTGTGGTGTGCGGTCTGGCGCAAAATGGCTGCCGTCGCGTCATCCAGGTGGATGCTGCACACTGGTGGTGGATGAGGAGATTCCCCCCCCCCCATTGTGTAAAGCGCTTTGAGTGCCCAGAAAAGCGCTATATAAATGTAACGAATTATTATTATTATTATTATTATTATTATTTTGCTCGCACTACATTTTTGGCCAAGTAATGGTACTTTTACTCGAGTAAGATTTTTCAGTACTCTTTCCACCACTGCTTACAAAGGCTGCAGATCTTAATGGTCAATTCAGATTTTTTCAATGACCTGCTTACATCCTCTTTTAAATGTAATTTGCATCCAATATTTGCCTTTACACTCCACATAAAGGTGCAATAACAAGGGAAAAAATAAATAAATATAAGATGCATATAAAAGGGCAGGCGCTGACTGACAGCTGTGATGATAGAAGATCACACTTTTCTCCATTCCTGTTTAATCTGCTCCCAGTGTTCAATGTTATTCCATACGAATGAAGTAATGTATGTATACATTGACAAGTTAATTTGTTAATTTACCACAGACAAGTTCTCACTTGACCATCTTCATAATAGGTAATTTAATAAAGTAACATTAATAATACTCACTACAATTACTGTTTTTACATCACTGTGATTGCTGGGTTTAGGATTAACAAAATACAATTAATGGATAATTTAATAAATAATACTAAAATAATTCTTGTTCTGTATCCATCTTTCTAACTTGATTTTGGCATTTGTGATTACAATATTATCACCATATGTAAAAGGTTTACTTACTTCCGTCCACAATCAGAGTACTTGGCGATGTTCTTTAACGTTAAGGCAGCAGTTAGTCTAATGTGTTTGGTCACTGGTCCCTCTTTATCATCCTGCGCAGAAGAAACAAACAAACAGCAGCTATTAGGCATATGCTGATATTCAATAACTCAATACATCCTCATCATCAACAAGCACGTCAAAAAACCTTGAATAATTATGTTCCATTTAAACTTATAGTGCTTTAAAGAGGTGGTCCAGAGTCTATTTTAAGGCTTGGTTGTGTATATATAGACGTAAAGCAATGTTTGCTCATGCTTTGTTATTTTTTTCATATATCCTGCTTTGATTACATACAGCTACTCAGCTAACATGAAAACAACTGTCATATTTCCTAGATCCTCTGAAGACCCGCCCTCAAGAGGCTCTGATTGGTCAGCTAACATAATGTGCTGTGATCGGCTCCACATCACCAAGAAGCATTTGTTACAACATTACAGCGCCTCTGGCCACACCTCTTGGCTGTGATGTATGTGCATAACCTGAAGGGTTTATGACATCACTAACCCAGATGTATTTTTTATACTCCCCAAACTTCGTTCACTGTAGGTTTTGCTAAGCTAACACTGTAAAAGCTTAAAATGTTGTTTATGTTCACACAGCTACATTACACATCAACTAGAGTTTAAAATATGATATCGTAGCGGACCAGCCCCTTTAAAAAATATATTAGTATTGTTGTATTTCACAGCAACAAATAATTAAAGACTTAATAGATGATTTATTTCCAAACATTAAAATTGCACGTTAATCTGGCCTACGACATTAAATTCTCGGACTATTCAGAGGCCTTTTGTTTGTTATCACTATAGTCAGGTTAATTTCTTAAGTTAATGTAATGATGTCTACAAAATTATTAGGGCTGCAACAACATATCGATTAAATAGATTAAAATCAATTACCAAAAGTGTTTGCAACAAATTTCATGAACGATTCATTGTGTCGCGAGACACAGGGACATTTGATTATTAAAAAAAAAAAAGTTCAGCGCGGAGCGGAGTGAACACGGTCTCTCTCGCGAACTGATACAGAGTTTGGCCTCATAGACAGGGATGAGGAGGAAGGGAGCAACAGAGGAGTAAATCACTACAGAATCTTACTTTTGTTTCGTTTTGAAGTGAGGACCGTAAAGTCTCTGGTGCTGATGTTTCATTCGTTATCTAGCTTGAAAAGTTAGCGTTAGATCGTTTTCCTTTAGAGCCACAACTGAGAAAATCAAACTGAGCTTTGGCACAGTGTCTGGCGCTGACCCAGAGAGAGAGAGAGAGCTCTAAGCAGAGCTCTTAGTAAGGGGTCGTCGGAAAAGACTTAACCTAACCTAACTTAACCCGCTGAGAAAGACGTGTCGTCATATCACAATTATGCAGCGTTTTAACCGCCTAATGCTTAATTTATGTTTTAGACATGTAAATACACACAAGTACTAGTAAAACAAGACATTTAGAGTTTGTCAAACACACAAAAAAGTCTAACAATCCATACAAATATAATTTGCTGATGTGTTTTATTCATATCATATACACATGGTGAAAGTAACTATAAAGTTGAATCTACTCTTCTCTAAGTACACCAGACACTTACTTGCAAGTATTTGGGGAGTAACTGGTGCATTTACGTGCTGAATCCTGCGTGTTCTGCCTTTTATGAATGAGGCAAACATGCGGTCACAAGTAAACATGAAGCTGATGTTAATTTCTCAGTTAATGCATATAAAGCACTAAAATGAAGTGATAATTTTATTAAATGGGGTTAATTACTTAATTTAGCTGTATTTTTTATTAAGTAAACTTTATAATATTGCTATTTCTAAATGTTTATTTAAATGCATTAACTAAGTAAAGTTTCCTAATGAGCCTTTAAGCCTGTTTTATACTTCTGCGTCAAGTGACTGGCGTAACCCACGGCGCATGCAACGCTGTGTTCCTCTGTGTCGAGTTTCTTCGCTGCTGTTTTACTTTTCCTGAACGCTTCCTGAAATGTACAAGTGGCTCAAACTTGCTCATTTTGAGGCAGGAACCGGCGGCCGTGCAACAACTTTAACTATGAGGTAAACACAAAACTTTCCATCCGGAGCTCCTTCACAGGACTCACACTTGTAAACAATCGCTCCATCGGGGTCGCGCCATTCGCGCGGCTCTCGGTCCCGACCAGACCTGTCAGCGATACCAAGCCGACCAATCACAGAGCTTGCGCTATGCGTTGTTGCGTCGTGTAGTTACATTTTTTTTTTGAGAGGTGCACGTCAGCGACGCCGACGGCCACGGCATAGGGCTATGCGTCAACGCCGTAGTATCCGCGTCCGTTTGAGGCAGAAGTATAAATCCGCCTTTATTGTAAATTGTTTTCTATTGTACTGAATAAACTTATTTGCAAATACTATCGTGACAACACTATGTCCATGTAAACAGTCAACGCGATCCAGCAAAATAACCATGGTAAATGCTGGTCTGTAAACTCACTGTGAAGTCCCTGAACACGAGGTTCCTGGAGCCCCTGCGTAACGCCATCAGAGCTGCACTGGGGTGGTTGACGAGTGCTTTCGGGGGTCTGGGAGGAGGAGGAGGACTGCTGACCGCCGCTGGAGGAGACCTGCGCATCAACACAGTCAGATTATCACCACAATCATACACACTCAGCAGTCTCTGTGATATTAAGATGCTATACACACTTGGAAGTGTTGGGGTTGCTGCCTTGCGTTTGCTCCTCCAGTTTGAGTGCAGCTATGAGTGCTTCCCTCGAGCAGTGCTTATCCTGCAAAACACACACACACAGATGCTCAAAGCAGTGGAATAATTCAGATTATATTGTTTTGCTTCTCTTTTTAGACATTTCTGTGATTCAGGTTTGTCTGTGTAATGGAAGAGCAGAGCTTCATTTTAGCAAGAGGATGCATTTCCAACTGAAACTGAATATTGAGTAGGGGCAGAGTTTATTTCAGTATGATGACATTTTCAACTAAAACTGAATATTGAGTAGGAGGCGGAGTTTATTTCAGTATGATGATGTACTCGCAACTGAAACTGAATATTGAGTAGGGGGGCGGAGTTTATTTTAATATGAAGTATTTCCAAAAAACTGAATATTTAGTAGGGGCAGAGTTTATTTTAATATGGTGAAGTGTTTCCAACTGAAATTAAATATTGAATAGGGGGCAGAGTTTATTTTAGTATAATGATGCATATCCAAATAAAATAGAATATTGATTAGGGGCGGAGTTTATTTCAGTATGATGATGTATTTCCAACTTAAACTGAATATTGAGTAAGGGGCGGAGTCAGAAGCTGAAGTAAAACTGCAAGCTTTGGATGTTTATAACAGTTTTACATATTCTACACGTAAATCGTCACTGTTTTGAAGCACACTAGCTTACAGACATCCTTAAGACATGTTATTACCTTTATTTTAATTTCAAGGGCCTTTAACTATGGAAAAATGTATGTCATTATTATCACTACAACAGTGGGTCAGGATCTTGCCTGTAGGTGTGTGATGAAGGATAATCTCTGGCGAGGAAAAGGTTCACATCCCTCCCATTGGCACTGCCCTGGGTATGAGTCTTTACTGCCATGAAGGGTCGCTGCATGGTAAAACACCTGTGATGGCGTGTCAAACCACCTGAAACAGTCACAGAAATAAAATCAGTTATACTGAAGCCAACATTTATTATCTTAGCTAATATTCATTTCTTAGTTTATGCCAGCAAAACAACACTTAAAACCAAAAGATTTTATTCAATTTAAAAAATTTAATTAATTGTAGCCAATTACTACTTTTTTGTTAAAACTAACATTAAAAAAAGAACTATAATATGGCTATTATTCACATTACGAAGAACATCCGTAAAGCATGCTTTCTTACCGTTTGCATGCTTGCCACAGACACTTAAAGTTCTGTCCAGGTTTCCGTGTTTGCTCTGGAGAGAGGGCGGGTGCTGGAGAACTCTGATTGGTTCCCTGTGCAGCCGGATCCACAGGAGGCGGAGTCTGCACTGACACAGGCTGCTGCACACATGAACAGTTATTTAATTTTAAAGAAGGCTTAAGGGAAAACTTCATTCAATCTAAATAAAATCAATGGGTCCTACATGATAATGATATTAAATGGAAAGCACAATATAAATGTACACAAGAAAGAAAACATTATCCCTTGCACAAATTAATTTGTAGGTGCACTGGTCAAGTCAAACATAGTTGCAAGTGTTGCATTTGTCAGCTGTCAGAACCCTTATGCTGTGTTCACACCAAATGCGGAACGCACGGATAAATTGCGCTATTCGCGCATAAATAGCCGCATGAACATTTGAGTTTACTCGCTTCATTCGCGCGTCAAATTCACTTTAGAACAGACGCGGATTCGCGTGATGGGCAGGGCTTCTGTCTGCCCAAAGACTCTAGCTTCATAGCTAAATGGGTAACATGGACGCAGCACGAACGCAAGCGCGTCAAACACGCAATGTTAAGCGCATCAAACACGCAAAATGCTCAATTCGCCCCGCGCCATTCGTGCAATTTGCGTCATTCGAGCGTATCGCGCCACAGGATGTCTATTCGCGCGTTTGCATTGACTTAACATGTAAATCACTCGCGCTTGACGCGCAATCCGCGTCTGGTGTGAACGCAGCATTATGGTACTGTATTTAATATTTTGTCATAAAATTATGTTTAGTAAACATTTGGAGTCGACCATGAAAAACTGCAATACACAGTATTATACATTATATGCATATTAAGTAAACTGTTAATTGCTGCTGAAGATTGACTTAGTGTAAAAAAGTACAAAACCCAAACTTTTAGAAATGAATCAATTAAAATCCAGACGTCATAAAATTAAATAGAATAAAATAAATACTAAAATGTGTATTTGGAGGTGTTTTATTTCTCCTTGCCTGACATGCATTGAAAGCAAATCATCCATATTAAATTCCAGCACACGTACCATGCTGTTACTATTTTTGCAAAACAGTTTAACACTTACACATTTATGTATATTGAAAGCATTTCACTTCTTCAATTATAATTTATGTTTGCTTACTTTGCATACGCTTCCAATTGCCTATTTTGTTAAATTATTATACATTTAATATATCGTAATATGTAATTGGCATTTAGTGTGGACAGCAAAATAATAATTCTATTGTACAAACAATACAACATTAAATACAAATGCTTAAAACACTGCAAAGCAAATCCAATGATCATTTGATTTTTCTAATTTATATATATATATATATTTATTTATTTTTTATTAGAAAAATCAAATGATCATTGGATTTGTTTTGCAGTGTCAGCAGCAAGACTTACATTACACTGAACTAAACTGAAAACTCGACTGAAGTAGTTCCAATTCACTAGAACTTTATCTCTGTTAAGCTGCTGACACAATTTACATTGTCAAATCGCTATAGAAATAAAGATGAACTAAATAAGACAAAGATTACCTGAGCATTGGTTTCAGGCAGCGGCGAGGGCACACTTGGTCTCTGCTGCGCTGCGTTCTCTATTGCTACTTTTGCTACTGTGCTTGGGTCTGCGCCCGCCGGCACAGCCACCATGGTGGCGCTGTTACCGGCATTGTTGGGGTCGCTGATGGTCACTATCCGTACACCCATTTTAGCAGGGATAGCGGAGGTACCTCGGTCCGCGTCCTCCAGCGGTCTCTTCAGCGTCCGGCTCTCCGCGGTGCCGTTAGCTGACGGCGGGTTGGGAGCGGCTGGAGGCGGCGAGTGGTTATGAGGAGCGTGCTGTGGCCTCAAGCTTAAAGTCTCTGAGCTGGGCCCATTGGAGAGGTCTGCGCCGTGGCAGGGCCCGTTGGCCAGGCGTTCAGGTGGCTCTGCTCTGGCAGTGTCCTCCGCAAGGCCCAGTGCACCGTGAGCTTTCGGCGACAGCACCTCCCCGTTCCCCATGTGTTTGGAAGCCTTGTGATTTGGAATGTTTTTGCTTGGATGGGAAGCGGCGTCCGATCGCTCAAAGTCGCACACTCCGTTCACCATTAGCTTTTTAGGGTCCGCAGGTGTCTGCTTCCCGTCGCATCCGCTCTGCGCTACAGGACCATTGGGCGCCTCTGATGGGCTGTTCCCTGAGTGGTATGGAGGTAGACTAGAGTCGAATTTCCTCCCGTTAAGCAGCTTGGGTGCCTCCGCTTCTGCCGTTTCCCCGTTGCTGGCTTTGGCCGAAGCGTCGGCGATGGAGTTGTTCTCCATGACCTCGATCTTGCGCTCGTGGACGTGCAGTCCTGTGGCGTCCTTGGCTTCCTCTTCCTTTTGGCAGATGATTTTGTCGCCTCTGAAAGGCGGGATGGGCGTGGCTCCTGCTACTGGCAGAGGCGGAGTCTGAGTCAGCTGCAGGCCGATTGTGGGTGGGGTCTGCACTCCCTGGCCTGGAAAGCCAGAGTTTGGCACTACTGTGAAGGTAACTTGGTTGCTGGGGGTGGCTTGGAGGATGGTGCCAGAGGTGGAGGTGGAGATGATCTGTCCGGGGAGGATGGAGATGGGAACGGCACCGGGACTCTGCATAAGCTGAACGTTTAACTGTGGTTGAGGTGGCACTGGAGCGCTGTTCGTCACCTGGTATACGACTTGCGGACTGGGCGCCCTGGTGCTAACAGGAGCGGGGACTTGTGGAGCAGGGAGGATGAGTTTTCCACCAGGGGTGGAAGGACCGCGTTTGGGAAGCAGTAGCTGTTTGATCAGACTGGATTCAGTGGAGGTAGGCTGGACTGGGGAAGCAGCGGGTGGCGGGGTGGGCTGGAACTGACGCTTTACTGACAGCATCTGGCTGACAGTGTGCGGCTGCACCGGCGCTGGGTTCGGGACCGCCGCATTCGGAGAAGTGGGAGCCGGTGTTTGCTGTGGATTGGGGTTGGTGAGAACGATCTGATGGATGGCAGGGGCAAATGCAGTGTTGGGTTGTTGATTTGGGCTGACGATGACTAGGCTCTGTGGTTGTGTTGGCGGAGGTTGTGGCGACTGTACTTGATGTGTAGGTTTGGGGGCAATGTTCTGAAATGCAACACGAGAGCCTGTCACGCCTGCAACAGTTACAACCTGCCCTCCTGCCATCAGTGGAGTGCATGGTGTGGTCACATACTGAGGCTGCGCCAGCACCATGGCCTCCTGGGAAGGGGCTTGAGGGCGCTGCTGGCCCACCGATGTACAGACCCCATGCACTTGACCAGTAAATACGTGTCCCTGTGGGGGTGGCCCCTGCTGGATCAGTGCAACGGGGGCGTGATGGAGCAGAGGCTGCTGGGTAGACGAGCCACTGTGGTTGGGAACAGCAGGAGCAGCGGAGGCCGTGGGGATGGAGCTCTGGATCATGGCTGTTTTGAGGATGTCATTCGGGCGTATGGGAACTGGGGCAGCGGCTGGTGGGCAGGGGGGAAGTGCGGCTTGTCCTGGTGGGTTGAGCGGGGGACGTGGAGCTGGAGCACTAGGAGAGTTAGCGAGCGGCGGTGCATGCATGGTGAAGGCCACCTGTGGTGCTGCCTGGCCGGCAGTAAGGCTTGGTGCTGGTGCCCGGACAGGCTGCCCACCCACACCAGGGGGCAATGCTGCAAGATAAACAAGATGCAAAGAACAAATGAGCTATTATTCACTTCACTAGGCTTTAAAAAAACTTGTGAATAATTTCCCAGAACTGCAAGACCAAGAGTACTCAGTCAGAGTGTCCCAATAATCAAACAGTGTCTGTACCTGAATGGGCCTGAGGGGTTTCTGAGGGGGCTTCATGTTTGGGAACTGGTGCAGGACTGGCCTGCTGCTGCTGCTGATAATAAAGCTGGACAGGAAGAGGAATCGCCCTCTTTCGAACACCAACCACGTGGATTTGAGCCTGCCCATTCAGCCGTGTGTCCTCCACACGTTTTACTGTGTGATTAGGAAACAGCGTCCTGTGAAAAGGCAGAGCAGTTAAGTGGTGAGCTTTAGCTTTAACATATTTTTTTGATTTGGACAGCATATTTCCTCAACATTTTCACCAATCTCACCGCAGGCATTTGTAGAAGTTGTTGGATGTTAGCACACCACCCCGTGCCATCTTGCTGCAGGTTGCCAGATATTCAGAGTACATCTCTGAGCGCGAGACTGACCCATCTGAATGCACCTCAAAATGAGCGTTTAGCCTACAGAGAACAGAACGCATTCGTAAAACACCTTCAATAGGTTTGAGAAGTGTAAAGAGAAGGCAGAGGTGGAGTCCTACCACTGAGTCGTAAATTTCTCTCCGTCTATTTCCACGATCCCTGGTGGAGGCGTAGACTGCACAGGTGTCCTGTTTACTACATTGAAATAAATACAAACGCAATGTTAGAACTTGCTGTACCTAAAATCTATATAGTATTATTTTCAGTGCTGGTAATTGCCACATTCTTGGGTCTATTTCTGTTGTGTTCTGTGCATGTGACATTGTGATGATTCGCAACACGTATACAGTCAAACCAGTGAGGATCTTCGCTTACTTTACAGGCTTTTCTCGGTTATTGCATGGGTTTTCGTAAGTTGCAGCACGTTAAGCTCTCTCTGCCACCATATATATCAATCCTTCTGACATGTGCATGCATTATGTTGAATAACCCGGTTGTACAGAAGTAGCAAGTGTACACAGTCGACTCACCAGCAGCAGGAGTGCCTTGCGTAGCTGCAGGAACATGCTCTACGAGCTGCGGTCGAACCTCGGACACCTGAGAGCTGGAGGCCTGATGCTCGATCAGTTTCACTGCCGTCAGTGCATCCGGTCCGAATGTCTGCAGGTCCACCGAGACCAGCCGTACTAAAAGATCTTCACATGTGAAAAACTGATCAGTTCACTTGGTTCTGGTAGTATCAAATGTTCTTGTTGCAATTAATTCCTGAAGCTTTTATCAAGATATATAGTATTATCATAATATTGACCTACAGTTAAAAAGTAGTCAAAATTATTCACTTTCCTGTTATATAGTATAATATAATAACATTATATAATATAATATAATTTAATATAATAATAATATAATTTATTATAATATAATATGATATAATTTAATATAATATAATTTAATCTAATAATAATAATAATAATATAATTTATTATAATATAATTTAATATAATTTAATATAATTTAATTTAATATAACATAATTTAATATAATAATAATATAATTTATTATAATACAATTTAATACAATATAATTTAATATAATAATAATAATAATAATGATAATATAATTTAATATAATAATAATATAATTTATTATAATATAATTTAATATAATATGAAATACTTTAATATAATTTATTATAATATAATTTTGTATAATTTAATATAATATAATAATAATAATATAATTTAAAATACTATAATATATTTTAATCTAATTTAATCTTATTTAATATAATATAATATACATAGTTTATGCACATTTTGACAATTTATGTGCATCTTGGCATTTCCATCCAGGGTTATTATATCCCATATTCCAAAATGTGCATAAAAATAGGTGGATGGAAACGCAGCTAGCGGCAGACTGAATTTTTTAGCTGAACACAAACCTATGCTTCTCTCCACGGAGGAGATTTTGGAGCAGGTTATCTCTCCGAGCTCAGCCAGCTGATACAGGACCTCCAGCGCAGAGATGACCAGCATGACGTCCGGCAGCGTCAGAAGAGCAATGATTTCTCGGTATGACTCCTGATCCACATACTCGCAGATCAGCACACCGTTATCCTCCACTTTGCTCAGGTTCCCCAGGATTTCCATGGCTGTAGGATGCAATGAACATCTTAAAGGGATAGTTCACTCAAAAATGAAGTTTTAATGACTATTTAATCTCCCTCAAGTGGTTATAAACCTTAGGTGTTTCTTTATTCTGCTGAACACAAATTATTTATATTGATGAATGATGGAAACTTGTAACCATTGACATCCACAGAAAGAAAAACAAACACTATTGATGTCAATGGTTACAGATTTCTAGCTTTCATCAGAATATCTTCATATGTTTCTTCTGTTATGTCCCTTTTTACAAAATGTAAAGTAAGTCTCTGATGTCCCTAGAGAGTCTTATGTGTCAGCTCAAATACCACACTAATAATGTTTTATAACTTTAGAAACTGCCCCTTTTAGGCTTTGAACCTAATTGTGCCACTTTTGTGACCGTCTCTTTAAATTCAAATCAGATTTTTTCAAAAGAGGGCGGAGCTATAAATGCATGTGCATCAGTATAGTGGCAGACTCAAAAACAAGACTAACATTCTATGCTAATGAGGGAGATGGTCACTAGTGGGCGGGGCTTCCCCCTTTGATGACACGTACAAAGGGAGAATGTCAATCAAAGTGTTTCTGCAGACTGTTTTCATCAAGAGTGATTATAAAATCTAAAAATAATAAATGTTGATCATTGGAAGCCGGTTATTTTCACAGACTGCTTCTACACAACTGCGTTTAAACCATTTATAAAAGGGATTTATGCATAATAGGTGCCTTTTAATCTCTATAGGCTTGAAGCAAGTAAATAGTGGGCAAGTCGTTTGGGTGAACTATCCCTTTAAGCAATTCCAAAAGGAAAACAGCAGTTCTGACTGCACAAATGTTTGCTTTAAAACACTCACCCCTCATTTTGAGAAAACGATCCCGTGACAATAAGCATTTGGTGATGGTGTGAAACATCAGATGCGTTGTTCGGAAATCAACCGGATCCAGCTGAAGCTGAAACAAACAATCCAGAAAGACAACTATTACTTAAAGATCTGACAAACAGTTAATAAACAGTCTGTAAAATATTGCAGGGATTATTTTTGCTTAAAACAGACTGAAATGCTTTAAGCATTAGTCATATCAGCAGACACATAAATAATCTGGAAAATGAAAATGCTGTTTTTTTTTTTTGTTAAAAATGTTGTATTTTTGTTTAAAAGCAGAGCTACGCTCTTTATTTTTATATATAATGTGCACAAATAGCAAGAAACATTCTGAATTAAGGTAAAAATAAAGTTAAATAAAAAATAAGGTAAAAAACAGACTCTGTCAAGTTGTCATGACAAAAACAGGTTGTGATGTATTTTGCACATCACCTGTGCATTTAAAATGTCATAACAGAGCGAACGACAGTAAATGACAGTTGTTATAAGCATGCATAAAATCTCCATATTCACGATGTGTCATGTCACGATTATAAAAGTCTTTGTTCCATTACTTTCAATTGATCTTGTTTGTCTTTTTGCCCCTTTCAGTTTTCTAATGGTTAATTTGGCAGCGTCAGGCCTTTAAAACGGACAGAAGCAGACTTCTCACGATCCCTCATTCCTCCATGCCATCAGTTTTTCAAAGATTTATTTTGGCCTTTATGCCATTATTAGATAGGACAGTATTGAGACAGGAAGCGAAGTTGGAGAGAGAGAGAGAAAAAGGGGGTAGGGTAGGGAAATTGTCCTCGAGCCGGGATTCGAACTCGGGACTCCCTGACGAGCTACTGCACCATTTGTCAGCGCGCTAACCACTAAGCTATTGTGCAACCACAGTTTTTGACAGCTTTATAGTAGTGTTCTCGTTTATACTTTCCTTTTAATATTTGTTTGGAGTCGGGAGTTCCAATCTGCTTTAAGTTTATTTGCTGGTTATTTATTATGTTGTTGAGCTCCCTATCTCTTATCATTTGGTATTGTTTTGCTGGGTATGTTATGTTAATAAATAATTTAGTTGGAGGCGTTGTTTATTTATGGTACGTCGTCTTGGGATCACAAGTCGTATTTAAATTAGGGACAGTCTTATAAACACGCCTTCAAGTAAAGTGTTATCAAACAAATCTTTTGGGCTTTTTGTTAAAGGTCCTGTGAAATGTACATATTGTTATTCGATGTTTGACGTAGTTTCGACTGAACAATGAAGAGAGAGTGAGACAGACTAGCTCCTCCCCTTTTTATAAAACAGCCAATAGCGTTTTGTTTTATCACAGCTCTGCCAATGTGATCAAGTGCAACAAATGAAAAAAGCGGGGCATGTCAGATACTAAAGACCATTTGATTGGTCAGAAGATTTGATGAGAAACTGAAGTATGAGATGATTTATAGTAATTATTATTATTACTACTGAAGTGAAAACTTTTATTTAAAAAACATGAATAGATAGACTATATATATTAAATCAACGTCATCTATTCAAGAATAATTGAATAGGCTATGTATATATTAAATCAATGTAAACAATGCCCTCCTGTGGTGAGTCGTATTAATTACATCAATTGTATTGTATCAGTTGTCACGTAAATCAATTATAATATTGGGTTTGTTGTTTGTAAAGTGAACAAAAATGAGAAAAATGCTTGAATTTTAACAGAAATATCTATTTTTAAATCTTCAATATAACAAACAATATAAGTTTACACGTCGAGCGCCCTCCTGTGGTGAATACACAATTCTGATGTTAATACATTTTTATTTTAGCGAAAAAGTTACTGTTATTAATAAACAGCAAAAAATGTGTGAGCTGCACTGCTTTAATAGACAATTAAATTATTATTAACAATATTAATACATTTTTATGTAATAAAATAATTATAATGTTAAAATAATCTCAGTAAGTGCCCTCTTGTGGTGAATTATATGCATCAGAATGTTCCATAAACAAATCATTAAAAATCTGCCAAAATACCTCTGATTAAGTCGCCTAGAAATATATACTTATATTGCAATATAAATTGTAAACAATGGAAGTCTGTCGCCCTCCTGTGGTGAATTGTGTGAATTACACTTTAGTATATTTAGACAAACTAGCATATTTGATTGATTTTATTGCATTATTATTTCAGTGAAAAGGTTACTGTTATTAAAAAAACAACAAATATGTGAACAGAACTATAAAATTCCAATAGACAATCAATTTATTGTTAAGAATAAATTAAACAATTTAATAAATAAATAAAAATGTAGGTCACGTAAGTTAAATGAACGCCCTCTTGTGGTGAATTTTGGGCATCAGACTGTCCCATGTCAAAGATAAATTAAAAATCTGCCAAATTACCGCTCGTTGATTCGCCAAGAAATCTATTTATTATATATTCAATTTATTTAAGACAAAAACCTAGCATTTATTTATGTTTTGATTGATTGAATACATTATTTCAGTAAAAATGTTATTAAAAAACAACAACAAAAATAAGTGTGAAGTGAATTATTATTATTATTATTATTAAGTATAAATCATTTATATTAGTCACATAACTGTAATGAACGCCCTCTTGTGGTGAATTAAGTGCATCAGAATGTTCCATAAACAAATAATTAAAAATCTGCCAAACAAAAATATAAGGTGACGTGGAAAAAAATCAAATAAAGCGCCGATCAATTTAGGCAGAAGTGACAAATTTCAAGCTCTGCATATGTATATCAGTTTTATATTTTCTCTAATGCTAATTGTCACTATTTTTGAGCACACTAGCTAACAGATATCCATAAACTAAGACAACAAAAATTCTTCAACACTGCAGACAACGCTATTTGCATCTTTTAGAGAGTGAACTCTGACCTCTCCGGCGAAGTTTCCGAGTGTGTCGAGGCCGAGCTGCCGCAGCTGGATGAAGGTGCAGTGAGCGCACAGTAAGAGGAAGCGCAGACATGTGCGATTAGCTGCCAGCAGTTTAATGTTTGCCTCCTCGAAGGACAAATTCCTCAGGATCATCGCAACCTGCAGCACCCGCTGGCCCTCCACGTCCCCAATGCCTGTGTTACGGGCCGGGTGGAAGAGAGGAGTGCAGATGTCCCTCAGCTCCAATCCATCTGAAAGAAAAAATAGATTTTAAAAAATGCCTAGGGTGATTTGTTTATTTATTTATTGCCACATGGATGCTTTATGGCAAAATCAATGAAGATAAAAACATATTACATAATAACACCTTCAATAACAACTTCATATTTCACTATAATTATTTCAAATAAAGCCAAATTAAAAAAAACTCACAAATATGTACATTACAGACAGATGATTTTTAAGATGTGACATTTTTGAGAAATAATTCTTCAACTTAAGGCTTTTCCAATAGATAAAAAAGCATTACATAATTACACCTTCAATAACTTCATACTACAACATAAATATTTCAAATAAATAAACATTAAAAATTACAAAAATGTACGTTACAAACATAAGATATGATTTGAGAAGTAGCTTTAAATTCTTTAACGTGTGAATGTCATGACAAAGACCAATATCGATAAAAACATAATACACAACTTCACTAACAACTTCATATTTCAATAGAAATAAATAAACAAACAAACATTTTAAACTAATTAAAAACATTAGATTTGAATTTTCAGCTGTTTTAGATTTTCTTCAACTAGTGGATATTTTGTGGCAAGTTCAATATAGATAAAAACATTAAATAATGCCTTCATTAACAGCATATTTCAATAAGTTGACAGAAAAATGAAATGACAAAACTGAAGATTAAAAACATTAGATATAAATTTACAAAATTCTTTTTTTTCCATAAATGATGCCTTCAGTAACTTCATATTTCAATAAGAGAGGATACAAAATAAATAAATACAAAATTTTAAAAAAGTACATTTAAAACCATTAGATATTTCTCAAATTAAACTTGAACAACTTGAAAATCCTAACTTACAATTCTTTAAATTGTTGCTTTTCACAACAAGATCAATATAGATAAAACAAATTGCATAACTTTACTAACAACATGTTTCAGTAGAAGTTGATAGAAAATAAATAAATATAAAATACAAAAATAGTGTAAAAATTATGTCTATATGGCCTTAAACTTAAACATTTTAATAAAATACGTATGGTGAAAGAGGCTTCGCTAGCTTACTGTGATGTGTGTTTGTTTATTTATTGCCAAATCAGCAACTTATGGCTATTTAATGGCAAGATCAATATAGATAAAAATATATTACATATTAATAACAACTTCATATTTCAATAAGAAAGGATACAAAATAAATAAACAAATAAAAATACTTTTTTAGAGGTACATTTAAACATTAGATAAGATTTAAAAAAATAAAAAAATCTATATACAGTAGGTAAAACATTTTACATAATAACTGCACTAACAACTTCATATTTCAAAAATAGTTGACACAAACATAAATAAAATTACAAAAATATAAAGTATATATAGGATAAAATATAACTTACCATTATTCCTGGGCATATGGTTGGAGTATAAAAATCTGTTCTAGACATCTTTAAAATTTCACTATTAAAATATGTCTTATGGCGAGAGGCCTGACAATGGTTTTCGCTTAGTGTTTTTAAACGGAGTATTACTTCACACTGACTAATCAAAATGAAACTGTTCTTCACCACATGAAAGAAAATCAGAGTAGAGACACATAAAAAAAACACACACATACTTTGAGGTGTGCAGCTCTTATCTGAGATGAGATCTTTGACTTCATTGTCTTCAATAACATCTTTCCAAAACTATGACAAAAGAACAGGAGAAGTCAGAACAAAATAAACATGCATGGCATTATATAAATGTAAAAGTCATATCAGTAAAATATATATTTAACAATGCACAACACCACAATGCAATTCATAAAACGCCAATGCTTTTATTTAACAGTGCATTCTCAATGATGTGGGCAAAGTTTGGTGCGAAATGAAAATTATTTTATTGAGATTTGCCGTTTTCAATCTCAGTTTGTAAACTGCTTACTATTAATGGTTTTTAGGGTGCTGAAAATAAATAAATAAATTTAAACTGAAAATGTAATGTAGGAAATGTAGGATTGCATTTGTATTAATACATGTGGGATGCTTGTAGCAAACTTAAATGCGTATTTTAAGTGCATTCTGAACATTGCAAATAGATGGCAAAATGCTGAGTTAAAAAATACTCACACTTAAGACAAGGATTCTGCAGGTTTTACCAAGTCAAATTTAGGACTTGAGACCTTTTAGGTCCTTTACGAATTAAGTTAGAGACTTATAAAAGGCTAAACACCAAGTATTTTTCCAAATGGTCAGTTTAAAAAGTTTTTACCGATTAAAAAATAAAAAACCTGACTTTAGTTATTCTTAGTCACATTTTAAATAATGTAAAAACATCACATTTTTACATTACATAACATTTTTAAAATGTAAAAACAAGCAAACACTAGATAAATAATCCTAAACTTTATTCAACATAACTTCTGAAATAAATGTATGCACAACAGTCCGCACAGATCATTGCCCTCGCTATGCAGCTATAAACAAATGTTATAAACTTTCAAAGAAATGTTATAGAGTTAATAAATAAAGCAAATAGAGTCAATAAATAAAACATTTGTTAAAAGTTAATGAGATGGATTGTATGGGTGTTGGCTCGATCGGGTAGCTTTACATGGGCACTGAAAACGCAAGACTTGTTTAAAATGATTTAAGACGCACAACACAATACTGCAGTGAATTTAAGATCTGAAAATATTTAAAACATTATAAGACATCCCGGACAACCAATAAGATGCTTTAAAAATCTAATGTCAATTAACAGCATTTCCTCAGGTTTCATCATGTCAAATAAGACTTTTTAAGACCTTTTTAAAATGATGAAGATTGTAATTTCAGACATGTATAGGGCTAAACGCTAATGATATCTTTAAAGGCCCAGCAGATAAAATATGTACTTGCCCCATCAAATTATATTATTTTAAATAGTGTGTCAAAACAAGCAGACCCTAGTTTTATACATAAACCTTAACATAACCTAAAAGAAATCTTTAAAAACTTAACGCATGCACAACAGATTGCTAAAATATTAGTTATGAAAATAGTTTTGCTAAGAGTATGTATTGTTGCTGACTGGATGAGTGTTGCATCGATTGGGTAGCTTTACACAAGACCTACAAGACAATATTTTAGTGAATTTAAGACTTTTGAAAAGGTCTAAAATTTAGTTTTTTAAATTTAAGACATTTTAAGACCCCGCAGAAACCCTGATTAATATTTCATGACAAATATAGAGTCAAAGTGGTTTGAAAATGCCTTCTCGTGATGGCCGTGTTTAAACAGTGTTTGGAAATGGCAAATGTAAATTATGTAATTAAATGTTTATTTTGCACCAAACTTTTCACGTGCAATTTTAAGCACAGACATACATTGTCATGTAACATTGCATTGCCAGTTTTGCATATTACACTTAAAAACTGATTTAGCAACTCATAAGCCTCCATACAAATCAAAAGGCAAGTGGACATGCTCATTTTCTTACCCTCACAAAATCTCGTGACGTTTTCTCCTGCCAGTCCGTCCCGAATACAGCAGAAAAGCTGCCTAATGCTAAAATAAAAATGCATGTAAAGTTAAAATGCATATATACTATCTAAAGTGCAAACACTAAGTGCAGTATTAAATCAGAAATGCAAACATACAGTCGTCGAATACTCCGGCGTGTGCCAGCAGCAGTGTGACGAGTTTGGGCTCTTTTTCTAGCTGCATGGCGTGCTTGCTCTCGTTGGACAGCAGCGTGCACACGTTAATGGCGAAGTCCACCTCATTCGGGAGCCCAGATAAGAGGGACAGCACCAGTTTGTTGTAATCGGATGGAGGGATAAAATCCGTCGATAGCCCATAGCTTTGGCGGAGATAGTCTGTCCAATAGAAGAAAAGGGGGTTTAGAGATTCACACAATGTGTACATGCCGACCACACACAATGCTCAACATAAAGGAGTACACCCCAACCTTTTATTTTTTTGTTATTTCTCAGTGAATATGGGTCATATATTTTGGTGCATGTGAACAAAACAGATTTATTAAACAGATATTTATTAAAATAATATTTTAGTCACTGATCATCTTTAGAAAGAGAAAAATCATACATTTGAAGTAAAATATTAGAACAACAATTAAAAAATGACAAATTTTATACATTTTTTTGTTTCTCTTAAATTCTGCTACTTTACTTTTTTTTTTAAATTCTTTTAATATTTTCTCCTGACATAAATTTGGACCGTTATCATAAGTTATTTTGTTAGATTATCCCCAGATTTTGCTCATCTAAATGTATATGCGCAAATAAAATATTGTAAAGCTTGCTATAGAAAATATTAATATAAACGAGAGATTTGTGAGGGGTGAACTCATATATATTCATATAGACCTATCCATCTTTCTAAACACTTGGTTTATTTTGAAGCAATAATAGCAATTATTTTACTAAACAAGTATAAGTTCTACAATTCAATATTACACAATGCATGACTCATATTTATGATAATTCAGTGTATTAAACACTATCATTACCTTTTACAAAATAATAATAATAATAATCATCATCATAATAGTAATAAGAAGAAAAATATTAATAATAATGAAAAAAAAAAAATCTCCAAATTTGAGCATCTAAATTTTTATCCTCTGTTGTTCAGCACTGTGTTTCCTAAAAATGATTTCCCAAATGTATTTGTGTTTAAATTGTAAACAATATTTTAATAATTAAACTTTTAAACATTCATTGGATTACTATCAATTCTACAGATCATAAAACTTCCTAAATGGACAACACAGATTTTTATGGTACTCTCATCATTGCAAGGTTAATAAATGTTATATATATAGTAAATATTTACAAATAAATCAAACAATTATTAACATTGCAATTTAGACAAAAAAAAGAGGGTGAAAGTAATAATGTTTAATAAACTGAATTATCATTTGGACACATACACTTAACTGTAGTACTAAATTAGAGAATTTATACTTATTTATTAATATGATTGCCACCATTCCTTTAAAACTAATCAAAGTTTCACTAGCCAGGTTTCCAACTTAGCATGAAGCAAATCTCTACAAAGTTTCACAAAAGTGATCAAAAAAATAAATAAATTACAAATGTAAATTAGATGCATTTCCATCAGGTTACAAGAGCCGCTGACTGTCAGTTTGTTTATTAATTTAGGACAAGCAAGTTTATTTCTATAGCACATTTCTTACACAGTGGCACATGGCTTTACATAACAAGAATAAAAGTGTAAGAAAATAAAAACAAATAATAAAATGATTAGACTATATCAAAGGCTTACCTTGTTTAGTCGATATCAGATCTAATAAACAGTCATTAATTGGAAAGAGGAAATATTGACTTCTTAATGTGAACTTTCAATTACTATTTTTTCAATTGTTATTATTATAATTTTATTTATTTATTTAATTAAATTTTTTGCTTTTATCGTAAACTTGCTCATTTATTTTTATATTGTTCAACAATTTCTTTTAAATCTTGTATTTTATTTTTAATTTATTATTATTTCTTTTAGAGGATATGTTTGTTGATATTTCATACATTTTAATTTAATTTATTTCAAGGGGATAGTGGGAAAATAAGAAAAACAAGACACTGTAATTTTTCCTTTGTTGTATTGTATACTATGATGTATTGTCTTGTTAAACTCAAAAAAAAAAAATAATAATAATATTAAAATGATCAAAAACATAAAAACAGATGAAAATGTGCTAAACAGGTTATAAAAGAATGAAAAAGGAAAGAAAGGCACAGTAGTGCGATCTGTCGGACGTAGCACAGTGCTCATTCAGTAAAGGCACACAGTTAAACAGATGTGTGTTTAGTCGCGACTTGAATGTGCCTAATTTACAGCCACATCAGCAACATATTTTATGGCAAGATCAATACAAGTAAAAACTTTCTAAATCAATAAGTGCTGATACATTAAATAAATAAATCAAAACATTAGAAACCTTAGATTACTTTTTATATAAAACTTAAAATTCGTGAGCGTCTGACTTTAGCATCGATAACCTAGTGACCAGTGCTGTGCAGGCTGCAATTGCTAAAAATAAAGCCATACACAGAAGAAGACATGCAGAATTCATGCAGCAAGAGCATTACGGTGACATTAACCCCTATATACTGTACATATGGGAAAGAGATCATCTGCAGGCTTTTTGGGAGGTCATAGTGACCAGACATTTTATGCCCGACCTGTGGCTATGACATTCAGAAAGCTAAAGGGCACATTAGAAATGTTGTGCAACCTTATTGGTCCATCTATAAAACAGAACAAGCTGTATTGTTTACTATGTTAAGAGTTTATTCAGCAAATGCAACTCTATCTGATATTATTCACATGAACTTTATTTTGCATATTAACTCAATCTAATCTACAAAACATTTTTGCAAATCGAACTTTATTTGAAATTTGGCAATTGTATCACTTATTTCTCATGCAATACTTCAAAACGTGCATTAACCCTGGCTGATAGTTACACAACTCTCTAATATCATTCTGAAATAAACATTGTATTGGAATATGTTTTATATACGTCCAATTAAGGTGGCTTAGTTACATGTTTCATGCACTTACTATAGCAATTACACTGAATTTTGCGTGCCTACATTTAACTAACCATAAACCAAACCCTACAGTAAGTGCATGCAATTAATTAACATCACTCAGAGTTTGGTGAATGTTTACACTGTATCTACACATCACCTTAAAATAAAGTGCACCCAAATAATTATATTCGATTTACAAATAGGCTTCAGTTCCCCTTTCTGTACCTGATACAGTGTGTTGCTGGTAGTTGTATGACGTGGGTATTGCACCAATCGGAAGCAAATGTTTAGGATTCCCCGGCTGCTCTTCTTCATCTTCCTCTCCAAAGTGATGCACCTTTTCATACTTCTCTAAATAGCTGCAAAGAGAGCAGAGAAATGCATTAAAATGCAGAACAACACACAGATCATTGGAAGATTTAAAAGACAATGACTTTAACATCCAGTTGTGTTTATCTGACCGATGAGGAACTGTTTAAAAGATCGAGTGGTTATAAGAGCAACATACATTTCATAGTTTTTAAATGCATGTCTTGGATGTTTTCTTATTTGCTTGATTTTTTTGTTTGACTTTATTTTTAATTTGCATGATGCTATTTGTGCATCTCTTTGCATAATAAGTAAAATATCAAAATTATATTCACGACCGTTTAAAATAAACATTGTTTCTAATAAAGCAGACAACAGAGTCATTTCTAAGGCAAGTTTTTGGAGGATTAGCACGTGGAAACATCATTTAATCCAGCTGTAAAATCCACAAACAAAACAAAATCTTTCCAAATCATTCATGTTTAAGTTGGTAGTGCTGATATTTAAAGCATCTTTACACAGCAAAAGTGGCACTGACGTCAAACCTGCTGAAGAGGCATCAATGTTTAAAAATGTGCATTTACATTAAGAGTGCATGATAGTAGAAATGAAATCATTGCATGAAATGCATCACATGTTTGCATTACATATATTGCATATACTATTATCCTAACTTGTAAACAAAAACAACAGTCCCAATGTGCTTCCTGTTGTCCATTTTTAATTTCTACAGCTTCCGAGAATCCAAAAAGAGCCACATATTGATGTTATGATAGCTGTTTTAACATTAAGTATGGTTGAATTGCATCTTGTTAAAGTTATGAAATACAACAAGCAGGAAATGTTTATGGGCCGATGGCATGACCACACTGAAATGGTCTATATCGAGCAGCCATACATTGTCCTATAATAAATCACACTCTTCACATGCTGGCGGTCAGAGCATGATCAGTATATTGCAGAGACTCGGGCATAAAACCTTATTGCGAGTCTAATAGTAATATTCACAGCCCTGCTCCATGTGTGAATATGACTCATGAGTGTTTCCTCAACTGAATGAGCTTTCACTTGCGCACACACACACACACACACCTCCCACGTGCTACAATACAAACACTATAAATAGACACCTGCACACCATAAACACTAGAAAACACCCCTTCCACTGGACACACGCGGCACTGTGCGGACACTCATTCACTCTGGATTTTAATTAATGATGCATAATTTCGCTGAATGCGATAAGCAGATCCACTCAACGCTGACCAACAGAGCAGCTAATTCTACCCGGCCATTATTTACTCTGCCTCATGTTATTGCAAACCTGCATGACTTTCTCTTGTACACAGATGAAATTAGTAAACAGTTTTGGTTCCCATTGACAAAACAGTTGCAAGTGATCTGTAAAGGAACTGAAACTGCTTGGTTATGAACATTCATCAAAATATTTTTAAGGAAACCTGGAAACAACATGAGGGTGAGTAAATAACAGGATTAGCATTTTCGAGGGTAATGCCCCTGTAAATTGTAGATTATCATTCTTGATTATGGGAAAAAATAATTTGGTCAATGTTTAAAATTATTAGTGGACACTGGACAATATGACCAAAAAAAAAAAAAAAACATTAATAATAATAATAATACCTTCATATGAACTTAAATAGCGACTTATGCATTAAATATATTTACAGTAAATATGGTTCCTGTGACATCTTCAATTTAGAGACCAGCAAAATATATGCATAATTTCAATAAAATCAATTGCAAAATACAATTCTCAATACCACAGCAGAATACTCGAGTAATTTATAGTGACATAGAAACAAAAGTTCTTTTAAATAATTACTGACAATACACAAATGATCAGTAGTAAAATCAATAATTAAAATACAGAAAAAAAATAACACTAATAAAACAAACTTGCTTTAAAGCACAAATTTAAATAAACAGAAATGCATAATCAAAATAAGAAATATTAGCACTATATAAATAATAGCATTATTTTTGCAATAATCAATTCATTACGATTACTGTAATATCACAATCACTGGAGGCTGAAATCTAATTGATTTCTTTTGTATTAATTGCAAAGCCCTATGCCTGCAAATTATGCAACTACATACTGTATTGACAGCACAATGAATTGTAGATGCTTATGACTTGGTTAATCTGATGAAATCTTGATGATGAATATTAGATTATAATCAATATACACTCTCAGAAATAAAGGTATGCGATCTGCCACTGGGGTGCAACCTTTACAAAAGGTACAAATTTGTACCTAAAAGGTCAATATTAATACCTCACTAGTGCATATTAGTACCTAAAAAGTACAAAAGTGTTCCTCTAAAAAATTTTGATACTAATATGTACCCTTGAGGTATTAATATATATACACATACACACATATATATATATATATATATATATACACACACACACACACATATATATATACACACACACACACATATATATATATATATATACACATATATATATATATATATATATATATATATATATATATATATATATATATATATATATATATATATATATATATATATATATATATATATATATATATATATATATATATATATGTATATATATATATATATATATGTATATATATATATATATATATATATATATATATATATATATATATATATATATATATATATATATATATATATATATATATATATATATATATATATATATATATATATATATATATATATATATATATATATATATATATATATATATATATGTATATAACCTTTTAGCTACAAATTTGTACCTTTAGAAAAGGTTGCACCCCAGTGACAGATCGCGTACCTTTATTTCTAAATGTGTAGATGTATAAATCTGCTCTGGAAATCTACCTTCATGTAAACTTCAGCTCCAAACAAAACCAGACACAAACCTCAACCAGTTAATTGAGATCTTATCAGTAGCACTCAATAATAATTGTTGGAGCAGATGCAACTGAACTCTGCAGAAATGCCCACACAGAAATCTGCAGATTTTTAGCTCATCATTAAGTCTATGTATTTACTTGTGCAAATGTGTGTAAATTTACATTTATTCAGTTTATAAATTAACTTCACTAATATTATTGTGATATGTTAATAGTAATATTAAAATGCTCATATGATTTATTAACAATACAGTTTGTGGAGTAATGTTTTCTGTCTTTTAGTAGATATACGAGACTTGCTTTGTTTACCAAATAAGTGGATCTGTTTGGATTTACATTGTAAACATTAAATAAAAGATAAAAAGGTATTAATATATTAAGTTTTTAGTTATGATACCATCTAAAATCTCTCCGCATAAATCCAAAGATTTTGTAAAGTTATCAGCAGAAATAGCGAAACAATTTCGCAGATTCTGTCTGGCCCGGGCCATGAGGAACAGTACTGTGCGTCTCATTCACAAAGCTAAAATGTAAGAAAGCATCTGCTGATCAGATTAAAGGATGTTAACACAGTAAATTAAGCTGTCAAAGAAGGAACTATAGTGTATGACATCCAGCCTACGCTCACGTGCTCGGCCCCATTTTTGAGGTCCAGACAGTGACTTACTGCCCTCTACTGGAGAAACTGTGAAAAGGTCAAGTTCACCTGCTGGACTGTTGAATATATGGACTGTGTCTAGCAGAGAATCAACAGACTAGAGACAAAAGTTATGCAACATATCCAGAATTAAAAGTTATGTCCTGTTTGGTGGCTCAATACTAGTCAAATACTATACCAGAGCAAAGCAGTGCAAGTATAAACTGGAATATGTTAATGCAATATCTATTATGAATGCATTATCATAGCATGTGTATGTGACTTTACATATTTACATGCAAGGTTAATACTATACAAAGGCCAAACTGACAGAACGACCACAACAGATCTGAGATCAGAATTGACAACTGAAATTGCATTTATGCATTTTGAGGTTGATTTGCATGTAGTTCAAATAGACTGAAATATTGAACCTGCTGTTTAACTGATGCATTCAGTCCATTTACAATGCACTTACAAAATGACTCAAGCAAGAGAAAGAACTTGAGATGTGACAGCACCAAGTGTGAAGATCACAACATTTGAAGCTTATTTGGGCACAGCAGACTTGTGTAAGTAATACTTAATGAAGCATTGGGTTGCTCTTTATTTGAAAGTGTCTTTTAAAACCCCACATATTAGTCATTATATAGATTTATAGTCATCATATAGCAAGAATACAATAACTATTGAGAGTGCTACACCTTTGTTTGTAAACAGATTAGAAAAAGTTCAAACAACAATAATAAATAAAGTGCCACAGTGATGTTGAATGAGTATTCAAAACTAATAATGTGCTTATTATAGGGCTAAGCTTAAAATTAAAACTTACATCATTCATTAGTGGAAACATCACTTATGACAGGTGAACCATTACCTGACCAGACGCAAAGCGAGTCAACTCACTAAAATTAAAACTAGCCTAAATAAAATGTGAGGCCTTACCATTACCATTGAGTATGGATAGATTTCGTCATTCACCAATTTCGTTTTTCATAGTTTAGGAGGATTCTGTAGGACAATGCATCTGCATATCATGTAATAAACTGTTTATAAGCATTGATAAATACAACAGAGTAAGAATAAAAGTGAAACAATGGTGCTTTTTGGTTTTCTGAGTCGTCGTATAGTATTCAGACACAGAGCTTTAATAAGCAAACGCAAAATGTCACTTTACTATATAAACAATCTTTGTTAAAGCTACAAACATTATCATTTCTTGTGCATTTAAGCACTTGTGAAATGCTTAACACATGCACTGAATTTCACTACATTATGGATAAACTATTGTACCTGATCAACTATAAACATGACTGGACATTGCACATGCTGCACTGTAAACCCTAATGTTGTCTTTACTTAAACATTTAAGTAACGTTGACTGAAAATAACTTAAAATTTAGCATTTTGGTCCTATCACTTAAACATATTTAAGTCAATTTAACGTATGTGCATGAAAATGCATAAACTTAAGATTTCAAGTGTAGTGAGCTCAAAATCATTATTAATCCTTAAGTCATTTTCACAAATGTGGACTTGACTGTAAAATTCCAATATGTGCAACATTTTAAGTGAAAGGTCTTTTTTAAATCAGAAAACAAATGGTTTCAGTTATAATTATTCATTATGTGAATACATGGCTACTTATTATTTGTTTAAAATATATTCTAAATTTTGTTCATAGTATTACACACACACAGACAAGCACACACATGCATATATAACTAGAACCTAAAGTTCGTTGACGAACTTTGATGTTGGCTTGAGAAAGCCAACGTGACTGCGCCGGGGACTCAAAGGCAGTTGGCAGGAAGCACAGCGGTTGATAAGTGGTTGCTAGGCGGTTGCTAAGGTGTTGCTAAGGCATTCCTAGGTAGTTGCTAGCGTGTTCTGAGTGGTTTCTAGGCTGTTGCTAGATGTTGCTACATTTAGTTAATTTGTCTTTTATTTAATCAGTCTTATAATTTTTGCAGTTAATATAGAGTACAGTCAATTTACAGTAATTTGCAGCATTATATATATAGTTATAGTTATATAGTTATATATACAGTTTACAGGAAGAAAATCGCATTAAATACAATATTAGGCCGTCTTCATCACGTGGTTAATTCTGACCAATGACGTTGTTCCACCCCACTGGCCACTAACACAATGTTATAATCGTAATATTTAATTGTCATCACCTGGGTGATTGTTTTTTTTTTTTGGTACAGCATAGGCCAAAAGCTTGGCTTTCATTGTCATTATCACAAGTGAGGAGAAGGCTTTTTTGCGGCACAGAATATTGTTTTGAAAGAAATATCTGAAGTAAACTTATGTTTTTGCCAACATAAAAGGGGAATTAAGAAATAATCCTTATAACCCTAACCATAAATGTGTGTATGTGTTATATATGTATATATGTATATATGTATGTATATATATATACATACATATATACAGTTGAAGTCAGAATTATTAACCCCCTTTTGATTTTTTTTTCCTTTTTTAAATATTTCCCAAATTATGTTTAACAGAGCAAGGAAATTTTCACAGTATGTCTGATAATATTTTTTCTTCTTGAGAAAGTCTTACTTGTTTTATTTCGGCTAGAATAAAAGCAGTTATTAATTATTTAAAAACCATTTTTGGGACACAATTATTATCCCCTTTAAGTAATTTTTTTTTTTGATAATCTACAGAACAAACCATCATTATACAATAACTTGCCTGATTACCCTAACCTGCCTAGTTCACCTTATTAACCTAGTTAAGCCTTTAAATGTCACTTTAAGCTGTATAGAAGTGTCTTGAAAAATATCAAGTCAAACATTATTTAATGTCATCATGGCAAAGATAAAATAAATCAGTAATTAGATATAGGTTTTTAAAACTATTATGCTTAGAAATGTGCTGAAACAATCTTCCCTCCATTAAACAGAAATTGGGAAAAAAATAAACAGGGGAGCTAATAATTCTGACTTCAACTGTATATATATATATATATATATATATATATATATATATATATATATATATATATATATATATATATACATACATATATATATACATATATATATATATATATATATATATATACACATACATATATATATATATATATATATATATATATATATATATATATATACATATATATACATATATATATATATATATATATATATATATATATATATATATATATATATATATATATATATATATATATATATATATATATATATATATATACACTTTATTTTCACTGTTTGTAAATAATTGTTCTTAACATTTTTGCTTTAAAACATTATAATACTGTTTGGATTTATTTTTGCACAATAAATAAAATGTGATTTAAAAAGTGCAAACATTGTCTTTGTTAGAATTTACACGTGATTACAACGGTATAAAGACGTTCAGGTCCGACCGGACCGAATGGAAAGAAATTGTAGGTTTTGAAGATGGATTATTAGTTTTGTGGCAAGGACATAGCTGTTTTAGTGGGTTAAATACAGATGAAAAATAAAGTTAGAATTATTTTATATTCAATATGTTTATTGTATAATATACGTGAATGTTCGCATGGCTTTCATTTTCATTATCACAAGTAGAGGAGAAGGCTTTTTCACGGCACAGAATATTCTGTTTTGAAAGAAATATCCGAAGTAAAGTTATGTTTCTGCCAACATCAGAGGCATGTATTTAAAACTCACAGGGTAGCAGACAGAAATGCATGCGGGTCGATTCCGACGCGGATGATTCTGCATCCAGATCAGTTTTATTACGCTTTATGGAGTTCACCGCGAGCATAATAAGAATGACTGATGACCAGAATTAAGTTCAATCTTACCTCGATTTTGATCACCGATCTCTCTGCCTCTTAAAGGAACACTAAATAGAGTTGTATCACTTGTATTTGTGTATTTTCGCTGAGAAATTTTAATGTAAACAGCTTCAAATGTTGTAACAAGCACGTCTGAAATGAGCCGAACTTTCTGTAGAGCAAAAACAGTCAGCCCGGATATCTCCGCCTCTTAAAGGGAAAGTGCCTCTTAAAGGTGCAAAGGTGCAGTAAAATTCCAAAGGGCTCAAAAATAGTCTTCTTGCGCCATCTCGTGGACACTCTGACAAGCTAAATTCCAAAGGGCTCAAAAATAGTCTTCTTGCGCCATCTCGTGGACACTCTGACAAGCTTTAGGTTTGAAATTAACAAATTTAATATAAAAAAAATATTTATAGGAAAACTGTTATTTATAATTACACCAAATAAATATGATAATTACCTTCAATTTAAAGCACATCTTTTGGCCAAATTTGAGGTTTGTATACTTTTTTATATGCCCCAAATACTCGATTGTAATATTTACAATTTTTTAATTAAAAAAATTTTTAATTCAAAAACTACAAATCTTATCGGCATGAGGACATACAGCAACCATCTCATGGGCAATAGACAGCTTTTGACCAAATTTGGGGCTTGTAGCATCTAAGCCCTGGGAGGAGAAGCGATTGCTTTTTTTTGGTCAGAAGCCGGAATAATAATAAGAATAATAATAATAAGAATAAGTTTAAGTAGCATTACAGTATGTTGGCTTTCTCAAGCCAACATAAATATGTGTGGATGTGTCTGTGTGTTATATGTTTACCAAGTTTGTTGAACTGAACAATTTAAGTATAGTCTACAAAACTGGCAAGTTAAATAAACTTAAATATGCAAGTTTTGGGAGACTCCATTACTCAATTAAATTGAGGCAATGAGTTTACTCAATTAATTTAGTTCAGTCAACTTATTAGGGTTTTCAGTGTGTGATGTGTCTATTGCATATGTGTACATTGCAATATCAATGATAAAACTATATACTGCACTTCCCTAAATCAATATATAATTTAAAATCCGTTTCTTAATCATGCACTGTACAAAAAAAAAACATGCACATAACAACAACACTGCTAAAGTCGTATGATATCTTTCAATTTGATCAATGATAAACATTCAAAAATTTCTCAAGACACTTTAAGCATTTTCCTTAAAAATATTATAGTATCTGATCAACTACAAACATGACTGGCCATTGCACATGCTGTGATGTGACTATTGTGAATATGCACATTGCAATATCAATGCTAAAACTATATATTCTGTATCCCTAAGCCCTTAGCATAACAAACCCAATCAGATGTGATGCTACAATATGAAAATGCATGAAAAAAAACAAAGCTGACCTGTCCTTAAAACAAAAAAACTAACTATTTGCCAATTACCAAGTCATTTAACATGTGCCGTTTATCTACTCTCCTCTTATTCAGTTGGCAGCCGGAGTGCCTGCCTGCAGATGCCACATTTAAATGACTAATTTCACATGTGCTGAACGCTGCTGAGTGGTTCAGCGGTAAGCGTATCACACCACGACCCCAAAGACCCAAGTTCAAATCCCTCGCTAGCTCTTCCTCAGCTGTGACAGCAAAAACACAATGCTTTTTTTGCCTTGAGAGAGGAGCAAGAACACACAACCCTTTCCTTACAGAGACACCTGTTCAGCTGCAATCCATCAAAAAGTGAAAATTAAATTCTTTTATTATTGACTGAAGCCAGATAGTAGTGTCAGTGGAGAAAACGAGACATTTTGGAGCCAGACAGCGGCTCTGAGATCGTGTAGTTTGTGAGTAGACAAATGCAGATATTCAATATCTGTACAATAAGGCTATACTAATGGATTTACTAACATGAACTGAATATGAACAATACTTGTGCATTTATTAATCATAGTTTAACATTTATTACTGCCTTATATTTCAAATTCACGCGAGTTAACACTGAGCATCTGTATTTTCTTTAACTAACACGAACAAATACTGTAATAAATACGGTAAATATAAATATATTAGTACTGTACGTTGTTTGTGTATTTGTAAACACATCCAGCAATCATAATGCAAACTTATAGTAAAGTGTAACCAATAATTCAATATATAATGATGAACATGCACTATATTGATATTTTGGGCACTTCAAACGTCTGTGAATACATATTTATTTAAACTTAAAAGTGCTTTAAGAATATTATTGTATTTGCAGTGGTGTTCATCACAGCATCAAATGCTTGGAGACTTAATTGGTTAGTTAGCTTAATAGTATAAACACTATCAAGTTAATCTAGCCTACTACATGCTAAAATATATACTGAAACTTCTCTGACTATTTATAGAGCTATTGTACTTCGACACAAGAAATAAGACTCCAATAATTAACATGCCAAATTTTTTAAACTCCTGATGAAAATTGCAAAAGCTTTTCTTAATCTCAGGTGATTTTAATTTCCTAATTACACCTTAAAATCAGACGCAATCATTTTATTAAACGCCAATGACTATATTCAGCTGTATTTTTTATTTATTTTTTTATAATTATTTTTTAGGGTTTTTCACTTTAATTTGATAGGACAGTAGAGAATTGACAGTAAAGCATAGGGAGAAGAGAGAGGGGAAGGATCGGCATAGGAACGCGAGGCGGAATCGAACTCGGGTCGCCGTGAGTACCGGAGTGAATGTCGACGCACTAACCACTACACCACTGGCGCCGACGTATTCTGCTTTATTTTAATATATACATGGTAACTATAATGATTCTGTCATTTTCTCACTGTTGATTTTAATATTAATGCTAACATTAACTAATGTAGAATGAATATTTGTTTACTCTGAGCATGCATAAACAAAAAAATGCATGTTTTTTTTTGTTATTATACCTGTTAAAGTAACTTTACTTGCAGCTTAGGTCAATAATATTGCTATAATATTGTGAAAAAAAGCTTCAGTCGCAACTTGAAAATTTCATCATAAGCCCAGCGGTGAGAGAATTGGACAAAGTGAGATGCAACAGAAATGAGGGAGATCCTCTGAATCCCTTCGCAGGGCTCGAAATTGCGACCATTTTGGTCGCATATGCGCCCGAAAATTAATCTATGCGACCTCATAATATACTTGGGCGCATTAGTGCGACTGCAGATAATGGTTGTAGTGCGACCTGTTTTGATTTTTTGTAAAAACGTGCTGAATCGCTCTTCCCTGCCGCTATATTGGTTCATATTAGCTGTCATTCACTCAAGGTATTGCGCTGTCAGATGACAGGGAAGGAGCTTTTATGACCACGGGAAATGCAAACGGCAGAAGAGTAAAAACTTAAAGCACACAGGTTTGCAAACCCCACCTAAAATTGAGGTGCAGATGAAAGCGATCATGACACGTCACGTGGTGAATAATGATCCGCCAGCTGAGATCAATCGAGTACGTGCTTCATGGAGAAGGTGCACGAATCTCCATGCGTTGCATTCACTGCGTGTTCAGCGCAAATGTCCGCTAAAAGTCAAATCTAATACTGTACATATCATCGCCAAAGAAACTCGCCTTTACTAAGTTTACACTGAAACTGCGTTTCATAACAAACAGCGGTATTGCGCCGGTGGTCATCGCAAGAATCTTGCGCTGCCTGCTCATAAATTGGGTCGGCTTTCCACTAACACAGAAAACACAGAAAAATGAAGATCATTTCAGACTGAACCTTTAAATTGACACAAACTGAAACCAAATCTTTTAAAGAGTGATAGAAGTGAGACTTTACTTTCTTTCTTTTGTCCATTCTTTTTTGAGGTGTATATTATTTTTATTTTTTATTTATTTACTGATGACTGCTTTGCAGCTTTCATCATTGAATTGAATGATTTATTATAATCTTTTGTTTGTTTTGTAGCAGAAATATTATTTATTAAATTGACATGCATATATAAACAGCAGTACAAAATAAATATTTCTTACTGCAATGCTTCATTTTTGTTTGATGCAAACTATACAATTATTTTTCATAAAGTAACAGACTTTTTATAGCAGATAACCTACATTCATGCACATTCAAGACAGTATCATAATGAGAAATGTAATTCATTTTTACTATTATTGTCATTTTCATCATCATTAATATTCTATAATTATTAGACATTCATTTTGGAATTATTGCACACAAATATCAAAGTCTTCGCAGCATTAGTTAGATAGTTGTTTCTGGTGTTTGTCAGTCCTATTGATGTTGTTTTAAAATACAATAAATCCCTTAAAAAGTAATTTGCAGCGGTGCTCAATCATTTTTGGTGGGTGCTCCTAAATTTTTTCTGGTGCTCCTAAATTTATTTTGGTGCTCCTAAATATTTGAAGTTGGGAGCACCGGTGCTACCAAGTAAAAAAGTTAATTTCGAGCCCTGCTTCGGATATGGAAAAGCCTGCAGGACTTTTTCAGTGTGTGATGTGAGGTGGATGCTCCTGTGTTTTTTTTCTGCAGCTTTGACATGAACCTTAAACAGTTCTGGAAAATAAATAAGGCTTTGTACATGACATACAGTATTTAATTGAAGCATTACACCTTTTAGATTCAATCAAAACGCCTGCAGCTCACTTAAAACACAGGGCTCAATCATGTTAATAGCTTCATGTGTGTTTACTAATATAGCGGCATGAACACAACAGCAAAAACCATCTACATTTTCTCCTGTTTGATGTCTGGAAAAAAATCTCCATCACAAAATACTGGATTTCCTGCGAGCAATCATGTCTGTCTAACTCTTAAAAGCTTTTACTCCCGCTCCAAACTCCCTATGAGACGGATAGACCTCAACATGACACAAAGCAGAATTTCAAAAAGACTTTTGATTATGAAAATAAAACCAAAGGAGGGCATATCTCCTCAGCCCATGCATGACTGGATGCTACAAATAAAACCAGCTTAGAGTCAAAAATACACACTGTATTATGGTGTTCGCACGAGGAAGACGACACACAGGAGAATGTAGTTTTGCATCGTTCGTCTTCTGAGATTGCACACAAACAACCTCTACTGCAATGATGTTAAAGGAGACTTTGCAGCATGGTAATTATGTTTAGTCCACTGCATGGCAGGTGTGTGTCTCAGTGCGGCCCACACAGCCTAAACGCTCCCTGCTGCCAAGTCTGTCTGTCTCACCCCCCCATAACCTACTAAACTACAGAGACATGCACGTGGAAAACCAGCAGCCGCACAGTCTGTAGAGTAACAGCACCGCTGCAAAACTGCTCGCTTCTGATACTACAAATATCCATGCATGTGCTACAGCTGGTGACACATTTACAGGTGAATTAAGCTTGTGCATGTTGTAAAACACCATTAACCACATTTATAAACACAGATGATAACCTATAAAGGCACACGACTGTGCAAAATAATCTGACAGTTAAGCTAAATTCTCATCACACCATATCAGATGCAAAACAATCATGCATCGCCATAAAAATAATCTTTTTAGACACTGTCAAAGATAAAAGCATCAACACAAGCAACTTAAATACGTATCCAACCACAAAACCAACTTCCAAGACAAAAAGGCTCTTGTTGATAACGACAAATGACACATGCATCCCTTAAAGTGACCCAAGTAAATGTCCAAAGCAGCATCTAACCCAGCCTGATTTAGACAGCAAAACACACCTAATGTAAAAAGCAAATGTTGCATTAGAAAAACGTCATGGCAGTTGTAGAACAGAAAGACTAAACTAAAAAGCGTATTTGGAGTTTGTGCATAAATCCACAAATGTCTATAAAACACAAGACTTTATGCTGATGAAGGATGAATCCTGAAAAGTGACAAAACGACCATCTGCAACAATAAAACTGCCTGATTTACATCCATTTCGCCATGATGTTGGCAGTGAACACAACAGAGGCGAAATTAGTGTAAAAACAGCTCAAAAAGTCTGAAACACGAACACAGAATCGTCCAAAAACACCGGCTAGTGAGTCGGAACCGAGCCGCATGTTTGACCGCATCAGAGCAGAGAAGCGCCTGTAAACATTGAGCACATGTGCTGGAGTTGATCACACAGAGAAACTGAATAAGAAAGACTCACCGAAGGTAGTACTGTTTCAAAACAAAAGCAGCATTCGAGCAACTCCTGGGGAATTGGAAATCCTCGACCAGCTCGACCCACTGGTTCTTGTCGGACACCTGTAGGGTGAAGAGACAGGTGAGAGGGGTTCGGTTCAGATGCTGGACCGTGTGTGTAAGAGTGTCTCTCTGTGTGTATGTGAGTGCATGCTAACTCCTATTAGCACTCCGGCTAACTTACAATTTCCTGAGTGAAATAAATAAAACAGACCCGTCACCGAAAAACAACGTGTTCAGGGGCGAAACGGTCCGAGCCCAGGGTTTGGACCGCGGATCTGGTGCGGTTTGCAGCTGTATTTACACCGCGGAACACACAGGCCTGTATGCGGCCTACAGACTCACAGTCCTCGGCAACACGGGAGGAATAAACCCGCTGATAAACACGGTGGGTCCGGACGGGATTCGGTCCCTCTTCCACGGTCCTGGTGATCGATGTAAAGCCGCCCGGTAATTTTGAAGTGAGTATGTGTGAAAGTGTGTGTGCGCGTCCGGGGCCAAACACACACTCTCTCACTCACTCACTCACTCAGACATAGACTTACACAGGCCGATGCACGGCAGATCCAAACACAGATCCGCCGGACCGGGCTGGGGAGTTGAGCTCGAAGTGTGTGTGAGAGATGAGAAATGTAGAGTTTACTATGAGTGAGTGTGTGTGTATGTTTGAGAGTAACTTACCTTCGCGAAGCCCCCTAAAGACACCACTCTCACATAGAGAGCGCCCAGGTCCAGCTCCTTCCCACCCACCACGGGAACCTTTTTAAACGGAGATCTGTGGAGAAAAACGGCAGAATAAACACCCGTGGTCGGTCCCGAGCCCCTCACGCGTCCAGCACGGGTCACACAAGTTATAATAAGAGCGAAATTCCCGCTCACCCTCTGCTGTGGTGAAATTGCCGCAGCTCGTCCAGGAAAGCCTGTCCTTTCCTCCGCTGCTCGGGGAGGTTTTTCCCCGTCGAGTTCGCCATCGTTTCGCTGAAATTCGGTCAAACTCCCGGCTCAGATTCGGTTCCTAAGAGTCCGGGGATCCCATGCTCCGGTCCGCTCCGCTCCGGCGCGGCTGCGTGTTTGAAAAGTTAAAGAAATGACGGAGGATGAGAGTGGAGAAACCCGCTCCAGCGGCAGCCCGAGCAGCCCGCGAACCCGAGCGAGCTCAGCCTAACTGCACCGCTGCACTGCTCATGGCTGCACGGGGAAACGACGGTACCGGCTGCGCCTGTGTTGGTGTTTGGAGTGGGTTTTTGACAGTGCGGGACGGACGCGGCTCCGGTTTAATCGCGCACACTGTGAAGCGGCAGCGGGATCCAGTTCAGACAAAAAGACCCGAGGCCGCGCGGCTCCACGGCGCCTCCAGCAGGCCAACGACAGTACTGCAGCCGCCACAGCGCCGTTGTGAACAATAGACGGAGCTCGCTGGAGGAAAGGGGGAGTCGCGAAACTCTGGTTAACCGTTAAAACAGAACCCAACCGTGAGCGTCGGAGGGGGGAAGGGAACTGTCAACTTACACTAGCGTCATGAAAATAATAAAACTTGAGTCGAGAGTAGTTTCTGGTCGTGTAAAATCTCCACAGCTTCGACAGACAGTGATGAGAAGAAGCGTAAATGAATGTTTGTTTTAAAATTCAGTCACGTGTAGTCATGACTACCTCCATCCACTGATAATCAAAGAGTTGCCATTGTGCTGTAAAATGTAAATTTGCATAAACATATATGTTCTTGGTGTGACATAATGGCATGAAATAGCATGTTCAAAGACTTGTCGTCCTCTAAAAAACAGAACTAATCTGGCACAGAGCGCTGCTCGGAAATACACAATAATAGCTTAAGTTAAACCGTGGTGTCTGAAGTTAAAGTAGTACAATCTGCGCTTTGTTGCAGCGAACGGTCGGTAATTTTCTCCCGGTCCCTTGTGGTAACCGCCGGGCGGATATAAACGACACGGGGTGACTACATTCAACCATTACACGCACCCCTCTCGCAAGTTATTCAGCCACAAAATGGCGGAACTCGACGCGAAAGACCCCATTTTGTCAAGCAGACGACACGAGCAGTTGGAAAAAGCGGAATTTAATATTTCCAACGCTGTTTTCAGCGAGTTGTGGATGTTTTTCTCGGCGCCTGCTGATATGTTGTGGCGTCGCGCGGCAGATGGAGAATAATGTGCGCGCGCTCTGGCTTTGACGCAGCTCGAGCGCTCAGCGGCTGAAGACACATCAAGATACATTTATCCACCAGATTAGATTTATATCACATCTGTACATTAATAAAGCTTAGAAAACTTAGCATTTAATGTGAAGTCTTGATATATTTTGACTAATATGATCTGTTGGAATTGTACGGTTGTCTTGTATTTGGTAAATATTGATAATCTGTCCCCATATTTTATGAACGGTTGTGTACTGTAAGGTTGTATATTATTTTAATCTGTTAATAAATGTAGCTAGTTGTATATGTATAGCCGTGCAAAACAACGTCACATTGATAACATTACCGGATACTGATAAGAAAACATGTAACGTTAAATATGATAATGTAGCATTGTGATGGACGTGTGTATAACGACGTTATGTTGATTAGGATTTTATCAAAAACAATTGTTCTTTGTGCATGAAATGTCTTTAAAAATATAAAATATGAACTGGTCATAAATAAATAGACTGGACAAGTCCTATGGGAAGCCATTCAAACCTCACAGAGAGCAAAATGCAGGCATTAAACTGAACAGTGATTGTGTTTACATGCAGCCTTAATGCAGTAAACTCAAAAACCTGCATCATCAGAGTAGTTATTAGACATAAGCCACTGCACCAGATTGTCCACCTAATCTGTTTAGTATTAGTCCATTATCTGAAAGATGCACAACTAAAACACACGTTATCTAGTTTTGCTAAACTCAGAAGACCCCAGATATTAAGTAGCTTGCGTTTGTGTGTGTGAAAACCAAGACAAGCTGCAAACAGTCAGATAAGGTTAGTAAAAGTTGGTCAAATTCGCCCTCTTGTGGTTAAACATTGAAGATGATCTCAATGCAGTTTGATTCCTGGCTTTTTACACAGTTTTACCATGATTTACAGTAGACATCCATTAAATTGTCATTCGGTTTAAGTGGTTTAGTTTATATGCAAAATAAAATGTCATGCATATTTAAAGAAATTCGTTGATAAATTAAAAATCGACTATATTTATGTATTTAAATTAGTATTTTTTAAGTTAATTTAGCACATTTAACATAATAAATTGTAAATACCATTCGAATTAAAGTACAACAATTAGTTGTAATAACTTTAGTGTGTAAATCAAACGTGAAATGCTGACAACATTTAACTTGCACTTTGTCTTTCCATCCACAAGGATGCAGCACCATCTCACACATCAACTCGTGTTATGATCTCAAGAAGCATTGCATAGATTTACATGGATTATAATAGAGGACAAAATAGTGTAGTGAAACCAGTTACACTGAAATATTATACTAAATGTTCACACAATGCCTGCAGATGAAATGAGATAACTCAATTATACAGTAAGCTTTCAGAAGATGCTCAAAAACAGTCAACAAACGCAGTATAGATCTTTATTTGAAGAGCACAGACGAACAAAAACAAGCTACATTCAAAACAAACATGTTCATAAAGTGCTGGAAGAATTTCTCTCACACAATCTGACAACATGAAAACACTTAAAAGAATAAACCGTAATCCAAAACAATCATAAAACCAATACTTTATATAATAACCTTTCTGTATAAACTCTTTAAACCAAATATTTAGCATAATAATAGCCGAGGTGTTATTGAGCATGACTGTATCAGTAGTATATTTGTGCTCCGTACAGGATGTAGTGTTTATTTAATGACAGCTGGCTGACCGACCAACTCAAAAACACACATGCAGATTAAACCAAACCAACAATCCAGATTGAATATGGATCATTGACAATAGACACGTTCCAACAAAACACAAATGTAAGGCACACAAACCCTAAATACATTTAAAAAGTTTAAAATGTGTTCTAAAAATGCTATTTGAGATTCAAGCAAACAAAATAAATCTGCTTTGGCTGTCGTAGAGAAAGGTTTCTGCATATTTATGGGGTGTCAGAGCATCTACACGTGTCCCAGCAAGCATCCTTTTGTGTTTAAAAGTAGTCTAATAGACAGACATCCTGGCTAAAACAAAGCCAAATTTGGGCTGTCAGTCAAAATCTAATAGACGTCCAAGAATAGTCCAAAGCTAGACTAGTCATAGCAATAAATAACCACACATGAAGTCTATCTAATCTATTTATTTGGTGATTAGTCTAGTTTTGGGCTATTAGATGTTAACTGAAAATCCAAATTCAGCCTTGTTTTATCAAAGACATCTATGCTAGATGTCTAATTAACACACTATTGCTTAGTGAGTTATGTAATAGAGTAAAACAGTGCTCTTAATGTAAATATTAAGTGGAAACAGCATGTGTTTTACAGTATTACATGATCTGAATGCATGCATATCTATGAAAATCTAATAGACGTTTAAGAATAGCTCAAAACTAGACTAGTCATCAAATACACAGCAATAAATAACCACACATGCTATCTAATCTATTTATTTGGTGATTAGTCTAGTTTTGGGCTTTTAGATGTTAACTTAAAATCCAAATTCTGCCTTGTTTTAGCAAAGACAGTTATGCTAGGTCTCCATTAGATGTCTATTTAGCACACAATTGCTTGTAGGGTTATGTACTACAGTAAAACAGTGCTCTCAATGTAAATACGAAACAGATCTGAATGCACACAGCGCATCTGTGAACATTTAACAGGCATCTAAGAATAGCCCAAATAGTTATAACTACAAATGTGAATCCATCTAACCTGTTTATTTGATGATTAGTCTAGTTTTGGGCTATTCGATTTCCAGCGAAAGGTCAAATTCTGCCTTGTTTTAGCAAAGACATCCATGCTAGATGTCTATTAGACGTCTATTTAACACACAATTGCTTGGTGGGTTATGTAATACAGTAAAACCATTGCTCTCAATGTCAGTATGTCTTTTAGTATCACATGATCTGAATGCACACAGCGCATCTGTGAAAATTTAATAGGCATCTAAGAATAGCCCAAATGTAGACTAGTCATCAAAATACACATGAATGAATTAATAATCACACATGTTAAGTCTATCTAATCTATTTCTTTCATGATTAGTGTAGTTTTGGGCTATTAGATTTTCAGTGCAAGTCCAAATTCTGCCTTGTTTTAGCAAAGGCATCCATGCTAGCTGTCTATTAGACGTCTATTTAACACACAATTGCTTGGTGGGTTATGTAAACAGTAAAACAGAGCTCCCAATCCAAATATGAAGTGGAAACGGCACGTGTTTTACAGTATTACATGATCTGAATGCCCACAGCGCATCTGCTCATACATGAACACACACGCACATATACGCACACACTTTTACCCTCATTTCTGCTGGCTTTTCTAATGAGCTCAGATGGAAGACATCAACATACAGTAAAAAATTGCATCATTGATATATAATCAGCATGATCCAGATTGAACTCAATCAGGAGTCAGATCAAAATTACAAACATGAACTGACCTTGAAGAGTAACAGATATTAAACACAATAATGATATAAATGAACCGTGCATCCTTTTAGACTTAAATTAAACCCTATAACCTCTTAGCTAAAATAATGATAATTACAGTAGCAAGTAATCAATATTAAAAACAAATAAATGCATCCGAGGCATGTCCTGATGTGTTTTAGTATGGCACAAAAGACCACTGCAAAAAGGGTTTCTTTCTTAGAGTTTCAAGTCCAAATATCTAAAAAAATCCATAAATCAAGAAGCATTTTTAGACAAATAGAAGGTATTGTGTGGCTTTCAGAAATAATGGGTTAAAATTAAGTGAGTTTATCATTAAAATAAGCAAAATAATCTTGTTTTTGGTTTGAAATAAGTTTATTTTGCGTACACCTCTAGCTGATTATTTTGGTTATTTTATAAGAACAAACTCTAACTTGAGTTATTACTCCTTAAAACAAGACAATATATGTAACTCATCTAGAAAATGCTTCTTGATTTAAGAATTTTTAGATTTTTATATTATAAACAAGACAACTCAAGAAAGAAAATCTTTTTTTGCAGAGTGATAGCAAAGCTTTGAGATGCAAAGAAAACAGTTTGCGGCAAATTTAATTTGATATCAAAGAAAAATGGAGCCGTTTGTAGGTTGTACCCAAGTCAAATTTTCATAGCTTGTCCACTAGAAATGCTTTCTAAAACCATTTACTCACAGATTCAGAAATCTACAACCAATTAAACTGCCTCACATTCATTCAATCAAACTAAATATCGTATCCGACTAGACTAGAGCCAAGAGTGAATTGCACCTAATTAAAAAACAAAGAAAGAAAACACTGTCAAAATATCTGTAAATGAGCAGCTTTCTGTATTTCGTGATTCCTGTTTTAATTTTCCCCTGTTTATTTCTGCGTTTGAATTGCATTATGAGATCCGGATCAACTTTTTAACCTTGAAAAGTGTGTAAAACAGAATTTTATGATCATTTCTAATAGTTTAAAGTGCTATATTGTCTGAGTTGGTGTTGTATATTACACAAAATAAACCTTGTAATAAACTGCCAGTACATTTTCTGTTATGTTACACACTTATTTCTTGATATATTATGACGTATACATTATTTCAAGCGACTAAAGTGTAATTTTGTTAAATTGCAGAGTTGAATTCTCAACATCTAAAGTCAACAGAGCAGAGATCAACATCCCATAATGCCATTCACATCCATAATTAAACTGAAAACGCACAAAATACAGAAACTCTTAACAGATTTGTTTGTACAGTGTACATTAGTTCTTCCCCCTTCTTTTACTGTTCATCTCAAAGTAGGGCTCGTCTCTTTTGCTGGCTTTAGTCCGTGTGCTGTATTTAGTGTTTATTGGAGCTGGTTTTGTCACAGCAGCAACCTGAACAGGCGGGTTACTGCTAACCAAAGGTTTCCTGGTGGTTGTTTTATTGCTAGCAGTTGTGCTCTGCTCTACAGATTTACCCTGAGAGGGTTTTGTAAGGGGAATAGGAGCCCGAGGGGAACCAGAACAGGGTTTTTTGGAGTCTAAAGCCGGGGATGGAGGGCGTCTCTGTGCGATGCGTGTGCGGACGGGTCCCGCTGGAGGTTTCTGCGCAGACGGAGCTGAAGATTTGGGCTGTTTGCATGTTGGTTCGGGACAGACGGGACTGCGGGGCTGAGATGGAGATCCACGTGGACGCAGTTTAGTCTTGGGAACTGCTTTCTGAGAAACTCCAGATAGAGTAGACTGGGGAAGGGGGCTTCGCTTTGGAACGGGTGATGAAAGAGGGGTGGTTTTAGGGGAAGATGTGGGTGTGTTAAAGATTTTCTTGGGTGCTGCAGCTTTACGAGCAATTAATGGCGTGGATGCGGGCGACTGGGTGACGCTGCGGGGTGTGCTGGGTTTATACACTGATGTCGTGGAGGATGAAGATGACGAAGAGGAGGATTCCGGGAGGAGGTTTACTGCTGCGATTGGGTCCATAGTTGGTGGTTGTGCTGTCTGTGAACTGTGGGTGGAGCCTGAGCTGGATGGGCCTTTCTGATAGGCTAGAATCTTCTGCTCCAGAGTGGTGAACTGCAGCACACGGTCCGGGTCGTATTTTAGAAGAAATCCCTTCAGAGTGTCCCAGCCTCCACCCACACGCACCATCACATGCTTCCCGTGGAGCATCTGGAGAGACGAGTTTATTTAGTAAGTAACCTCATCAACTGGAGACGCACAGATACTCATTTGATGTGGAAACAAAAGATTTTATAAGGTTAAAAACTAACCATTGAAATGTCTATTTGATAATTAATTCATTAAGTAAGGAATAAAGTACATCCATGCGGTTGCTGTCTCAGAATGATGCCGTCAGGTTTATCAGCAGCCTCACGTGAAAACAACCTCCTCGATGTAATTTATACATCCAAAACATTGTTCTGAGCAATAAAAGTTTATTTATTCTTTAATTAAAGGCAAAAAACACTGAATGTAGCATACTCTAGGCTTGGGCCGTATCCAGATTTTAATACCGTCAAACCTCCTCCCTATTTTACCTTGGTATAGGGTATTACTATGAATAATAAAAAAAAAAAAAAAATTGACATAAGGCTCAGAGTCACTAAACTGTTGGCTTTTGCCTAAATCGTTCAGAAACTGAATACTAAACACTAATACTGAAACCACAGCAAAATAACACGCACAGCAATATTAACAACTTTTATTAGCAACAAATAGCAGTTCATAAAAAAAAAAAAAAAAAAGAGTGCGACTCGCCATCTTTCCACACCTCTCTCTTTCTCCTACACCCCGTCCCTTGATGACAACCATGCATACGGATTTTTAGGGGTTAAATTATTTTTAACATTTAATCCTTGTGTCATCTATAAGTGCATTGTTTTTTATGACAGTAAAACAATATTGAAACTAATAACGTTGCTATTTTTAGAGACCTCGGTATAACATATTACCGTATTACCGCCCAAGCCTAGAATACACTAACCTATGTATTTTTCAGACACAAAAGGGTGCCAAACAGGGATGGATGGATGGATGGATGGATGGATGGATGGATGGATGGATGGATGGATGGATGGATGGATGGATGGATGGATGGATGGATGGATGGATGGATGGATGGATGGATGGATGGATGGATGGATGGATGGATGGATGGATGGATGGATGGATGGATGGATGGATATACAGACAAACAGATAGACAGACAGACAGATAGATAGATAGATAGATAGATAGATAGATAGATAGATAGATAGATAGATAGATAGATAGATAGATAGATAGATAGATAGATAGATAGATAGATAGATAGATAGATAGATAGATACATAGATACATAGATACATAGATACATAGATACATAGATAGATAGATAGATAGATAGATAGATATGATATTCAGATAAGAGTCACTGAAGATTAAGATGATTTAAGCCTGTGTTATAAATTTATGCAGTTGTTCTCTGGAAATAAAATACTGTGGAATGTCGCGACTGACCAATCAGAATCAAATATTCCAGACAATAGTGTAATAATGCAATATAACCTTCCGGTGAAAAGCACACACTTCTCTCTGCTGATGTATGCAGTTTTAACCCTTCCTCCATGTTAAATAACCACTGACAAATTTCAGCATTCAATGGCCTTTATGCACGGCAAGTGTTTTTTCAGCCACCAATAAACTTTAGGTGAAAGGTTGCAGTGCCTACTTTCAATTTCATAAGGTTCCTTTCACAGCATTGATAATGTAATTTAATTCAATTGATTTAATTGTTCAGCACGACTTATTCAAAATTAAAAGTCCCCGTGCATTTATACATACAGTTTAAGTCAGAATTATTAGCCGCCCCCCACTGTTTTTGTATAACAGTGGTTATAACGAAGTGGTTTGTTCTGCAGACTATATAGGAAAAATATAGCTTAAAGGGGCTAATAAATTTGACCTTAAAATGTTTTTAAAAAAATTTAAAACGGCTTTTATCCTAGCCGAAATAAAACAAATAAGACTTTTTTCAGAAGAAAAAATATTTTCAGACATACTGTGAAAATTTTCTGAATCTGTTCAACAGAATTTGGAAAATATAAAAAAAAAAAAGAAAAAAACAAATCAAAAGGGGCTAATAATTCTGACTTTAACTATATATATATATATATATATATATATATATATATATATATATATATATATATATTATATATATATATATATATATATATTATATATATATATATATATATTATATATATATATGGATGTTGGATGTAACTACAGACACAATAATTAAAAAAAGATGTCCCTACCCTGATGAACAGGATCTTGTCTCCAAGTCTGTATCGTCCTTCAGACAGATACTCAATTGAAAACTTCTGTGTGCAGTTACAAGGAGGCTCATCCTGATCCGCACGATCCTACAAATCAATGCAATGTGTGTCAATGAAATCAGGGAAAAGTTCAATTAATTGCACATGCCGGAAAAATAAGTTTGCTAGTTTGCTGGAGATTATATGTATAAAGGTCATCCTCAGACCTCCAGTCCTGAGGGTTTCCTGCTGTTATTGGGCTCAGAGAGGGAATTTGTTAGCGTTCCAGACAAACATTATGAAGCTTTAAACAACAGCTGTGATTTACACACGCAACAAACAATAATAAACGCAACCAAGGATGGTTAATAAATAATAAAGCAAAAATACTGAGACAGTTCTTCAAGTCAAGCATTAAAGCCTGTTCTCAGCAAGCAGTGTTTAGTAAATGTGTGTGTGTGTGTGTGTGATACTCACAGCGTGATACATGGCTCCATGTTGACAGCACACAGTGAATGTTTTCACAGGAGATGAGTGATCGGTCATCATCATACTTTCCTCCAGTTCAATTTCCTTCTCCAGTTTAACCAGAACAGGAGGCTCGATCCCGTACCTAGCCAAACAAAACATCTTTACTATCACAACTAGGGACGCTCATGTTGACTGTTTAACCGTGCATTTTAGCCGAATAACGGCATCAGTTATTTATTCATTCATTTTCCTTCGGCTTAGTCTCTCATTTATCAGAACCACTAACTATTCCAGCATATGTTTTGAGCAGTGGATGCCCTTCCAGCTGCAACCCATTACTGGGAAACACCCATACACTCTCACATTCACACACACACACACACACACTCATACACTATGGATAATTTAGTTAATCAATTCGCCTATAGCGCATGTGTTTGGACACAGAAATGCCAATTGACCCAGCCGGTGACCTTGTTGTGGGGCGACAGTGCCAACCACTGAGCCACCGTGCTGCCATTGTTTTACAATCAATCAAGTTGTCAACATATTAAGTTAAATTAATCTATTTGCGCTGGAAAATTATGAAGGGATCGTGCAGAACCCTGCATTTTTAACAGTGTAGACACACACAGTACAAGAGTTGCTCTAAGCACTGAACTAAATCCACTGCAATCCACCACAATCCAGGTAAATTTGCCCCCAACCCAACTTATAAGCCCCTAAAGCAGCCCCGTGACCTCTGACCCCCCCAGGCAGGCTGACATCTGTCACCTGCAGGATCAAAGGCAGGTTCACTCACCTGGAGACGATCCGGCCGATCTCCAGCAGACACAAACACACCTGACGCGGCTCCTTATGCAGCACTGAGGGACACAGCACACACACTCACACACATTAATAAGGATACACACTCTAAAAATACGTTCTTTGATATATTACCCACAATACATTGCGCTTTTGGACATGAATTAGAACTACAAACTTGGGTAAAAAGGTATGAACAAACTACAAACATGGCAGTCATGCGAGACCAGCCATCAAGTAAAGAAGCTTCGGTAAAGTTGATTACTTCCATACTCTTCTGTTACACACTCGAAACGACATACTTTTTGGATGTAATACAAGTATGCCAATTAGGACGTAGCGTCAGTCTCCGGGCCGTCAGGTTAATGATTGACACCTTAAATCCTGTTCACCCGTTAAGATGTGGGATTTACGGGGCCGCAGATCAGCTGACGTACACACACCGCAGATCCTCTGACACGATTACGGGCTCAGAGAAACACACACCAGCACAGAGGACAGGACAGAAGGATGCCGGGCTCCATTTAAAGACATTAATTTAGCCAACCTGATTAAAGTCCTGTTCTAATGGATAATACAGCGAGAGACTGCAGATGTCCAATCTGGAGAGCCGCTCTACACGCACAATGCCTCATTCACTATTATTTGTGACTTTCATATATAATATTCATGTATATATGTATTATATAATATTTATATAAAATATTCATGATATATTTAGCAAGCAGACAGAGATCTGATTTTGTTTTTATCCACAAATTCCAGGGTTTAATGTGTTGGGTTGCATTTTAATATTTTAAATCTTAATAAATAAATAATAATAATAACACTAAAATAATAATTACAATAATAAATAATAATTATGACATATTATAATAAATAAATTGATATAAAAATTATAATTATTATTAACTATTATTATATTTATTAGATATAAAATGTTTATTTATTAATAATAGTAAAATATTAACACTGAAATAATTATAATACATAATAATTATTACATATTATAAGAAATTAATTCAGATCGGCAACGCTTGACGTCACCCATTCAAAGTGAATGTGAAGCGTTGACACCCCGTAAGCGAGTCAATAAAAAATATATACAATTAATATTATTATTAGGTTGCAAAATACAGGTCTATGTACAATAGTAAAACATTTGTCATTTCTTTCAGTTAAACTAAACGTTTATTAAGAGAGTTAAGTTTAAATAAATTTAAATAAAAGTGTGAAATGTTGGTAAAGGGAATCTCAGATCAGCTCTGGGGCTGAAATTCATGTTTTATTCTTCATATAATGAAACTACAGACAGTGACAACATAATTATATCAATATGATGTTTAACAGCTTTCTGGAGGCACAATCTGGATGTTCAGCACGGCTAGAAACAGATGCGGGAATGCAGAACACCTCCAATCTAGTTTGCACCTCAATACAAAAATGCCTAACATAATTAGCATTTTCTTTGAGCTGCACCTTGATAAAACTTCTCAAACAGGTAGTTTCTTACCCAAACCCTCTGACTCGAACAGATAAGTTTCATCCACGCCAATGTGACGACACCAGGACAGAAAGTTAGCCGTATTGTCCCGCGCGAAAAACGATCCAGGAGAGGCATTTTTCTTGAACTGGATTTTCTTCGAGGGCATCTGTTAACAAAACA